>NW_017805376.1:451956-481697 GCF_001891065.2 Hippocampus comes
CATGCCCACACTTGCTCTGCGCCTCTCACCGTGGGCAACTCCAAAGTGGAAGAGAGTCCAACCCCTCTCGAGAGAACTGGTACCAGAACCCAGGCTGTGTGTGGAGGTAAGTCCGACTATATCCAGTCTGAAATTTTCTACCTCGCGCACCAGCTCGGGCTCCTTCCCTGCAAGAGAGGTGACATTCCATGTCCCTAGAGCTAGCTTCTGCAGCCGAGGATCGGACCGCCAGGGTCCCCGCCTTTGGCTGCCGCCCAGTTCACACTGCACCTGACCCCTTTGGCCCCTCCCATGGGTGGTGAGCCCATGAGAAGGGGGACCCACGTTGCCTCTTTGGGCTGAGCCCGGCCGGGCCCCATGGGTGCAGGCCCGGCCACCAGGCGCTCGCCAACAAGCCACACCCCCAGGCCTGGCTCCAGAGGGGGGCCCCGGTGACCCACGTCCGGGCAAGGGAAACTGGGTTCCGTTTATTTTGTTCGTCATAAGGGGTTCGTGAGCCATGCTTTGTCTGGTCCCTCACCTAGGACCTGTTTGCCATGGGTGACTCTGCTAGGGGCATAAAGCCCCAGGCAACTTAGGATCATTGGGACACACAAACCCCTCCACCACGGTAAGGTGACGGCTCACGGAGGGGAAAAAAAAAAATGGAGTGACAGTTTATATCATGCAATGTTTTCTGCAGTATTTCAACTGTATCTTAAATAGTCTTCAAAATATAAATGTAAGGCCTTTAAATGTCATACATCACTGTATATTGTGTTGTAAAATAATATCCAGTCATCTGTTTTCTATGCCACTTACCCTATTACATGCACAGGTAAACTGAAGCCTATCCTAGCGGCCTTTGGGTGACAAGCGGTGTGTGCCCCAAACAACCATTCACACATCAAACGTGAGCACTCAGACTGAAGGAAAATTTAAAGCACCCTGGAAAATTTAAAGCAGGGGTGCTTGAGTCTTGTCCGCATCAGTAAGCTTAGCAGAAGATTGATAATAAGCCTGCAGATAGATCTGGATAGGGGCAAAGAACAGACTTGGGCACCCCTGATTTAGTCTTCATTGTTTCATGTATTTAGAATCAGCTACGTTAGTGGTGCATCAGGTTGCCCCCACGGACCATGAGTAGCCTGCGGGCCTGTTCTGAGAAGGGCGCACCACTGATGGGACTTTGTAATTTTCTGGGAATGTTATAGAAGTGATCTTTGGAAAATGCGAACGCTGGCCGATATTTATAGAAATAAATTGTTTCATATTGTCGCTGTCCCGTTGCGGGGCTGGGGGGTATATACATTAATGGGTTGTCTGAAATGCGGACACCTCATTAATGTAATTATTTTGACAAAAACAGACATCAATAAATATTATTAATTATTAACAAAATCATTAAAGGTATATTGATCCATTTTATTTCAGAAGTGTGTATCAAACCGGTAACCTTCACATAAATCAGTACACAAGCAACTGCTCTCAGCCTCAAAAAGGTTGGTGACCTCTCTGAGATAAGTCTTCCAATACAGGAAATGCCTCTTCCCATTTAGTTAGTTTTTTTTTTTTTTTTTTGAACAACAGAATTAATGTGTCCTGGTCACCTTTTCATCAAACATTACATCAAGGAGCGTCACCTTTTTCACCTACCCAATTTCCATGCCCCTCAATATAAGCTGATTGACAATGTTTTGGTGTTTATAGTTAAACAACACACTCTTTGTTTTCAACACATTCAACACCGATTTGTTTTCATTTATCGAGTTCTGTAGCAGTAGCAAATAAGACTAAGATTTAGTTCTTAACTCTGATACAGTCTTTGCAACAGAACAAATTATAGAGTAATCGGCATCGAAAATTGTATTGCACCTTGTAATTGGTCTGTATCATGCAGTTAGTGCTGTCAAGCGATTAAAAAAAAATGTGTGATTAATTCGGGTCTGTAATTAATCTATATTTTCATCTCATCTAAAAATTACTGAGAAAACCCCTATTTTCATTTTAAATTCATTACATTATTGAGGCAGATCAAAAGATAGAAGAAAAAGTGGCATTATAAAGTATTTTATTGTTTTTCAGCAGACTTGGACAGATGCAGTCCTAGCCATTTACTTTCTGCTGTATTTGAGACAAGTCAAAGTCCTACATGCAACCTTTAGTTTCGACCACAAGGGGAATTTCAAAGTTTTGTTTGGTTTTGTAAATCTCCAAAGAATTACAAAATAAAAATTAAATAGAACATTAGGTCCTTACAAAGTGCTTAGGTTAACATATAAAAAACAGTAAGAAAAAAATCTCAGAGCAATACAAGTACTCAACACTGAACTTGCTTCAGATAATAAACAAAAATAAAACAGACCCTTAAAAAACAGTGCTGTAAGTTAGCACTTCAACAATAACACTGTTCATCATCACAAACCAAAAGTGCTGAAATAAACGTCAATCACTTCTAGTAGTCTAAAGAGGACACATCAACTATGCCTCGTACGTAGGGTGTTCTCGAGTTTAGTTTGCCGAAGACCTTTGCTATTTATGGCTTGCTCGCTATAATGCTAACGTTTTCGGTGCTAACGTTAGCTGTGGCTGCACACGCGACTGGGTGCTTTGCATTGATGTGGGAGGCTAAATTTGAGCTGCTTCGGTGGTAAGCAAACTCCTTACAAATTAGGCACAACACTCTACCTTTAGCAATTGTGTCGTCAGGACGTTTTTGGAATGTAAATTTTCCATTTATTGGGTTGAGAACCCTCACATGCTCCTCCATGTTCACCTCTCCTCTCCTCACCGCTGCTTTGCTGGCCCTCCCAACTCCAATGGGAGCCAATCAGCTTATGCTAAACAAGCCCCAACATCATGACAGCCGATCAATGTCCGCTTCAGGCTGTGACTGACAGTTGTTGCCCCACCCTCAACAACTTGAACACAAGCTAACACATAAAAAGGGATATTATAAAAAGGCAACCCACCTATGAAACAATAAAGGCAGAGATCAAAATTTAGATCAACGCGACTACTTCTTCCTTTCATAACTTTGCTGCTGTGATTTGGGAATTTCTCCATTGCAAGACTAATAAAGGTTTTCTTTTTCTTAATTCTTAATTCTTTAAAAAAAAAACACGCTAAATGTGATGTAATTAATTAATTGCAATTAACATGATCATTTGACACCCCTACATGCAACATAAACTTTTTTGAGCTTTTAGCCATGTTAAAATGCTGGCAATACACAAGAGGGCACCACCTTCACAATGTATTGGAGATGTAGTTGTGGTGTTAGCTATTTCAAATTTTAGTTTAGCGTTTTTCTTTTTCCTCTGATGCGCAGTAATATTGAATGATGTGTGTGCCTCACGGTGTCGATCAGGCAAGAATCACTGCCTGAGGCGCCGGCCTCCCCGGCTGGAACTCCACAGGACGCACAAGAAGCGTATCTGGGAAAGAGACACAATGAGGAGCCTCCGTGACTGGAGCGCAGGTGTTGTCCCGATGTAGTTACCCCTGAAAAATAAATGCACGCCCTACCATGGGAGTGTGCATGAATTGAGTGAAAGCGGAGCAACATTGCCTGCTTGAAGAACACACTGTTGTGTATTTTGAGTTTCAGTTTTGTAAATGGTCGATAGCTGTGTGGAGAAGCAAAAGAAGGACTGCACTTAATCATGTTGGTCAGTAGACTTGAGGTGCGGTGCGCTAAACGACCACTCACAAAGTAGGACATCTAAAATGTGTATAGAAAATCTCATTCAATGCACCAAACAGCACTGATGAGCGTGTGAGCACAGTACAGGAATTATGTGAAAACAACTTAATAACTATTCATCCATACACACATTTTGAATAGTGAGTGTGATTTTAATCTAATTTCTGTGGAGTTTTGATCAATTTATTGGATCTTTTATATGTTTCTGACAGAATTAGAAACTTAGCATGGTGATTTGCCCTATTACACTGAGGTGCAATGGCTAAGCCAGGGAAAGGTGCTGCAAAGATGTTTCGAGCTCTGTGTGTCCAAGAACGGACAGCAAGGGGAAAGACACAACACAACTCAGAGATGAAAGGTTTTTGTGTGAAATGGCTTTTCTGTGCAACATTACAAGTCATCTGAATGCAATGAACTTGCAGCTGCAGGTGTCAGAAATGCCTTGAACTGGCGGTGACTTAAACCAGTGTTTTTCAAACCCTGTGCCCAGTGTGCCGCGAGATATTGTCAGGTGGGCTGTGGGAAATTATCCAATATGTATGCCTGTGCAGTCTGTTGCCTGGCAGAGTAATCATGTAGTTCTCTTATATATCAGTAAGTAGCAGCAGCAGCTAGCAAATTGCCTTGTGCTTCGAGACAAGCGAAGGTTCTGGCGCGAGGCAATAAAACGAAAGCTATCTTTCATTTGGATTTACTTTTACCGGAGATGCAACGGCACTGACTCGACAAAATTGCCCTTAAACCGAGGGCAACTTTGCAGAAAACGCCTGTGGAAAGGTGCACCCAAAGTCAATTTTTAGCTATTCTTGAACCATTTGGACTATCAGCATAGTTTTGGTCACTTTTTGAAATATTCAAAATGTCACATTATGAATATTTCTCCCATACAGTAAGAATTTGTGTAAGTGCTCCTGTCACTGAACTATGGATGTTTGAAAACAGAAGAAAAAGGTGAATCTTATGTTCGTCTAGTTTCTTTTCACAATATCTGCCTTGAAAATGAATGAACGATAGAATGTTGATTAGGACTTGAAAACACTACAGGATCAAAGCTTAAGTCTCCCCAAGCTTCAGTTCAAATTTGACAATTGTAACATGTAGGGTACCATTCAAATCTCCAGAAACTCAGCTTTTAAAAGATGTATAACATGTTGACACATGACAATGTGCATCAGCGATTTGTTTTGACAGATGACGGAGGGCCCTTTATGGGGCCCTCCTAACTTCAAGGTGTTCCATCTCCAAACAAAACACCCTTCACTCCGAAACAAAAATGTGGAGTATGTTCGCCTGTGTGAACACACAGAGAAACAAGGAACACCCATGAGCAAAAAAACGCCGAGGTAAACAAGCGAGCCTCGAAAGCAAGTTAATAATAATAATTATAAGACATTTTATTCATAAGCACCTTTCAAAACACTCAAGGACACCTTACAATCAAAACAAGAACAATAAAAGCACATAAAAAATTATAAATAATAAAAGAAGAGATAAATTTAAACTGAGTATGCGATTTTAAATAGGTGGGTTTTGAGATGGGATTTGAATGTGGGAGGAGAATAAATTTTTCGGATGTTGGGTGAGAGTGAGTGCCAGAGTTTGGGGGCAGAGTGGCTGAAAGCTCTGCACCCCATCGTGCTGAGACGGACGGGCAAAGGGTAGACAGAGGATGAGGACCTGAGGGAACAAAAGGGAACGGAAATTTGAAAAAGGTCATACAGATGGGGGGGGCAAGCTTATGGATGGCTTTAAATGTATAGAGGAGTATTTTTAAGTTGATTCTAAGTTTGATAGGGAGCCAGTGGAGCTGTCAGAGGATGGGGGTGACGTGATGAAAGGAGGGGGTTCTAGTCATGATTCGGGCTGAAGAATTCTGGACCAGTTGAAGTTTATGGAGGAATTTGTGATGGACACCGAAAAGAAGTGAATTGCAATAATCAATAGAGGAGGTGACGAGACTGTGGACAAGGATAGCAGTGGTGTGAGGGGTGAGAGAGTTACCATGTCGCTGAACTTGTGGCTAAATAAAAAAAATCCCAGTGGCAGAGCAATTAATACTTCCCGCCTGCAAAGCCATTGTAAATGAAATGTTTGGACCCAAAGCGGCTAAAGAAATAGCCTGACTGCTGTAAAAAATAAAAACATAGAATGAATGAGAGCTGTTGAGGAAGAGCTTCTAATGTCAATCATCGATTGCTGCCAGGATATCAGATCTGTGTTCATCCAAACCATTTATCACACAGAGTGAGAATAAATATGAAAGACTATAAAATATTTGATTGATGTGGATTTGACTCCTATTCAAGGTGTTATAATATAGTGTTATTCTTCAATGTTAAAAAACAACAAAAAAAAACCCTTCTAATAACAATATAACACCTTAATTGTTAAAATAAGCTTTTTTTCACATTTTCAGCTAGTGGTGTGTCGTGGGATTTTTTTCAATGAAAGAAACGTGCCTTGGCTCAAAAAAGATTGAAAAACACTGATTTAAACCATGGGCTCTGATAAAGTTAACGGCGCGCGTGATGGTGTTCATTGCATGTTCCATTTTCAAGGCTTTACCAAACAACGATTCCTGGTGTATGATGCAATGGTAAGCTGTCAACTGACATGTGGCGTTTTCCTCCTGCATCTTCTCCTGTATCTTTGCCGACAATCCACTCCTGTGTCCACACATCGCAGGTGCCCCGTCGGTTGTCAAAACCACGTGTTTTTCCCAAGGCAGCTCCATCTCATTTACACATCTTGACACCTCTCCAAACAAATCAACGGGGCATGATTTGTTTGTGCCATGCATAGGACATAAAACCAAAAACTCCTCTGTCACGCTTCGGCTGGAGTCCACTTGGCGGATGAAAATTGACAACTGGGCAATGTCGAAAATGTCGGCGCTCTCATCCACAGCCAAGGAGTATGCGGTGAAATATTTTCTTCTTTTCACAAGCTGCTCTTTTAGATAAATGGACAACTGCTGGCAGTTGTGTTCCTGCTCATTCTCACGTTGAAAAAGAGTTACTTTTTTTCTGGGCAAACTTCGTCACAAAGTTTAAGCATATAGTTGTTAATGAAATCCCCCTCCATAAATGGCCAGTTAATTTAGCGATCTCTTCTGCCACAATAAAATTGGACTTGACAGCAGCCTGGCTTTGTGCTTTGGCTTTTTTGAACAGAGCCTGTTGAGATTTGAGTCTTCGTTTTAATTCCTCAGCCTTCTGTAGCCTTTGTTCCATGTCCATATTCTTTTTTTTGTCCGCGTTTTTCGTTTCATGATGTCGTCTCAAATTATTCTCTTTCAATACCGCCACACTTTCTCCGCACAGAAGACACACAGGTTTTCCAGCTACGTCCATGAACATGTATTCCGACTCCCACCTTGTTTGAAACCCCCCGGTTCTCAGTGTTCACCTTTCGTTTTGCCATTTTTGGTGGGTATCTGAAAGTTAACATTACTGTTATGCTAACGACTGCTGCACTAATAAATATTGAAATGAAGCGGCCGACTGCTTGGCGTGTCACTGTTGCATTGTGGGAAATGTAGTATTGGTCTGCGGGCTGCCGGCTTGCTGCGGTCTGCGGGTCGCTTCTAATAATAAATCAATATCATCCCAGGGGCCGTAGAAAACCTTCTCACGGGCTGGATGTGGCCCGCAGGCCTTTACTTTGACATAGGTGCTATAACCATTGTCTTCATTCCTGTAATGCAAGTAAGTACCAGCGCCAGTAATTCTCTGTTCCCTTCATCATAATTTGATTCTCTCGGTATGAAAAAGGCACAGGGGGTGAAGTCTCTGGTCGACTGGGGAGCGCCCACTTCTGAATCTGAAGCGTCCACCTCTAAAACAAATGGTAGATCAGGATTAGGGTGATGCAAGATTGGTGGATTAGAGAATGCTCTTTGAAGGTTATTAAATGCGGTTTCGGTTTCTGATGTCCACTGAAATTTGGTCTTGGTCGAAGTTAATTTGGTTAATGGTGCTGCTAATTGACTGTAGTTCCAGATAAATCGGCAATAAGAATTAACAAAACCTAGAAGTCGTATCAAGTGCTTTCTAGTAGTGGGTATTGGCCATTTAACGACTGCTTTGATTTTAGTGGGATCAACTCTTAGCCGACCTCATTCAATAATGAATCCTACGAACTGAATAGCATCGACACTCGTTTCTCAGCCTTTGCAAATAATTAGTTTTCCAAAAGTCATTGTAAAATGGGACAAATGGGCTGTTTGTGGCTCCTCAGGGTTCTCGAGAATATTCAAATATCATCCAAATAAACAAAACAACTGATATTGATGAGATCTCGGAGAACATCATTGATTAGGCCAGTCCTTGTCAAATAGTGGGGCACGCCGCGATGCCGGGGGGGATGCGTGTGACTCTGGGGAACATGCTTTTTTGCCGAAGAGAATAGAATAAAGTGTAACTGCACATCCACTACAGCCGTTGGCAGTGGCACCCTCATTGTCAGCTTGTGCGCAGGGAGTATTAGCTCTATGGTGTAGTTTTTATTTATTTATTTATTTATTTTTGCGCCGAGCGGGTGATATGAAGTGCAGGAAACAAACCTCAAGAGACAAGATGAAAAGAAAGGCAGAGAGAGGCGAAGATAATGAGGCAAATGAAATTCACCTGAAAGCTAAGACAAGGAAATATGATGAAGCGTATGTAGCGCTTGGCCTCAAAGTGACTACAGTGGGAGACGAGGAAAGGCCGGTGTGTTAACTGTGTCTGAAAGTGCTGGTGGCGGACGGCATGAAGCCAAATGCCGTATTTTCCGCACAAAAAGGCGCACTGGATTATGAGGCGCACTTTAAATGAATAGACGATTTTGTAATTTTTTTCATATATTTGATGCGCCGCACTGTAAGACGCAATCCACAATGCATCCACTAGATGGATCTACGATCAAGAAAATGCTGTCACTCGAGTGAAGCGCACCTCAGCAGTCCATAGTCCGCAGCTCTGTGCTGTGCGCGCGTGATTCAACCAATCAGCGCCAACGCAACCCACGTCACAGATCAAAGAAGCTTTGAACAAACGACAACAGCTAAGATAGCTTAGCTGTTGAGTGGCGTTGCTACAGAACGATCAAATGTCAGTAGAACTTATTTAATAAAGCAGCGACACAGTTCACTTAACCAACAGGAAGTTATAACATTGACTCTCTTGCCGCTGCTCTATTTCCGTGTTCAACTGCGTAACCCGATCGCCTTAAGTTTGAACTCTGCGTTGTAAGCATGTCTCTAGCAAGGAGCCATTTTGAGGTTGACATATTACCTTAGTAGCCATACACAAGGCGCATCGGATTTTAAGGCGCGCTGTGAGCTTATAAGAAAATGGAAGGCTTTTTGATGCGCCTTTTAGTGGGGAAAATACGGTAAATCAATGCTCCACTTACAGGCATTTCACCTCAATCACGCTGATAAGCCGCTGGAAAAGTTGTGCACTGCAAAATGTGCTCATTGTAGCCAATAATCCGGACTTCCTCATTTTGATTTAAAAAAAAAAAAAGAAGAGATAAAAAAAATCACTACAAATTGTTTTATTCATTTTTGTTTTGTAGACTAAAGTGTTTTATATATTCTGCTCCTGAGTTAATGTTGCTGAACTGAATTTGAACTTATTATTTATTGAATTTATTCAATTTTAGTTTTCAGACTCAAATGGTAAATTGGTCAAAAATGTTGACAGTTTAAACAAATTTTTTTCAGGCAAATTGATGCATTTAAAATCTTTTCTGTTACAGATTAAAAACAACTTTAATAAAGTTATTCTTTGTTGTAAATTTAACTATATTTCTTTTTTCTTTTCTAAATGTTAATAAAGGTACAATGTAATGCAGAAGTGTACTTATAACAATTTTAAAGACAAATGATAACTATCGTGGCAGCAGAGAGTGGGGGGGTGAATTGTTTTCTTCTTGGGAAGGCGGGGTGCATAACAGAAAATAACTGAGAGACACTGGACTAGCCTCTGGAAAACAGCAAGAGCGTTGGTTGAACCAAAAGGCATGACAAGATCTTCAAAGTGTCCGATGGATGTTTTGAAAGCCGTTTTCTAGTCATCTACCTCGCAAATCCGTACTAAATGATAGGTGCGACGAAGAGCCAATTTGGAAAAATCATGGCGGATTGCAAAGGAGCAAATGCAGCATCAGGATAACGGAGAAAACATAAATCAAGGCAAGAGTCAAAAACGGAACAAGAGTAATAAGAGAGCCTCTCGACAAAATGCACATGAACAATGACTTGAGCAAGGTGAAATTATCTGACAGCTTGACATTGGTGCATAAGGTCCTTAAATAGTCCAAATAATTGTGATGCCAGACACATGTGCGGCAAGAAATCCGAGAATGCCTCTGCAACCTGCTGGACACTAACAGAACGTGATCCTGACACCCACACTGTACATTTTCTTCACAGGCAAGGTCACGGCGGCAATTAGCTTTCCACGGTGTCAAATGGCTTTTCATTATTTTGTGGGAAAAATATGGTCATTATAATGAAGTTTATGTTATAAAGGTGTTCTTGTAAGATTCATTGGCAAATGAAAATGAATTTCGTGAAAACAATACATTATAGAGGTGAAAACATAAATGAGGTACGTTGAAACGAGGTTTGACTGTCGTTCTTTTGTTGGCAGTAACACAGTTCTTTTAGGCCGCTTACACTTTGAGGTGGAAGCTCCGGCACATACAGATACTTGTCCTTCTAAACGTTCAGCCCAAAAAAGGAGAGCTTAAACAGTGATGCAGCCTAGATGTCCATGATCACTTTGGTTGAACTGCAGAGATCCACATCTAAGGTGGCAAAATCTGTCCATGTGGGCCAAGGGTGGCAGCCAAGCCAAATGTGGGAACCCTGGTGGTCTGATCCCCGGCGACATAAGATGGCTGTAGGTTGAATGTCACCTCTCTGACAGGAAAGGAGCCCGAGCTGGTGTGCAAGGTTGAGAAATTCCAACTAGAGATAGTCAGGCTCATCTTGACACATGGCTGTAGCTTTGATACCAGTCCTCTCAAGCAGGTGTGGGGAATAATAGTGTTGTTCTTCAATGTTAAAAAAAAAAAAAAAAACGCTTCTAAAAACAACATCACACTTTAATTGTTAAAATAAGCTTTTTTTTTCACATTTTCAGCGAGTGGTGTGCCGTGGGATTTTTTTCAATGAAAGAAACATTTCCTTGGCTCGGAAAAGATAACAAAAACAACTGGATTATAGTGACACACAGTTATTAAGAACACTACAGTGCCTGGCCAACACTGCAGCCACCTTCAGTTGTTCTATTTTGATAAGACTGTCTTTTCACCTTTTCTCATATTCTGTTTTGTCAGGAGTCAACTTCGTCTACCAATTCTGTGTGGGAGTGGCTAAAGGTGTCCTGAGTCCATTTGTTCTTCAGGAGATCATCATGGAGGCTCTACAGAGGCTGAATCCTGCTCACATTCACGCTCACCTACGAACACCTGCCTTCCACCAGCTTGTTCAGCGGTGTCAACAGTCATACCTGCAGGTATGACACATTTATAGCCAAATGCATATCAGCAGAAGGTTGCTCAGTTTTGCAAAATATATTTTCCATTTTCATAATCAGTATTGAAATACACTTAAATAATTGGCCACGAATTTTCTCGAGGTTCACTTGTCTGACTTCAGTGACAGACTAAATGTGAGCAAGACTAAATAAATGATTGGTTGTCTCAATTGCACAGTGATTTCCAAACAGGGTCATGTGTGGGGCTATCACTGTTGGAATGTTTTTTAGAATATTTTATCGATTATTCCATTGATTAATCAAACAATCAAATACATATTATTTTGCATTGAAATGTCTGACAACCAATGTATCTCAATTACCATTTATTAACCAGTTATTGTTGTTTATTGGTTATGAGTTAGTGCTAAATAACAACTAAACCATTAAGCAATATCACATGAGAGGGAATTACAGTAGAATCCCATGTATAGTAGGGCCCCGTAAGATAAATCAATCTGAAAAAGCAATTTTTTTTTTCTGTTTGCTGGTTCCCATCATCATCTGGTTGTATTTGAATGTTTATAATGCTCACATGAAGCAGTCTCACGATTCAGTATCAAACATGATGGTTGACCCTTATACTAACCCTCTTTTTGTCTGTTTTGGCCAGTCTTGGTATTTAATTAGTTTAGCTTGGAAAATGCATAATAGCTGCAAAATACACCTTTATATTGATATATTTCACTTTTATGGCAACATTTCAAAACACAGGTATGTCCATCAAGTGTGGAGATGAAATGTGTGCATATCATTGCCGGACAATAGGCAACATTAGACAATGAACAACAGGGGGACACAAAATAAAACAGTGCCATAATGCATTGCAAACATTTGGCCAGACCAGAAACAACAAACAAGATGCACCCTCGCATGGTATTCCACATTTTTTACAAAAAGGGTATGTAAGCATGTTTTGTAAAACCCCCACCCCCATATGATGGTGTCCACTCAACTAGGACAAGCATAGAGGCGCGTACGCGCAGTGAATATTTCAGCTACGAGGAATCGGTATAGTTTGGGAGAGGGGACGCCACTCAGGTGACATTAAAAAGCAACACCATGCCGAGTATTTTTAACAAGCCAGGAGCTGATATGTCCGAGTTACGTGTGCTTTCTCTGAGTCCCCCGCAAAGGTGACAGCTTTGTGGCTCATTATGTCCATATCACAAGCAGAACTGTGCTTGTAAATGGAGCTGTTGAATTGCCCATTCGCTTCCAGTGGGACAGACATGACACACTTTCAGTTTCAGCATCCCACACCTTTCAATACAATTGAACTTTACTTAACATACTATGTTATCTTGGCACTAGTTCACTTGGTAGAATTGTTCAATAGAACATTCCAACATGAATTATCACACATCATGACACTTCAAATTTTCGCATTCAGCGTTTCAGCATTCATAAGCAATTTTCCAGACATTGCACATCATCTCGGGGCGGAGGGGGAACAACAACAAAATATATATATATTTTAGGCCATATGGCAGGGCTCCAGACTGCCCCTAAATGTTGGCTCCTAAAATTTGAAACGGTGCAAGTAATTTTATTTACACCTGCGCAATGAGTAAATCTGCTCTTTATTTTTTTTTTAATTGCTATTCTTGAATAATTGTTGTAACTGACAACTTTCTACTCTATGCTTCAGCCAATTTATCAGACATGAGTGAAAATGAGTGGAGTAAATTGCTCGTCAACTTACGATGTGTGCCCCTAAATTTTGTATTTACATAATAAATTTTTAAATGAGGGGCCTCTGTGCTACTTAGTTAAAAAAAAAAGTTAGTCTGGAGGCCTCCCATATGGCCTTGGCCTAATGTCGACACAGTTCAACCACTTATACACCTGCAAGATATCCACCACGGCACTTGACAAGGAATGTAGTTGACAGGTCCTTAATCATATCAATGTGATTTGGGGAGGAGGTTATTTCAGAATTGTTTGATTCCATGCAATCCTCCAAGATAATCATCCTTTGTCCTTTTTTTTTTTTTTTTTTTTTTTTTTAGTATATCCATCACAGGCTCATCCACTTAACACCTGCTGACTATGATGACTTTGTCAACATCATCCGCAGCGCCAGAGCTGCTTTTTGTCTCACGCCGGTGGGTGTGATGCAGTTAAATGATGTACTGCAGAACCTGAAGAGAGGCAAACAGACTAAAGAGCTTTGGCAACGCATTTCCCTCGAGATGGCATCATTTTCACCCTGAATATACGCATCTGGGGGAATCCATTGAGCATCATTACTGCTGCTGGACTGAGCCAGCCACATCTACTCTTTTAGTCTGAAATCTTGCTTTCATCCCACCACAATCCCCAGCAATGTAGATTGAGCAAACACAGCACACAGATCCACTACCAGTCCCCGTTTTCTGTGTCTGGCAAAGTGTGTCTCACTACAATCAAATCTAATGTAATATTGCATTATTTTTTTTTCTGTTTCCACTGAAAACCATTAAGAGTAAGCTTGTTCTATTTATGGTGTTTTGTCATTAGGCGTAGAAAAAAAAGTAGTGTGTTTCCGGTAACCCGACCGACCTAGAATTTCTACGTCGAAAAAAAACTTTACGGTCGGCATTTTTTTCAAACAACCCTCCACATTTTTGTGTAGAGGGTTTACATCAGTGCAAACTCTTGCAATATTCACGTTGAGCGATTGGGTCGTTTGCCCTGTCGTCTGTCAACAACATTGAAACATGGCGGCGGCCGCGATCTCCGACGACAGTTTAAACCGCGTTTTGTGTGTTACAGTCGCATGCTCGCACCGTAATGTTACGAAAATAGCATCCATTGATGTATCGAAAAAATTCAGCGAACTATTTGATGAACACCACGGGCCGAGCAAAAACCAATGTCTTCTTGTTTTATGTTTTATGGTTATTTTGTTTAAATTTTTTATGGGAAAAAAAAAGATTAAAAAAAAAAAACCAACTTTGTCCGACCTACCGACCCTATGCTGAAATTTCATGTTACCGGAAACACACTATCTTTTTTTGTTTGGCCTTATAAATAAAATGACTGGGTCCTCCCTCAAGAGCATTGTCCAACAAAAAGAATATATGAAACTCTCACTTGGAAAATACTGTGGTTGTTGTTTTTTTTTTTGTATTTTTTTTTTCAGGAGGGCGGCAGGTGGCATAAGAAATGGAAAATGGATTTTTGTGAACATATATAAATATAATGGATGGTAACAACTGGATGATGTGAGACCTTTGTCACTAAACACTAACAATAGAGCTGTTGGGTATGTATTGCCAACTTGTTTCGAAAATGTAATGACGAAAACAGAAAATGATTTGTGTTCACCGTAGGTGAAGATTTTTTAGGATTTAGTACAGGCTACATGTCATTGTTCTGTATTGTACATGACATACCAAATGCAGAGATAATGTGATCGTCTCAAATTAAATATTTACATTTAAGTGCACCTTTGCAGTGGTGTCAGTATAGCCCGAGAGCCCGTTAGAGGCAACCACTTCACTGAGCAAGATTACCTCACACTTAATTGTCATTCCTTCCTTCAAGTTTATGTTTGGAGCAGTTTTCGTTGCCATCAGGTGTGAGTATCTACATTGCTGTCAAAGGTAATGTTGACCATCAACGATTTTCAGGTGACACACAGATCATTTGTTTAGTTTGTCTAATGTTGTGCTATGAACAACTGATTCAATTGCTAGACCATAAACAATTATGGTTATAGGATTCTAATATAGGTTTTGCAAAATGTAAGAAGATAACATTTTAATACAGTATGTATTTTGTTTTTTAATGGGATTTTTTTAATGAAGACAAGCATTTCCTTTGTCAAGTTCAAAACATGTATTTTCTTTGTGGGTATGTATTCTATTGGTCCCAACCAAACTCATTGCTTGTTACACAGACACTCAGACTACGTTTAGATGCAGTCAATAACACTTTTAAAACCCGTATAATGGCAGTATTTGTGTTTTTAAAGACGATTTAAACATGCGCAAAATCCCCTGAGTTACCCCGTTTCCAGACACGCCACCAGGATTTTTTCTCCCCCGAGGCTTCTCGGAGGCTTGACCAATATTGGTGGGTGGGGGGATCAGAGAAAAAATAAAATAAATTTTCATGACTTCACTTGACTATCACCTGTTGTTGAAATATTCGCCTTGCTCATGTCCAAGCCTGTATTTTCTTGACTTTTATCATTCTCGAACACAGTCATAGGCTGGGTTCGTATTTTCTTGTTTGTTCCATGTTTTCTTCATTCTTGATTATCGCGTTTTCCTCTGGCGTTTTTGGTTTTTCTTGTTGATTGGCTTTTCCTTGTATTTTTTTGACAAGTGATTTTGTGTTTTTAATTTCCCTTGCTGTTTGCAAGCGTTTTTGGTTAGCCTCGTTCTTATCCTAGTTATTTTGTTACCAGCGCTTTATGTTGTACTTTGTTGGTCTTGTGACCTTATTGTGTAAATGAACGATTTTTGTATTTTGAACTTCTCTGAATTTGTGGGATCCGCTCCTGTTCTGGGCTAGTCCGGCACCTTAACAGAATATTTCGACCATGGATCCCTCAGACTGACAAGTTTAGGACAACTCCAGCCAGCCAAGGAACACTGCTAGGATAGCAGGGGGAAGCGCTAACAGAACTCCATGATGGGGTTGCCCTACTGGCTCACCGGTTTGAAGAATTAGACTCACGTGTGGAACAGTGGGGCACCCGAGGCACGCTTCCCTCAGTTTCTCAAACTGCTGTTGTTGGAGTGCCTTCCTCTCCAACAAGTTTTCATGAATCAAATTTACCCCATCCCTCACGCTATGGTGGTGAGCCCGGACTTTGTGGGCAGTTCATTCACCAGTGAACACAAATTCAGCAAGCCTCCATTCACACCAATGATAATTCCAAGGTTGCTTTCATTATGAGCCTTGTTGACTGGCCAGGCTAGTTGGGCTATGGCTGTGACCAATGCGCGGCCGGAACTTCGGTCCTCTTTTCTGGAATTTATTGCATCCACCCCCCAAAGAGGCTGTAGGACAACTATTGGACTATGCTGAGGGTAATTAGTCGGTGGCTGAATACTCAATTCGTTTTCGTATTTTCGATGCTGAAAGCGTGTTCGATGACTGCATTACACAGCATATTCCGCCATGGACTCAGCTCGTCTGTCAAGGACGAACTGGTGGTTCGTGACCAACCACCTAGAAGAGCTTAAGACACTGGCAGAACTAGTGGCCAGAACAGACTGGAGCTGACGATGGAGATAGCGGTACGTGAGAGCACACTTAGCATCAGGGCTCTCGTGGACTCTGGACATAGACGAGGGCACTGTCATGACTCTCTTCTGTCTGTCTCCAGCAGGTGGGATTGGTGGATCATCCTTTCCCGTTCCACACCTGTTCCCAATCATGTCATCAACTCTCACCTGTTATAAGAGACTATACAAGACATCACCTGTTGTCAAAATATTTGCCTTGCTCATGTCCAAGCCCTTATTTTCTTGACCTTCGTTGTTCTCAAGCACAATCATAGTCTGGGTTCGTATTTTCTTGTTTGTTCCATGTTTTCCTAATTTTTGTTTCTAAGTGTTATTCTCGGGCGGTTTTGGTTTTCCTTGTTGTTTGTCTTTTCTTTGTCTTTTTGTGACAAGTGATTTTGCGTTATTAATTTCCCTTGCTGTTTTCGTTCGCCTTATTTTTATCCTGATTATTTTGTTACCAGCGTTTTATGTTGTACTTTGTTGGTCTTGTGAAGTTATTTTATAAATAAATCATTTTTGTATTTCAAACTTTTCTTTGTCTGCATTTGTGGGATCCGCTCCTGTTCCGGACTAGTCCGGAACTTTAACATAACCATTTCCAATAAAATGGCCACCAACTACCATGTATAATACAGCATAAACTTTTGTAGATGTAAAAACATGAACAGTAAAAACAATTTAATTACAAATACAGTATGAAGAAAACATTTATTCAGCAACTGAAAAGTGCCTTCTCCAGTTCAGGATGCGCTGCAACCCAAAGCCGTTTACGATCATCTTTAAATCAATTAGCCTCAAAATCTGCCATGATTTTGTTGCCATTACGGATGATTGTTGAAATTGTTGACTTCGCCATTTCGTAGTCTCAGCCGAGCTTCGTCTTGGAGACTCCCTTTCGAAAGTGAGAGACAATTTCAGCCTTCGCAGACAGCGAGATTTGCTTCCGTTTACCAGACATGTTTTTAGACAATGTGTCAGGACCACGCCATGCATCAAGATGTACAACAATGTATGAGTCATTCAGTAGCGTTGCTAAGCAATGGAGGGGAATCCCGCGCTGTACATTTTGTTCATAAGCAATGTCACGGCAGCAGTCAGCTTCGTTGTAGGAGGTGAAGGCCTTTTCGCTATTTTGTGGGAAAAATCTGGTTGCTATAACTAAGTGCACTTTATAAAGGTGTTTGTTGTAAGCAAAATCGGCAAATGGAAAGTGAATTAGGTGAAATCAAGACTTTGATGTGAACGGTATTGGGGTGAAAATGTAAACAAGGAATGTTGAAAAGAGGTTTGACTGTTTCGCTTAAAAAAAGTCATCGCAAATAATACTTAGATACAGTATGCGAGAGTCAGCGTGGACGAGACTCGCGAGACACAACAAGGGACAGTGATGGGTGAGGCTGCGATGATGCAGAGCCACTCCTTTTGTTTGTCTTTTTTTCTTTCTTTAAATGAATACAGTACTGTATTTTGGAAAGCCAGGTGAAGCACTGAAGCCGTAAAACATGAAGTGGCAAGGAATTGCTGTATAATAAACATGTTTGACAACAACGCTGAACCATACTGACTGACATATATACTTATGGTTGCATTTTTGATGATTAATAGCAAGTTTTGACCCAAAGAACCCGGTAATAATCAGTGTACCAAGTGTCATCTGTTTACTAAAAATTATTTTTTGTTTTTTTTAGAACTTGCTTTCAAGTACATAAGATCAGAACAATGAGGCATATGGCCCACTAAAAACATCTTGAAGTTCAAATTTGGTGTTATTTACTCAAACTTAACGACTAGAAGTTAATTAAAATACCTAACACAATACAGTATTGATAATGTAAGAGTAATTGTATATAACTTATTGCTCTCTGCTTTTGGATGTATAATCAACTTAGTAGTGCTTCATTTGGGTACAAAGCAAATGGGAAAGTGCACAGTGGGCGAACCAAGGTGGTCTGTCATGCTGAAAAGACCAGCTGGGTCTTGTTCACAGCTTTGAAGCGAGGTTAACAGCCTCTGATCAAGAAGAAAATATCAGTCCCTGGACGTCGCATCTGGACATCTCAACAGCTTCAATTACAAACCACCAACCTCCAGCATGACCCCTTTGACCACCCTTAGGAATGCATAGTGTGTATGTTCCCCCACCCCTCTGTACGATCCCTGAAGAGAATAAAAGCGAGGAGATAGCGCAGTTTCTTCAGAGTTGTCAAGAGACTATAACAATTTACACATCTTCGCTCCAGAGCTGTTCCAAGATTGTAAACCGAGACACGTCTTAGCGCAATTCTCCTTGCAAGAAAGACAACTCTGCTTGACTCCGAGTCTCACTTGTGTTTTTAAAGTTTGTCTTAAGGGTCTGATTGCCTCCAATACCTGACAGGTAATATGCAAGAACTGAATTTTTATCGTGATTCTTAGCAGAATGGTCATTTCTGACGAGGAACACAACATACTGTAGTTTAACTTGACAAAAACAACTCAAAGATTTCTCAAAACTCCAAGTTTAGTTCTGCCTTGAACACAAGACTTCAGTAGCATTGAGGAGATAACCTGAGCATGGTATTTTACTCTGCGAATATACGAAAAAACGGTGACGGTTCGAGGAGGTTGGCAGGTAGTAGGTGGTTCACTTGGTATAGCGAGAGATGTCACTCTTACATGCACGCACAAACACACATGCGCACGCACACGCACGCACACACACACACACACGCGCACATGTTCAGATTTCCTTTTCTTCATTCCTGAGCTGACAAGTTTTATGCATGTCACATGGTAAGCACTGTTAGAAACATTCCTTAAAAAGATGAGCGAGATGAGCTAGCAAGCAAAAGAAATGTGCGCTTTGCATGACATGATTGTTCCTCTGCCAGCTATACACCCATACAATAAACATGAGTTTACTGACGAACGACACTCCCACAAACCTTGGGAGACAGTGTTTCATTTACAAAATCTAGTTTCTAGAAATCAAGGCCCAGGCAGATTATCACCTGTCGCAGTGCAGCATTAAGAATAAGATAATGAAAAAATAAAAAATAAATTAGCAAAACCACATTTCACATATTATAAATTTTGATACTTGACAGACCATCCATCGATCCATTCTCTACTGATTATGTAGGGTCGGGTCGCAGGAGCAGTAGCTTCATTAGGGACGCCCAGATTTCCTGTTTCAAAGCAATTTCTTAACATACTTTTGCACACATGTCCAAGTTAAATTGCAAAACTAAACACACAACAAAGAGAATTACACACATTGTATGTTGAAACACAAAACATGCTTCGTTATTAAAACATCACTCGCATTAATGCTAAAGCCACCTAGGAGGGAGAGTGGAGCTACTTTCGGAAGCATCATCATGCGCGAAGCCTGCTCGGAGCCCGCTTGAAGCGGTGAGGGCTTGCGCCCATCTGTCCCTGTTGTGTCAGTAGCCCGTGGGCCAACGAAGATTCATCGCAATGGCAATGAAGTGGCACATGTAATGTGGTTCTCCAAGGTGTCATGTCAGAGGAGATGGCTTATGTTTTACGGAACTGTTGTAACTGTCACAACTGCCGTGTTTGGGCGACTGGCCAATGTCAGCTTGCTGCCACAGAGAAGGCCAGCGAATGAAGAGGGCTTTTTTCCGATACATGCCTTGCGCTATTGCCAGGGTATTGCCATCCTTATCCCAGGAGTACTTCATCCATTCCAGGTAAAAAATGGTTCCTATTCCGCCATACCTTTTAAAGTCAACCACTAGAACAAGGTAGCAAAACACTTGTGGAGTTGGTCTATTCTCTGGCCGCTGACAAGAGGTCTTGACTCAGACTGGAAGGAGTGTGGATCCCACAAACGCAGACTCAGATAAATGGCGATAGCAAAAGAGGTTTATTTAAAGAAAAGCAATAGACGGACAAAGTAGTCAACAAAAGGCACTGGGCGACAAAAAGCCAGGAAAACCAAATGAGAAAGCGCTTGTTAATTACAAGGACAGAATGATCACCGAGAAATACACAAAACGAAATGAGGTTAGTTCAATCACATGAAAGCAAGAACAAATACAATTATTTAAGAACTACTTAAGGACCAAAATAGCCTACGACAAGGAGAGCGACTTGGAGCATGAACGAGAGATCTATAAAAATGGCACTTGGCAAAAGCAGTGAACAAGAGCACCAGTCCGACAAGGGGGACAAGAAGTCAGGGTCCTTAAGTAGGCCGCCACTTGATTGCCTTGGATCAGGCACAGGTGCACGTCTGAAGGGTGACACCCCACACTCCAGCTGGTGCTGAAACAAAAGAACAAAACAAAACAGAGCGGAACATGACAGTCACTGATAAGGTCAAGGAGTAAACCTATATTGGGGCTAGGTGATCTGTGGTTGTCGAAAGGCGGGACCTCCCAGAAGAAAGTTAAGTATGGGCGAAGAAAATTGCAGTAAGTACAGCATCTCGTACTGTGGGGGAGGGGGCTCCATTACCGTAACAGCCGCAAAAGACTTGTTGACCCATGGAAATAAAAGCTCGTAGTCAAATTCGCAAAGCAGACCTGAGGTTTCCAAGCACATAATTCCTGTTTCTTTTCCCCGGCACTGGTGACGAAGCTCAGGCACACACTATTCAATACCACAACTGTATGTGTAGGGCCTTTTGTTGAACATGAGAAAACTAATGGGATGTTTCGTACTCCTGCAGAATCAATTCCTGAAGACGCAGGCCAATCACTGTCCACACCACCCTCTCCAAATGAGCAGGACGAAGCACATGTTCCACCCAGATGCCCATAACCTTTTGGAGCTGAGAATCACTCGGGCTTGGGGCACTGGTTCTCCCGTTACAAGTCCATACCGATCGACATCACTTTCTCACCACGAGTGTTCATCGCTTTCAGAGGCGGAGAAACAATTTGGCTTGGGCACTGGTTCTCCGGTTAGAAGTCCAGCCCGGGTGACATTGCCTTGTCCCTTCGGGTGATCATCGTCTTCTTCGGCTGAGAATGCATCAAACTGGACTTCTGCATCTCCCGTGGCAGGCCCATCGCAATCTTCAAGGCAGCGCACCATGGCACTCCACGCTGTTCAGGCGATGACAGAGCGCCGCCCACGGTCAATGAGGCTTCGGCAGTCCACACACATCTTTTGCTACCTTCATTGACTCGCCGAGGGTCCCGGGGAAGTGTGATTGCGAGTGGGTCCTTCAATTAGAACAAGATAGGTTGAGAGGCCATGGGAGGAAGCACATTAAATACTAGCTTTGCCAAAAAAACTTCCATACCTGCTGTGTTTTAATATTATTGTCAATGTACATTTGTGGGATTTTGAATGCCTGCCCTGAAATAATAACAAACAAAAAAAAGGATGGGCAGGCAAAAAACCATGGCGGGAACAAGACAACAAGCCATGAGAAAGTGAGTACAATTTTTTATTTCCAGAAACAGGGTTGTTAAACAGTGTTAGATACAGGACTGGTTTGCTATACAGTAATTTCCATTTTCCAAGCTTTTCCAGACCTGGAAATGAATCAAATTCCATGCTTTCATGGGAACCGTGTTATCATTTTTGTCACATTTAAATTAGTTCTGGGACCACTGTCGGTTTTTCTTTGATTAACAGAGGATCCATCCGCGTGTGTACATGTGCCACTAAATTTAATGAGAACAGACGTTTTAGAGATTTGTGACCTGCAGGAATTTCTGTAAACATCACATGATTTAGGTTTGGTTTTTATGAGGAAAACTCAGAGACATATGATGGCCACATAACTATTAAAGTTATCACAGAGGCTGTATATCTGCATACAGTATAGGCACTTGTATCACAGTGTATATTTCCTCTACTGCTGAAATGAATCATGAAATGGCCAAAGACAAGTGTCACATAACATTTCATCCAAGCTTTGGTGAATTTTGCGTGGCCTTTAAAAAATAAAATAAAATAAAATAAAAAAGTGATAGTAATCATGGACCAGGATGACAAAAAATGCAATGAAGTGATCAAAATAACAATTTTAAAATACCTTTGTGTGGATATTGGCGATATAATGAATTGGTCTCCAGTTCTGTAAATGAGGACATCAGGATTTAGGGGACATGAAAGGGCATTCCGAGGGCAATTCGTTGACTAATTGCTCCATTACTGATTATTATTATTGTAAGTGACCATCAGTTCATTCGAATACATTTCTTGCGTGACATCATTTTTTTCCAGAAAATATGGTTGATCTTTCACAGGACAATTTTTGGGGCAGTTCACTGCAACATTATTTTTGTAAAGGCAGTGTTATGGCATTGAAATAAAATGCAGTTCTTGATCCTCGCATGTCAGGTTCAGACCATGTTAACCAGTTTGAAGGTGGGCTCTTGCGTGACTGGAATAACGTTGATGAAGGTTTTGTAAAGCAAAGTTCCTTGAGGAAGCTTGGTGATGATCTGGCTCGTCTCCAGACTGCGAGGGTGGGGGATATAGACCTCCTTGGTGAGCCTGATGCAACCATCCTCAAGCGCATAAAGAGTTTTATTGGTTCCCATGCCAACCTTCAAAACAGAATCACATATGTGGTGACTTTAATGTCTAATTACCAGTCAAACATCAAACTCCCAAGTACAGAAAAGAACACAAGTAAACTTACATGCGCTCCTGGGTGGTACCTCAGCAGCCTCTGTGTTGCCAGGATGTTCCCCGCATGGACAAAGTTACCTTAAAAGTGAAGACAGTATCGAATGAACATTTTACAAAATATACAATGACACCTGACAATTCCTTGGAACACAATAATGGCCTTCTCAAACTACACAACTTTTGTGTCATTCACGACGGTCGCGTTGTCAGACTACCAGTGAAATATTGTTCTGTCTTGGATCGGACGAGATGTCACACTACAAGTCCGACACTGACCAGACCCCCTCAACCGTCGCATGCTTCCGTCAAGATTATGTTCATCGGGGAGGTGGGACAAGCAGCTGTCAAAGTCATGTCGACGGAGTCATGATGTGCATGTGCATTTGTTCTCTGTTCAGAAAAGGCAAAAGAATGGTGGACAGAACTTGAGGTAAGGATTTTTTTTTAATGACACCCTGTTTGCTAATCCGCTTAGTTTAGCAGTTAGCAAATGTAGCACGAGTTGAAATGCTTTTTAAACACTTTCCAGTAGGATTGTGTACGACACATCCAGTCTCTCATCTTAAGTATGAGGTCACTGTCTTCCTATGGGTCAATGCCAAAGAACCAATCAAAGAATGACATAGGGCAGGACAGGAGAGTCGAAGAATGAAGTCATTCTACTGAATCCTCTAGGACCAGTGTAAATGTGCAAAAATCAGAGAAAATTAGACATTCAAAAAATTCATTCCAGTTCATTTTAGACTATGACTGCAACTGACTTTTTCTGAATGTAATTTTTTTCTGAACATATTGAGGTGCTACACGGGCCTGCCAATTTTTGTAGGCCTCGATCAAACGTAGCAGAATTGGTTTTGGCGCTACAGATCCTTTTTTGTTTTCACCGTTGAAGACTTATTTAAAACATTATATTTTTCACCAGGCCGGATGACTGCAGAGTTTGGCGAGCTTTCGTGCACATGTTTTGGCCCCCCAAAATAATATTCATTTTTGTAAAAAAAATAAATAAATAAAATACATAACTAGGGCTGCGAAAGGGCCCAACCAGCCATGGCTACATTGGAATATTGGCGCATAGGAACTGGTATTTTTAGAAAATGTGTCTGTACATCAGATTAAAAATTAGTGAGATCAAATATGCAGGGTGAGAGTGGCTCGTGATGACGCCCCGGTTGGGGGTCCAGGGGGCAAAGCCCCCGGAAGCAAATGGGTTTTAGAGATTTTAAAGCCTTAAAACCATAAATTTTATCAACAAAATTTTTACAATTTTTGTTGAAATACCATTCCCTATTTGCTTCCAAAATTGGCACTTTATACTAAACATGCTAAAGATGAAGTGTAATCAATGTAAAGACTACTTGAAACTTTCACAGAAAAAAAATCCCAAGATTGTTCACTATTCTTTCAAGTGAAAATTTGACATAGGCCTTTGTGCAATTTTGCTTATGCATTCCTGGTGAGCACCAACATGTAACTTCAAATTTGCTGCTGAAAATCAAAACTAATCAAAAATGAAACACATTCCCAGCCATATTTAAGATTTGTTCATTACTTGTATTCATAAAATGTGTAAATGTGATAAAAAGCTGTTGATTTTTACCTCATACAGTGACATTGAAGTCTCAAACTGTTTACTATAATGGGTTCTGAATGCATCTTCCGTATAGAATGACATCGTCACACACTGTACACAGAGCTTTACCAGCGACATCGAGCTTTTTCACGAAATCCGACACAAGCACAGACAATGGTTCCTCTTTACCGGTTCCTACTGGGGACACCGTCATCTTTCTATCCAACCAGTCCCATCGAAACTTGTTTTTCAGATCCACATCTATCTGACGCACGTTAGCTTCGTCAAGAGTCTCAATAACATTCGGCATTTTGTTTAATACAGACGACATACACGAGTAATTTCAATACACTACATCCCTTGTGCAAAACCATTCAGAATTATATATATATCCTACTTGTCTTCATTCACTTGCACAGTTTGAAATGGAGTGAAGGAGTTTCATGCCCCTGCGCTCAACTAAGGCGTATCGGGCCAAGTAAACCCGTGGAAAACTGAGTCATGTAGTTTGCATGAAATCGAAATATTCCATGCACCAGTTTTCTGAAGACATTTTAAAATATTTTAGGATTACCATCTTGCTTCTTAAGGCCGTATCGTTTGCCGGGGCTCTTCCCTCCGTGATTCTTGCTGCTACCACCAGCCTTCTTGGATGCAAACCTCAGATAGGACAGGAGAACGAACTGACCAGGATCCAAAAGCCCTGAAACCAATATAATTAAAAACGAAGTGAATAAGCAAGCAGCTCATATGTATTGAAGCCAAACGTACATTGCTTAGGCCAAACAAAAAAGATAGTGTGTTTCCGGCAACATGAAATTTCAGCATAGGGTCGGTAGGTCGGACAAAGTTTTTTTTTTTAATCTTTTTTTTTTCCCCATCAAAAATTTAAACAAAATAACCATAAAACATAAAACAAGGAGATATTAAACCCCCCGCTCGCCACCAAAGGCGGCGAGAGAGTTGGGTACCCGGCGGCTGGGTGTTAGGTTCCGAGGTCGGCCGGGTTGCGATGGCACCGGCGGGTCCCCGACGCCGGCCGGTCGGTAGGTCGAACAAAGTTTTTTTTTTTTTTTTGATCTTTTTTTTTTCCATCAAAAATTTCAACAAAATAACCATAAAACATAAAACAAGAAGACATTGAACCCGCCGCTCCGCGGCCGGCGCCGCCGCCACCTATTTATTTTTCTCCCCGCTCCGGACTTGGGGGCCGGGGCGCGCCGCCGCCTGCGCCGTTCTCCTCCGTCCTCCTCCGCCCTCGGTTTTTACTCGGCCCGTGGTGTTCATCAAATAGTTCGCTGAATTTTTTCGATACATCAATGGATGCTATTTTCTTAACATTACGGTGCGAGCATGCGACTGTAACACACAAAACACGGTTTAAACTGTCGTCGGAGATCGCGGCCGCCGCCATGATTCAATGTTGTTGACAGACAACAGGGCAAACGACGCACGCGCTCAAGGTGAATATCGCGAGAGTTTGCAACGATGTAAACACTCTACACAAAAATGTAGAGGGTTGTTTGAAAAGAATGCCGACCATAAAGTTTTTTTCGACATAGAAATTCTCGGTCAGTCGGGTTACCGGAAACACACTACTTTTTTTTTCTCCGCCTTATGGGGACTGGACTACTTATGGGTACTGAACAGGACAGGTCCAGTCCCCTCCAAAATTATTGGAACGGCACGGTCAATTCTTTTGTTTTTATTGTTCATGAAGATATTTTGGTTTCAAATCTAAATACAACACGAAACAAAACATCTTTATTTATATAGCACTTTCACAACAGTGCAGCTGTCACAAAGCGCTTTACATAACAACATTACAACAGAACACAGAACACAAAGTTGAACATTCGACAAAAGTTGAGAATTCCAGTTTTTTTTTTCCATTTACATCTAGATGTGTTAAGTAACTTAGGACAGAGTACCTTATGTTTGAAGTCACCTACTTGTCAAGTGAACAAAAGCATTGGAGTGGACATTATTAAATGAACTTCCAAGATTTGTATTCTTTTTTTCTCCATACTATGGCTTTTCCATCACTTTAGTTGAGGTTAATCTTGGTCTCGGGAATGGTGGAAAGCCCAACACAACAAAGGAGTTTATCAGGAGTAAAAAGTGTCAGGTCTGAGACAGGGCAAGTCAATCACTGGACCTTAACTCAATAGAGCATGCAATTTTACCTCCTGAAGAGGCCACTGAAGGGAAAAAAAACCCCAGAAACAAGAAGTGAACGTGGTTGCAGTCAAGGTCTGCAAAAAAACATTTCAAATGAAGAATGTCAATGGGTTGCAGGGTTGATGCATTTACTGCAAGTCAGGATGGTGCCACCAAATATTAAATGTTATTCATTTTAAGTCCTTTGTTGGGCGGCTTCAAACAAAAGTGATCGGTCCTCATTTAACACATCTAGATGTAAATAGCATCACATAAAAGTTGTAATTGTGAACTTTTGTCTGATATTCATGTTTTGATCTGAAAACCGAATGACTTAAATATAATGGTCACTCAACGAGCCACACTGGATCGCGCATTACAGTGGCAATGGAACCGCTGTTTTCCGTGTTTCACTGCGTTCTTGTTATTCACCTTACCACAACACTATTGATAACGGAGAACACGTGTCTTAGTTTTAATTATGACGTTGAAATTTCTTGAGTTACAATACTCAGACATCTTAATATTTGTTAAAGGAAAATCATTCTCACTGGAATCGTCCTTGTATACTGTCCGAGCTCCTGTAAATCATTGAATCTCTAATATTTACACACATACCTTTCTAAACGTTAGATACATAACCGATATGAGTCATTTTAGACTCATAATTAAAATCAATAATTAAAATAATGCATTCAAAATCTCACAAAGTTCCATGAAGGTAAACGATGAAAATCATCTTAACAGTTAACGCCGCAAGATGAATGAAAAAAAAAAATAAACAAGACTTCCGATAGCAGCTTCGTACTTGGTGAAACACTGTACTGTAGCTGCAATGCCATATTGAACGTTTCAGTTATTTCCTACCCGCTTTGTACTTGGTGAAGCAGTGTAGCCGCAGTGCCATATTGAAAGCTTTAGTTATATTCGGTGCCTCTTGGAATTCTCGCTTTCGCCTCGGAAATTTCTTTTCCGACAATATCGGAGCGAGATGACGCGGAAGTAGTTCAAGTGGATCGTTCAAACTCTACAAACGTTTGAGAAAGATGCTTCCATGCAACCTTTAAGCATCCTTGAGCAATGTACTGTACTCCCATCAACCTTTACAAAAGGAAATTACCCACAGTTCCTTGCGACAGCAACATTTAAAGCAACAGTACACCGACCTAGTTGACAGACAAAGCACGGACGCTCGAGTTTCACACTTAAGACTTAAAAAAAACCCACCCATTTAAAAAAATAGTGAAAAAACGTTTTCTTTTGGTACAAGTTGGCCGGTAAATTAAGCGAAGAAATATCGGTTCAAAGCGAGATTAATGTTGTGGTTCCACACAGCAAGAATTAAAAATTACAAACACGTTTCCATCAATTCCCAAGTCAATGAAAAGTATCTGTGATGCTTCATAAAACAACAGTTAGTACTGCATTGCATCTTTTAAATCGTCATATTAAGATCAAATTTTCCAGGTAAATTTTCCAGCCAGAGCCTCATGCCTTTTTTTTCTCTCTATTTTTGGACAAAATATATAACCAGAGGTTTATTTCAGCAGTACTCGCCTACAGTTAGGAAAAGTGGAGTTTTTTTTAAATATAAAACAATATATATTAAAGTGTCGTTTCAAGGCATGAGCAAAAAGTGGCAGAAAATCTTACACACAGATCCCCCCCCCCCCCCACACACACACACACACACACATACACACACGGTCTCATAAACATCAGAGGTCATCAAACATTTGTAATTCTGCAAGTTTTTGCATCATGGATACAGCATTCTTACATGTCATACTCAAGGCTGTGACTACGCGTTTTACCTTACGCCATTTACATGTGTGGATAAAATATGTTGTATTTTACCAGCAATAAGCATATTATTCATCACTTTTTCTTCAGAAGTCCAAAGGAAAAAAAACAAATACAATGTCCCATTCTGTAGCCCATTTTGCAGTTTCAGTGTCCTTCTCACGAAACAATAAAGATGTTTTGTTCAAGATTAAACCTTTTCCAAACCAGTTCACTGGATGGGTAAATTTCATTTTCAAGTGTAGTTCTTTTGTTTTAGGACAAATGGTGAGTTTCAAATATTCAGTTCTGTTTTTTTTTTTTTCATTCCATTTCAGAAAATTTGTGGATAATTATGTTTTAATTTTTTTTTCGGGCAGGGGCGGGGGGAATAAGTGATTGGTTGGACATTTCCTGAGAGGTTTTTTTGAATGTTTTTTTTCCAAGAGGTTTTGCTGAGATATTGTCAACATTGAGAGACAAGGAGCTGGCAATGTTTACAGATCCATTTTCTCAATCGGGTACTTGACAGCTTCAGCAGGTGCTTTAAATTTTTTTTTAAATTCTGATCTTCATCCATCCATCCATTTTCTGATCTGCTTGTCCTCACAAGAGTCACAGGGCGTACTGGAACCTATCCCAGCTGTCTTCAGGCAGTGGTTTTCAGCCAATCGCAAGACACACATTGATGAACAACCGTCTGCACTCACACTCACAACTTGGGACAATTTTGAGTGCTCCATTAACCTACCATCAGTGGCGGGCCGTGCATTTCAACCTTAGGCCTTCAGTGACGTCACATACATGAACACAATACTGTACAGGCTCGTCAAGCAGCACTTAATTTCAGGAGCATTTAAAACCATCAAGTATGCATTCACAATTAAGAGCAGGAAACTACATTTACAGATAGTCAAAAATAAAAAGATGATTTAAAAATACGAAATAAAATGCCACCCAAATTACGCTGTGTGATCTTAAACAAGTCTGTCCAATAAATTGCGCAATGTCGCAGTTTCATATAAGACACCAACCAAACAATAACAAAACAAACCATTCTTTGAAAATAAAGTAAACAGATCATTTGCATTTTGAAAATCGGTGATACAACAGCAAAAAACTGACATAACTGACTAACTAATAACTGACGAACAGCTGAGATTGAACGAACTTTCGTGCAC
>NW_017805376.1:482262-485482 GCF_001891065.2 Hippocampus comes
GCGCTAATCCAATCACCGAACGCGCACGGCCAGTCTCGACATAAGGCCTCCTAGCTAGCCCTAGTAGGAGACAAGAACAAGTCAGGATACAGGATACAGATCACGAGTCTGAGACTCGTGATGTGATTGGCTTTTGAAACCTGATGGTGCCCGTTCATTTACAGCGCACAGGGGCCTGCTCTGTTCAATCTGAAGGCCCTGAGCAAGTTTAATTTACCTGGCAACACAAGCTAGCTGCAATATGATTGGTTCAAAACTCTACCATAATAAATAAGTTATTTTTCGAGAGGCTTTCAATGTTATTTAAAATAATATTGAAAGCCACTCAACTAAGTGGAAATAATATGACATAAAGAATACAGAGAATAATTTTGTTAACATATTTATGAAAATAAAATAACAAATTTATGTTATTTTCTGAGAATGTTTCGGCCAGCAGAGAAGGCCTTGCTGGCCCTCAGGGTCCGCCACTGCCTACCATACATGTCTCTGGAACGTGGGAGGAAACCAGAGTCCTTGGAGAAAACCCACACAGGCATGGCAAGAACAATCAAACTCCACACAGAAAGGCCGGAGTTCGAACCCTGCACATCTGCACTGTGAGGCGGGTGTGCTAACCACTCAACCCTTAAAGAAAGATGTCAACATAAATTTTAGTAACCATCAATCACAGTTTTGGCACATTAGGCGATGTTTAAATTCCTACATTACAGGTTTAGACTGGCACATTTCATCACGACTTTGTATAAGTAATGTAAATGTTGATGGTCATACTTGGTTGCGTTTTAACAAATGGAGCCATTCAAGATGGGATTGGCAGTGCTCGGCCAATGTATGGAGCAAAGTAAGCCCAAGAACATGAAATATTAATGAACAAATTATCTGAATACAGTGTAAGAGTTGTTACTCATGAATGGTTCAAGACTTGGTAGAGTGAAAAAGGTGGCCGAGAAATCAATTCATAACTCACCATGTACTGTATGAACAGCCAGTCTTGTGCTACCCGAAAATGAAGTTTCATTTTTTTTTTCGACACAGTTTGTTTTATATTGCATACGTATGTGAATTCTTTTACATCACACGCACACACACACACACACACACACACACACACACACACACACACACACACACACACACACACACACACACACACACACAAACACACGATTTTAGAGGAGCGCTTGTATCGAAACTCAAAAACTTCATGATTGTACATAGATAGGCCTTTAAAGCCGCGTTTTGTAGATGGAGGACTCCCTGCTTGTACTACAACTCTTTTTTGATTAAAATGTCTTTTCCTGCATTTTTGAGGATTATTTATTTTTATTTTTATTACTGTTATTACTGCTCAATAACTTGATGATTGTACAGTGATCCCTCACTACTTCACGGGTCACTTTTCGCGGTTTCAGTGCATCGCAAATTTTTCAAAAGCATTCATCAAAAATAAATAAATAGTAAATGCCGCAAAAGGTCCGTAGGAGGCAGCGAAAGTCAGTAAAACAACAGCGAGTCACGTAGAGCAACATATGGAGTACTACATGTATGTCTCATGTTTATGTTTACTTTATTTTATTATTTATACACTAACCTAATCTATACATCCTCTATATCAGGGGTGTCAAACTCATTTCACATTGTGGGCCACATACGGCCTCGATAGATGTCAAGTGGGCCGGACCATTAAAATTTTACCATACTCTGCTATAAATAACCAACATACTGTTTCATGTCTTTCCTTTGTATTTGTAGAAAGAATCACAAGAACATTAGGAAAATGTTGAAATTTAATGAAGATATCTTTTACAAAACATTTGACAAAATGACTTGACTCTTTGTTTCAATTGGCTGTCTAAATCTCCAGATAGGTCCGGAATCCTTTCTGGAAGAGTATTCCCCGTCAGGCTAATATTGGCAAAAGCTTGTCGCTTCTCGGGACATACAAGTTCAGTCACCTTCATCATGCATTGTTTAAAAAAGTCACCTTCGGAATACAGCTTTGATGCTCATGCTATTTTGCTCGCAATTTGGTCACTGGCTTTTACTGCTGTGTTGGGTCTGTCTCAGTGACGGACTGAGACTGCTAATGTCTTCTTCTCTGATCAAAACAATGCTGTCTTCTACTGTGATCAAAACAGTTGATAGATTGATTCTTTAAACCTGTTTTTAATTGGAACCCTCTCAGGACAAGTGTTGCAGATTTGTAACTACCGAATACCTAGACTACACCTGGTTCGAGAACTTAATTTGAGCCTGAGAGGGATCTATTGAGAAGGGACTCTTTCAAGCGTTGAATGAGTGTTTGCGCGCCGGCTAAAGACGTGGTCTTTAAAGCCGTTTAAAGCCCTGAGCCATACTAGTCCCTATCAGGCATATAGACAGAGTCGAGTCTTTAAAACTGTTGAGGGCGACGTTGTCCTGCACGTGCTTAAACTCCGTGTGTAAATGTCTATATAGAACGTTACCTAGGTTGAATGTAATCGAATAAAACTCGCTAAATGAGTGACTGTGTGACTGTGTGGGTGGAGGTTCGCTACCTCATTAGAACAGGACATTTGTTGTGGCAACTGTCTGAGGAAGCAGATGCAAGAATTTCCCGCCACTTTGGTGGTAGAAGGTTGGAAATTACCTCAGTCGGAGAAATTGTCACCCTGTTCAAGGGAAAAGTCAGCATAGTTACCCTTTGTAAACCGCTGACTCTCAAATTTGCAAAATGGGGATACTAAATAGTAAGACCACGGATAAAAGGAATCTTAAAATGAAGTTAACATGTACGGACTGGAAACTCGTAGAGAGCCAATGTCCTTCAAAGATAAAACATCTAAATTTGTGGATAAAAAATATAATTTCGCTGGCCGGCTGAACACACAAACATTACTGCACCTGCAGGATAATATTAGAAATATGTGCGGAAATGACAGAGAAAAAATAATTATGGATGGGTTCGAAGACGTTGAGGTCTGGATGTTCTTGGCTGAAAAGAGGCAGAAAGTGAAAGAGGAAAAGGGAATAGAGAAAGTTGAAAGAAGGGAACGTGTCAGTGAGATGGAATTTAGCCAGGAAAGAAGGAAACGTTATGTTTCACAAGAGAGAGGATGATGAATTGGGATCGATAGGTATACAGACAGGAGGAAAACGGAAAGTAGAGAGAATGCATTTGAGATGACATCTACAAATACTGTTACACCGTCATTGTATCCATCTCTTCCGACATCTC
>NW_017805376.1:485777-487715 GCF_001891065.2 Hippocampus comes
TGTATTTCGATATTTGGATGAGGTGAGGTGTTCAAGCGGATGAAAAAAAATTCTGGCTTTTGCAGTGTAGGAGGTTTTTACTGCATCAATTGTAATTACTTGCAATTGAAACTGTGTTAATTGTTATTCCTAACGCCGCTTCAGCTTCATTATTTCAACCGGCGCTACATGAAGTATGTGTTCATCAGAAAATGGTTGAGTATGGGTGTGGTGACACAGAGAGTTTTGGATACTTTTCGTGGGTGAAAGGCAAGTGAAAATGTTGATGGTGAGACGTAAGGTGAAAATGGAAGTTGAGTATGTTGAGAATAAAAAAGGAACAGGCAGGTGAGGTTTGACACATTGATGTTACGAAAGAGGAGGTCATCATGTGTTTAGGTTGAAAAGGGCCGGAAGGTCACGAGATGCTTTGAAAGTTGTTTGTAAGTCATAGACGCAAATTTTGTTTGTGTTAAGTGGTCGTCAGTGGACGTATGTGGGATGTTGTTATCTTTTTGGGAGGAGGTAGAATGTGTAAGTATACAATGAAGGCCTTGATTTGGATGATTTGTGACAGTTACATGTCTGTGGGTTTTAATTACCTTATTATTTGTTTTATAACTACTTCTGTTACGCTGCGAATTGCCACAATGTTCTGAATATATCACATTGTTTCATAGATTACGTTCACAAGATGCACATTTCTCTTGACACATGAGAAGAGCCATCACGGCTCCTGATGTGGGAAAAATGATGGTCTTGTGTCAAGAAATTATGTAAATTCGGTTACAAATTTGCTATCCTTGGTTTGTGTTATGCCTTCCCTCATTATGAAATGAAATGACTAGAGTTGAAGCTGTCGTCGAACATACAAATTCATGTTGGTTTGAGTCATGAAAAAAACGTAAAATTTTAAGCCATGTCTGATTTGTGCATACACAGGCTGGATTTCTAATTTCGTTCGTCACAAGAGCAAGATCTTCCATCTTAAATCAATGTTTATGTTTCGAGTTCACGTGTGGAGAATTTGAAATTGGCTTCGTTAACTTAGATTGACTGCACATTTTAAGGTCAGCAGTGGCATTTTTGGAAAATCACACACCCTAGGTGGTGTTGACCAAAGACGGTTGCGGCGTAGATTAAGCCACTTGGCGGCCTTGAGCATTGTATGGTGCGAACTCTGCATGCTGGAGGAGTGCTAGGAAAAAAAAAAACAAATGGATGAGCTGCTGCACACTAACATGAAGTTTTTGTCGCCTGCTAGGCATTTATTTTGCATGGCTATGTAGTAGTGTCGATCCCATTTAACACTGGAAAAATGCACAGTACTTAACCCTGCTGCTTTATTCCTGCTTCCTGATGGGTGTTTGTTTGTCTGTTTGTTTGTTGGGCATATAAACAGGTAATAGTGTTTTGAGAGGGTGTAGGAGGAAGTACAATGAACTTGTCTAGTCCGACCTCTCGTTCTTTGTGTGTTTTCATTTGCTTGATATTAATATTGCAATTAACATGCATGGCAGGCTGATTGAACACTCTGAATCGTCCCTAGGTGTGAGCATGGGCTTGGATGGTTGTACGTGTCTGTGTGTGCCCTGTGATTGGCTGGCGACCGGTTCGGGGTGTTCCCCACCTACGGCCCGAAGATGGCTGGGATGGGCTCCAGCACCCCCCGCGAACATTGTGAGCATAAAGCGGATCGGAAGGTGCATGATTGAATGAATTAATTAATATTGTAATGGGTCATTTATTTGGTATATCTCGTTTGACAGGCTAAGGAAGAAATCTAGATATTGACAAGCGCATTTCCCCTTATGCATATGATATGTTTAAGTAGGGGTGTACAATTTTGGGTTTGTACACATACTGTTTGAGCACACACACTAGCATATTTATACATCACTTTTCTCTCTTACTCATAATTGGTGCCCCATTACATTACGACATCTCATCAGTTTATTG
>NW_017805376.1:491427-492217 GCF_001891065.2 Hippocampus comes
TGCTTAGTGCACTGTGTGGAAGTTTAGGGACGCAACCACCTTTCCGAGGACGTGGTTGGGAAGAGATAAGTGTTAAGACTAAACAGGAGCAAGGTTGGACAGTGAATGGAGCCATCAACACCAGCTGCAACGTGATGTTTTTGGAACAATTGCACACATGTACGTAATTTACACTCACATACACACACATAGTCAAACAAGTTCAGTGTGTCTTCAACAGCCCCCCACCCTTTAGGTTGGACACACCTATGTAGTAGATTTCCCAATAAATAAGGGGATGAAGGGGGAGATCGGGAGGGGTGACGTGCCGAGAACTGAAACCGAACGCTTCTCCTAGCTCCCTCCTGGTACCAGAATTGAGTCTCCTGTCTCCTCCTTGTGTTTTATTCCTGAGTGTCAAATTGGATAAACCTGACAACAGTATTCCCCCTAGCAGATCATCCATGAATTGCAGCTCATTAAACATATTCATTCTGTTTCTTTTATGTATTTTTTCACTTTTAAATTATCCTGCAGGCCTGATTGAACCTTCTTGGGGGTCGATTCCAGCCCACGGGCCGTATGTTAGACACCCCTGGTATATATTAAAAAAAAAAAAAAAAATCTTCGTCTCACCCCTCGGGTGGTGTCCGTCCCTCATTCAGCTCGGGTCTTCAACCAGAGGCCAGGAAGCTTGAGGGTTCTGCGCAGCAGCCTTGCTGTTCCCAGCACTGCACATTTCTGGACTGAGATGTCCGATGTTGTTCCCGGGATCTGTTGCAACCACTCATCTAGTTTGGGGGTCACTGCC
>NW_017805376.1:492354-492779 GCF_001891065.2 Hippocampus comes
CATCCACTACAACGGCTTTCCTCTGCCCTTTATCTATGATCACGATATCTGGTTGGTTCGCCATTACCATCTTGTCAGTCTGGATCTGGAAGTCCCATAGGATCTTCGCTCTGTCATTCTCCACCACCTTCAGAGGTGTTTCCCATTTTGACCTCGGGGTTTACAGCCCAAAGTCCGCACAGATGTTTCGGTAGACTATGCCAGCCACCTGATTGTGGTGTTCCATGTAGGCTTTCTCTGCCAGCATCTGACACCCTGCAGTTATGTGTTGGATCGGCTCAGGTGCCTCTTTGCACAACCTACACCTTGGGTCTTGTCTGGTGTGGTTTATCTGGGCCTCAATGGCTCTGGTGCTCAGGGCCTGCTCCTGAACAGCCAGGATGAGTGCCTCTGTGCTGTCCTTCAGTCCAGCCCTCTCCAGCCAC
>NW_017805376.1:493756-495167 GCF_001891065.2 Hippocampus comes
ATCTCTTCCTTTGGCCACCTTATTATTCCTGCAGGGTATCTGATCACTGGCAGGGCATAGCTGTTTATTGCCCGGGTCTTATTCTTGCCGTTGAGCTGGCTTCTTAGGACTTGCCTCACTCGCTGGAGGTATTTGGCCGTAGCCGCTTTCCTTGTTGTCAGTTCGAGGTTGCCATTTGCTTGTGGTATACCGAGGTACTTGTAGCTGTCCTCAATGTTTGCTATTGTTCCTTCAGGGAGTGAGACCCCTTCAGTGCGGACTACTTTTCCTCTCTTAGTCACCATCCGACTACATTTCTCAAGCCCGAATGACATCCCGATGTCGCTGCTGTAGATCCTGGTTGTGTGGATCAGGGAGTCTATGTCCCTTTCGCTCTTAGCATACAGCTTTATGTCATCCTTGTAGAGGAGGTGACTGATCGTAGCTCCATTTCTGAGGCGGTATCCATAGCCTGTCTTGGTGATTACTTGGCTTAGGGGGTTCAGTCCTATGCAGAACAGCAGTGGGGAGAGTGCATCACCTTGGTATATTCCACATTTGATGGACACTTGGGTAAGTGGCTTGCCATTGGCTTCAAGTGTGGTTTTCCACATCCTCATTGAGTTTGCAACGAAGGCTCTTAGGGTCCTGTTCACCTTATACAACTCCAGGCATTCAGTGATCCATGTATGTGGCATTGAGTCATTCTTTCTTGTAATCAATCCAGGCTGTGCACAGGTTGGTATGTCGGGATCTGCAGTCTTGTGCGACTGTTCTGTCCACCAGGAGCTGATGTTTGGCTCCTCTGGTATCTCTACCAATGCCCTTCTGTGCTTCGCTCATGTATTGATCCATGTGTCCACTTATCTTAGCCGCAATGATGCCTGACATGAGCTTCCATGTTGTGGAGAGACATTTTATTGGACGATAGTTGGATGGGACTGCACCCTTTGAGGGATCCTTCATGATCAGGATCGTTCGCCCTTCGGTTAGCCATCCTGGGTGAGTCCCATCCCTCAGCAACTGGTTCATTTGTGCTGCTAGGCGCACATGGAGTGCTGTGAGTTTCTTTAGCCAGTAGGTGCTGCCCATGTTTTCATACCTGAGACTCTTTCCTGTATGTCTGCCACTGTTATGGTAACTGGGTTCTGTTCAGGGAGGTTGCTGTGCTCCTCTCTCAGGGTCACCAGCCATTGTGCACTGCTGTTATGTGCAACCTCCTTCTCCCATATGCCTTTCCAGTACCTTTCAGTTTCCAGTCTTGGTAGGTCAGCTCTGCTGTTAGGACCCTGCCACTGAGCGTACACTTTCGCAGGTTGTGTTGCAAACAGCCTGTTTATTCGTCTGGCCTCATTCTCTTTCGTGTACCGCTTTAGGCGGCTGGACAAGGCTTGGAGCCTCTGTTTGGCAGTTTCGAGTGCTTCAGGTATGG
>NW_017805376.1:496067-500893 GCF_001891065.2 Hippocampus comes
TATATATATATATATAGTAGCTCCAAAGTAACAAAACCAGGGCACGGTTTCCAAATGACGGGTGTTTAATAGTGTCTTTGGGGTTGTCTTGGTACACCAACACCGTGAAAACTGTTGGTCAAATAAAATACACATTCAGCAATTTGCAATCAGATACAATGTATGAGGCTAATACAAATATGTTGGCTAACGTTAACCTCATTGCCGCCTGCCACTTCGGAGGTCTTGGCCAACAAAAAATACACTTTTGGTGTCTACATGACAAAATATAACCATTACAATCAAGCCTTACATTTAGTTACATATACACAACCAAATAAATCATAAAATACCTTTCACAAATAGCGAACAGTCCTTGTAACTGCTGCTCTTCATACGTCTTCTGTACGTGTCTGGGCAAAAACCACCATACCACAACACAAGTCTCGCGATAATAGCGATAACATCGAAATAACAAAACTTAATTTTACAAAATAAATATTTCACAACGTGAATAAATAATGTACATAAAACAAATACAAAACATCCTTTTTGCCTTAAAGTTGAAACAAAATATTATTCATTTACAACTAAACTATTCTGATGACACTTACTCCCACCAAAATCACTCATTGTTTATGTGATTTTCTTTAAAGTGTCCAGAGTCAATTTTGTTTGACCGTCAGTCTCAAGTAACGTCACTACTTTGTGTCTAGGTCTATCTATTTGTATCACTCTTGTCAGTGGTTTTCCCTTGTCAAAGGAAGTCTCACTAGTTTTCAGTCTAATCTTTCGAACTTTCCGTCTGAGTTTTCCAATGTTTCAATCACTTTTGCCAGTTTGATTTTGAACATCTCTGTATCTTTCCTCTCTTCGAGATCTGTGACTTTGTTCCTTCTTTGCAGAATGCCTTTACACTCTTTGACGAATCTTTTCAATCTTGCAATAGCCTTTACTGCTCTTGACCAATCAGAGAATTTCTTCACACGTTCCAGCAATGGGCTTACTTCTTTTGACTGCACAGTATGTGTATATCCTTTTCGCACTTCTGGGTCCATTTCATCAACTTCTCCCACCATTTTCTGCTTAGCCGGAAGATCTTGTTTCCACAGAAAATTGGGGCCTTTAAACCAGTTTGACTCTTTCAACTGTACTGCGCTCAAGCCTCTTGAGGCATGATCAGCCGGATTACTTTCTGAGCTGACGTGTTGCCAATCATCGGGACTTGTACTTTGCTTTATCCTTTGAATTCGATTAGCGACAAAGGTGTGGAACCTCTTGGCGTAATTGCTTAGGTAGGCTAACACCACCTGTGAATCTGTCCAAAAGAATTCCTTCAAATCTTCAATCTCCAGTTCTCTTTTGATCAAATCTGCGTTGCGAACTGAAGTCACTGCTGATGACAGTTCGAGCATGGGGATAGTTGTTTGTTTTATAGGTGTGACTCTCGCTTTGCCCATTACGAGTGAACAACTAATATTTCCTTCTTTAGTTACTGATCTGAGGTATGAACATGCTCCATAACCTTCCAGACTTGCATCCGAGAAGTTATGTAACTCATACTGCGCAACGTCCGTATCTTGCGAGTAGCTTCTTGGAATCTTAAGTGCTGCCAGTTTTGGTAAGTCTCTCAACCACATGTTCCATTGAGGTAAAACGTCATCTGGGAGGTCTTCATCCCAATTCACTTTGTCTTTGCACAACCTTTGGAGTATTTTCTTTCCAATCAGCATAAACGGAGCAACGAATCCCAGGGGGTCATAGACTGAAGAAAGCACTCCTCTTCTTGTCAGCGGCTTGTGCTTAACTTCAACTCTGAATTGAAATTCGTCTGCTTCAACGCACCACTGTACTCCCAGTGCACGCTCAATGTAAGCTTCTCCGAGAGCTAGGTTTGGATCCTTTAATTGTGCTTGTTCTTCTTGGGGAATTGCTGCAAGAACGTCTTTACTGTTTGATACAAACTTGTGCAGATGTAGATTTCCTGTTTTGCAAAGATCTCTAGACTCTTTCACTAGTCGAATGGCTTCGGGTATGGACTTGACGCTAGCGAGTCCATCGTCAACGTAAAATCCTCTTTGAATGAACTTGATGGTTTCTTGACTAAAGTTGTTTTTGCCTTGTGACGCGAGATGTTTCAGTCCAAAGTTACAACATCCGGGAGACGAAGCTGCCCCGAAAAGGTGCACAGTCATCCTGTATACTGAAGGTTTACACTTTAAATTACCTTTGTCCCACCAGAGAAACCTGAGAAAGTCTTGATGTTCTTTCACAACATGGAACTGATGAAACATCCTCTCAACATCGCACATGATCGCGATGGGGCCCTTCCTGAATCGGCATAACACTCCAACCAGTGCGTTCGTGAGGTCTGGTCCAGTAAGTAAATGTTCATTAAGTGAAGTTTCTTGAAACCTGGCTGAACAGTCAAAAACTACACGGATCTTATCAGGCTTGTGGGGGTGATAGACCCCGTGGTGAGGAATGTACCACGCTATCTGCTAACCTTTCGAGATGTTGCCCCTTTAAAGCTGTTTCACGTGTGGGAATGTGAGTTCTGTTTACAGGTATGAACTCTCTTGTAAACACTGGTGGTAAAACCACTTTCTTGTCACCTTTGTAACCGCAGACTTGAAGATTAACCAGTTTCTCACATGGAATGACAGTTGACTTAGCAGACATGGTTGCAAGTCGCAGGCTTGTTTTGCTTCGATCTGTATCAATTTCTTGTGCCACTTCATCCAGAATGAAAGAAGTATCGCTCTGAGAGTCGAGAAGTGCATATACCAGAACTTCTTTATCTGGTTGGCTTGTAGACGACACCCAAACAGGTAGGATTGATGATGTCAATGTGCTTGTAGTTTCTTGAGACACTCTGTTTGACACAGCCATGTATGATTTGGATATTCCTTAGCATCACTTTTTTCACCTTGAGCTTTATCTTCATTCTTTGAGGCAGCGGGTTTCTTTCGCTCAACAAACTTGTCGTCGTGTAGGCATGTGGGATGTCTCTTTTGACATTTCTCACATGTGCGCCTTTCTTCACATTTCTTTGAATGATGTCCAGTCTTTAAACATCCAAACACAGCTTTTCTGTTTGTGCAAACTTGATACGATCTTGAAGTGACTTCTCAGTAAACGAAGCATTTGTCCAGTGTGTGACCATGTTTTTTGCAGAATACACAAGTCATGTTTACAATGTTTGAGGGACTTGGGATTCCATCACCATCAGAGTGAGTTGCTTGTGGAGGCTCTCAGTCGTACAGGAAAGTTCCATCGTAGAAAGGGTTCCGTCAGTCGTCATCTGTACTTGTGGGTAAAAAACAAAAAACAAAAAACGTCCTTTTTTGTTTTTTGTTTTTTGTTTTTTACCCGCAAGTACAGATGACGACTGACGGAACCCTTTCTACATCAGAGTGAGTAACTAATGCCTTTGCCGTAATTACTTGACTGAGTGTGCTTTTGAGTTTACTTGATTCTAAACCTTTAAGTGCCTGCATTGATGATATAGGATCACATGCTAGATCTGCTTCAGTACACACAATCTCCACAAACGTATGAAGGATGGGTATTCACCATTGCTCATTTGTCTTATTTCCATAGCTGTCCTCTTCCATCTGGTGGTCAACCAATCTGGAAGTTTCAGCAAGAGTCTTTGGATTTCCATACAGTCATTGAGAACTTCGAGGTTCTTTATGTGTATAATTGCAGCTTCAAATTCACAAGGAAGTCCGCAAATTCCCTTAGTTCATTTCCATCTTTAGAACTTATTTTAGGCCAACTATACAGTTTGTCTCTGAAACATTTTCCAATAGTGAACAGATCTCCAAATCGCTTTTCCAGCATTTTCCAAGCTGAATCATACGCTTCATCTGTGCCTACTAGGAGGAAACCTTCTACTGCTCTTTTTGCAGCTCCACCTAAATACTTCCTGAGATAGTAAAGCTTCTCACACTTGGGAATGTTCTTTCTCGCAATCAAAGTTTCGAATGACAACTGCCAGTCTTTAAACTTCAGGGGATCTCCTGTGAACAAAGCGGGTTCAGGAGTCGGAAGGCGATTGGCACTTATTGCTTCTGCCAGAATGCCAACTAAATCTGAGTATGGTTGTGGTTGTGTTTGATTAGCTAGAGGAATGAATGGCTGACTTGTAGCTTTGAGTGGATAGCTTCTGTTGACTTGAGGTGGAATGTCATATTCTTGTTTGTGTGGAATAATCCCAATTTGAGAGGGAATGACTGATTTGATATAAATACTTTGATTTTCATTTGAATCTTGGATTGTTTCTAATAAAGCTTGACTTCCATCAGAATTTCCAGCTTCTTCATAAATCTTCACACGAGCCTTAGCAGCGTTTAGTTTCTTCAACTCTTCCAAATGCTGTATTTTTCTGCGTTGATCTTCCATTAACTGCTCTCTCTCAAATTTCTCACGCTCTAATTTCTGTAGCGAAGCTACTTCTTTTTCTTGTTCCATCAACTCCCCCATCCTTCAATAATATCAGATATCATTTCCAAATCCAAAATTTCCTCCTGCCTACTGTCATGATTCGGTTTGGGACCAACAGGTGGCACTGTAGGGCTCTCCCTGCAGCTGCACACCTGTTGGTCATTAGGTAATTAGTGGCTTTAAAAGGACTCCCAGCCCGAACAATCATTGTCGGGTCATTGTTGCTTTTTGCTGCTGTCATGTTTGTTTGTCAGTCATCATCATGTTTTTGGTCATGTTTTTGTTATTGATAGTTTTGAGCTTCAGTCATGGTTTTTGTTTGATACTTTGGACTTTGTTTGTTTAGGATTTAATTTTCTGTGTTTTATCAATACACTTCTTCAAATACACCCTGCTCC
>NW_017805376.1:501956-502341 GCF_001891065.2 Hippocampus comes
CAAACTCTGGAACTCACTCCCACCCGACATCCGAAATATTGACTCTCTTCCTATATTCAAAACTCATCTTAAAACCCACCTATTTAAAATTGCATATACAGTTTAAACTCATCGCTTTTATTATTTATAATTTTATCTGTGGTTTTATTGCTCTTTTGATTGTAAAGTGTCCTTGGGTATTTTGAAAAGCGCTTATAAATAAAATGTATTATTATTATTATTATTATTATTACTCCTTAAGACTTTCTATAACTCGGTGGTGGCCTCGGCCATCCATTATGGCATTGTCTGCTGGTCAGGCAGCATCTCGGCCAGGGACAGAAAGAGACTGGAGCGACTGGTCAGGGCGGCCAGTTCTGTCCTGGGGTGCTCCCTGGACACTCCG
>NW_017805376.1:502376-505239 GCF_001891065.2 Hippocampus comes
GAGGAGGTGGGCAACAGGAGGATGCTAACTAAGCTAAAAGCTATGATGGACAGTCCCTCCCACGCCCTCCAGCCCGCCCTGACAGCACTAGGTAGCTCCTTCAGCCAGAGACTGTTACACCCGCGCTGCAAGAAGGAGAGATACCGCCGCTCGTTCCTACCGGCTGCTGTCAGGCTGCTGAATAAAACATAAAATGGTGTGGAAGACAATTGTAAATAGCACTGCGACCTTATCCATATCTGTATTTATATTGCACTTAATTGAATGGTGTTTGTTTTCTTTTCTTCTTTCTTCTTTCTACCCATTATCTTGCTGTTGTAGACTGTAAATTTCCCCAGTGTGGGACAAATAAAGGATATCTTAATCTAGCACATGCTGGAGCTTCCGTGGACTTAACAATTTTTTTCTTTCCAATTAGCAGGTGTTTCATCAATCCTAGGAGCTATTAACTTTATTACTACTATTATTAATATAAAACCTCCATCAATTTCACAATATCAAACACCACTGTTTGTTTGAGCAGTTTTAGTAACCGCAGTTTTACTTTTACTATCTTTACCCGTATTAGCAGCTGGCATTACCATACTTCTAACAGATCGAAATTTAAACACAACATTTTTTGACCCTTCTGGAGGAGGAGACCCTATTCTTTACCAACACTTATTCTGATTCTTTGGACAACCTGAAGTATATATTCTTATTCTCCCAGGTTTTGGTATAATCTCACATATCGTAGTTTATTATTGTGGTAAAAAAGAACCTTTTGGTTATATAGGTATAGTTTGAGCAACTATGGCAATTGGACTTTTAGGATTTATTGTTTGAGCCCACCATATATTCACTGTAGGAATAGATGTAGACACCCGAGCATACTTCACCTCAGCAACAATAATTACATGTATTGCTATCCCTACAGGTGTAAAAGTATTTAGCTGACTAGCCACACTACATGGGGGCTCTATTAAATGGGAAACCCCTTTACTATGGGCTTTAGGGTTTATTTTCTTATTTACTGTTGGGGGATTAACAGGTATTATATTAGCAAACTCCTCATTAGACATTGTTTTACACGACACTTATTACGTAGTTGCCCACTTCCATTACGTATTATCAATGGGTGCTGTATTTGCAATTATAGCAGGATTTGCACACTGATTCCCTTTGTTTCCAGGCTACACACTACACACCTCTTGAACCAAAATTCACTTTGGCGTAATGTTTGCAGGTGTTAACTTAACATTCTTCCCTCAACACTTTTTAGGATTAGCCGGTATACCCTGTTAAGATATGATTCCTCTCTGTTGGTTGGATTTGAAAGAAACAATGTAGAATGCTGTTGAAGGTATTTCCTGCCTACTGTGATTACAATCACCTTTGGTACCCCCTCACCCCAACCACTTTTAGGACCCCTCCAGAGGACATGTCAACATCAAAAGAGGGAACTGTTATCTCTTGTTTCTGTGTCGCAGCTATTGAGGGACTGCGCTTTACTATGAGTACTAGTGATCCCAGTCTCTTTCCTGAACATCTGTTCGCACACTTAAAACAACGTATGTAGTGCTAAATTTGATCTTCTCGATAGGTTGCATCATGTATGACCAAAGTGCCTTACCAGTCACAGTCACCGGTAGTGTAGTGGTAAACTCTCTGGCTTTTGATGGAGGCAGTGCTGGTTCAAAACCTGCTCAATGAAATATGAAAATACAACACCAAACACTTGGTTACTTTTTTCCACGGAAAACCCCAATATGTAGCGTCATATATGACCAAAGTGCCCTGCCATTCACAGTCACTGGTAGTGTAGCGGTAAAACCGCAGGTTTTCTGTGCAGTCAGTGCAGGTTCAAAACCTGCTCAGTATCATGTGAAAATAAAATTTTAAACACATCGTTAATTTTTTCCATGGGAAAACCCCAATATGTCGCGTCTTATATGACCAAAGTGCCCTGCCATTCACAATCACTGGTAGTGTAGTGGTAAACTATCTGGCTTTTGATGGAGGCAGTGCTGGTTCAAAACCCGCTCAGATACGTGTGAAAAAAAAATTCAAACACAGAGTTGCCTTTCTCTTTGGAAACCACCTATAGGTTGCATCCTGTATGACCAAAGTGCGCAGCCATTCACAGTCACAGGTCGTGTAGTGTTAAAATCGCAGGTTTTCTGTGCAGGCAGCACGGGTTCAAAACCCACTCAGTGACGTGTGAAAATACAGCACCAAACACTTGGTTACTTTTTTTCCATGGGAAAACCCCAATATGTAGCGTCATACATGACCAAAGTGTGCCTTACCAGTCATTGGTAGTGAAGCAGTAAAACCGCAGGCTTTCAATGCACTTAGCGCATGTTCAAAACCTTCTCAGAATTGTTAAGATATTCTTCCTCTCTGTTGGTTGGATTTGAAAGAAACAATGTAGAATGCTGTTGAAGGTATTTCCTGCCTACTGTGACTACAATCACCTTTCGTACCCCCTCATCCCCACCACTTTTAGGACCCCTCCAGAGGACATGTCAACATCAAAAGAGGGAACTGTTATCTCTAGTTTCTGTGTCGCAGCTATTGAGGGACTGCGCTTTACTGTGAGTACTATTGATCCCAGTCTCTTTCCTGAACATCTGTTCGCACACTTAAAACAACGTATGTAGTGCTAAATTTGATCTTCTTCCTTCTTGGTTGATTAACGGCCCCCCGAGTGTCTTCTGTTGTTCCCCCGCACCTTGGGTCGGTCCCTGATTGCTGTTAAGCCCCCCTGGGAAGACCTCATATCTCAGGATGTATGCACAGAGGGGCTTCTGGAACTTGCCATCACACCAAAGGATGGGTGGTGGTGTTTTGGTCTCACCTCACCACTCCCAACTTCTTCCAG
>NW_017805377.1:0-6227 GCF_001891065.2 Hippocampus comes
TTTTTTTTCCAAAGGTATGTGACAAAAGTGACCACACAAGATTTTTTTGTGGCACTTGTTATCCATTTCTGGGAGAAATTATGCCATTTTGTGGGGGGCGGGGGATTACTTTCGCTGGATTGGTTGCTTTTAATTCGCCCTTGTTTCAATCAGGACTGTCTCTTTTGTGTCTATCATTTCTTTCTTCATTTATTTTGTGTCCAAAAATATTGTGATGTCAATAAATATTTTTTTTTAAAGCGCCACATTTCTCAAGCGTGTTGAATCGGGGAGGGGTATGATCAGCAATTTATTGATCAGTTAAATCACAAGGCAAAATGGAGTGCACTCAAGGGGGGGGGGTCCTTCCTTTTTTGGTTTAAGATTTGTTCCAACAAATGAATTCAATTTGGTATCAAAGTTGAAACACAATGGAGTACTGAGGCATAGTTATAATTCCTGTACATATTTGTATGAAAACACTTCATAGCCTTGAATACAAAAACATAAAATGGAACACAATTCCTTACATGCTGCTCAGTATAGACTCACAGTGAAACATGAGTTCAGAACATTACAGTAAAAAAATATTTTTAAAAGAACAATGAATTCACTTTTGCCATAGTCTGTTATGGAAATTTAGGAGTGGATTTGTTAATTGTCAAATCAGCTCTGCAATATTTTTTTAAAATATGTTGTTTTGGAGAACTGAGTATCTATGACAGGATTGTGCCAAACACACAAGACAAATCAAATTAGATCGTTTTTTTCCATGCTTTTCATGAAAACATAAAAGGAAAAAAAAAAGGTCCGTGGTTCAAAAATGCGATTGGCTAAATTGTCCTCCAAATGTGGATTGACACTGCTATTTGAAGAGCGACAACAACTCTCAACACACAAGTGGCACCGGTGGACCTGATGAAAGTTGCCATGTGACTAGTCTCGTTTAAAAAGGCCTTCCATTTTGAATTCCTGCTTGCATTCACACTTTGTCACCTATAAAGTGGCAACGAGCGCTGAATGCCAGCAATGCGCAACTGGAGAGGACGCCGAGCATGATGGCTATGCGCTCAATGTTGTTGTGTTATTGATCCGATAATCAGATTATGCACTGAGGTATGCCCGCCTGGGCCACTGTCACAATTTAGCGGCTGCTATGTGTGAATCCTACCCCGCTCACTAACACGCATATAAGACTCAGCCAACTATGTGATTGGCTCTAAGCTGGGCAAATACATTCAGTAATGAAATTAAAAGAGTTAACTATCTCGGGCCAAGCATTTTTGATGTCGTTTCACACTTGACATGGCGCTTGAGGTTCGTACTTTTCACACTGGATACACCAGGATGGACTTTAGCAATTGCTCTTACTATGCGGACGCAACTATTATCACATTGTAGCCGTAAACGCAACATGGCATCCATAGCAGCTATGTTTATTACACAATCCAGTGGAAACTAAAGGATGAAAACTAATATTTTGATTGACATTGCCCTTCAAACTCACAGCAGGTTGTCATACTCATTTGCAATTAAGTGGTGAATGGGGCGTTCTGCTCAACATAAAATGCTGCCCTCTGTTGCTCAATTTGAAACATTGCAATTGCACATGCGGAGGCTCAAATAAATTACAAGAGGACGGGTGGTTTTTAGCCACGCAGCTGCTTGGTGAGCAACTGCGTGTGTATTTTCAATTAAAAAGGGAAATTAGAACAGTGTCGTTTTTTAATGTATTACAAAGTCAATTTTAGTATGAATGTCAATATGTGCTGTGGAAATGCAGATGTACTATGTGTGTTACAGACATATGCCGTATAAGGACCACGGAATGCTGGTTAAATTGCCTGGATTCATTTCTGGGTAGAAGGATTGCATCAATGGCCGAGTATCATCCAGACATCATCTTTGATTTACAAAAATCAGCACACGTTATTTTATATATTTTGGTTTTGCTGGTTCAAGTTTTTTTTTTAAATTGTGCTCCTGAGATAATGGTGGTGATTAGTTTGAATGCATTATTAGTTATTGATTTCATGTCATTTTATTTTTCAGTCTCGTATGGTCAGTCAAAAATATTGATTGTTCAATTCAGGATTGAATGTTATTTTTGAATTTCAGACTCACTTTAAATGTTTTCCGTTACAGTTACTAAAGCTATTCTATGTCATAAATTGGTCCATATTTCTTTCTTTTTTATTCTCTTATACGCTAAAGAGGATACAGTGTGATGCAAAGGTGAACTTAGAACAATTTCACAGACAAATGATACTATTTATAGTCGTGCGGGGCGTGGGGGGCTCGAGATGTTTCCCTCTTCTTGGGGGAGCATGACAGAAAATGATTGAGAAATAAATGGTGCCATTAAAAATGCATCGTCGCGCAATTTCTACTTTTATTTTACCATTGCTATCTAAGTGGCAAAGCAGGACTGCATGAACGATCTTTTGTTTAATTGGAATGACCTGGAGCAAGTGCGAGTGCTGACTGAACTTTGCACACACAAACAAGATCAAGATTAAGATTTCATTTATTTGTCCCACACTGGGGAAATTTACAGTCTACAGCAGCAAAATTGGGGGGTGGGGGGTAGAAAGAAGAAAAACAAAGTGTTTGCATGCACAAAAATAAATGCTTCAGAGAGAGCTGTACACAGTTCAATTTTATATATATATATATATATATATATATATCCCTAACGCCATTTGTAAAACGAGAAACACAACACATAAAAATGCAAATGAGAATGCATGCGCAGAGTAGCTCGTAAAAATGAATTACCCCCTTTCAGTGATACACCTCTGCCAAGAATACACGGTTGACCTCGCACTTTGAAGGAATCTCTCGTCAGTTATTAAATGTTCCCAAGCTATGGCACCGAATGGCACAACAAAAGTCAAACTTTCAGGTCATTTTTGCACATATGTGAGGACAAATGCATGGGACAAAATGTCTGTGAAGATGAGGGAAAAAAATATTGATGATGACGTAAGAACAGGAAATGGAACTTATCTCAACAGTGTCCTGGCTGCTCAGTACAACATAAACAATACACCATTTCGTAGAGGGCTCGTCCTCCTTATGGTCATCCTCAGCTGTCTTTGGGCAAGAGGCGAGTGGTTAGCTAGTGACTCATCGATCTGTGGTTTGGGGGTTGATTCTGAGCATTCCTAACTCCCACTTACTAAAAACATGCATGTTAGGTTCAATTTCGATGACACATTCTCTATAGGTGTGAGATCGGCACCCAGAGTGGAAACTAGAGTCGATTAACAAACACATTAAAATGGGTTATCATCCGGGGTTATTTTACGATCATACTGAGCATGCCCTTATGCCACACTCTTTGGGCCCCTTGGTACCAATTGAGCATCGTTGCAACGCCACAGCCTACCTGAGTATTGTTGCTGACCATGTCCATCCCTTTATGACCACAATGTACCCAACTTCTGATGGCTACTTTCAGCAGGATAATGCACCATGTCATCAAGCTGGAATCATCTCAGACTGGTTTCTTGAACATGACAATGAGTTCACTGTACTCAAATGGCCTCCACAGTCACCAGACCTCAATCCAATAGAGCATCGTTGGGATGTGGTGGAACGGGAGATTCGCATCATGGATGTGCAGCCGACAAATCTGCGCCAACTGTGTGATGCAAAATGATGATGTTAATCTGTCAGATATCTCCAATGAACTCGAACAAAAATCCTACCGTTTGGGGTCATGGAGTAATGGACTCAGCGGTTGAAAAATAGGAACTGAAAGATAATCATTCAGGAAAATGGAACTGACTGAAGCCTGAAAGAGAAGAGTTAGCCTTTGAGAGGGGCTACCAGCTAAAATAATCGCTAGCCTACCTTCCTTTTTTTCCCCCAGTAGTTTGGATGCTCCGCAGCATACTGCTGCCTTTCACACATCAATTCGGGTACTACACTAGGAGTGTCGGTTGACAACTCGTTAGTACATGGTGGCGATGATTATGTACACCAGTATATCCAGAACAATGCGATACGGAATTTTTCTTTTTTCGATTAAAGATCGTCATGCATTGGTTCTTCATTCCAATGTGATTGTAGAAACAACAAAGGGAACTCTTAACCACATTTAAAAAGACTGGAAGTTAAAAAAAAAAGACAGGAGTCGTCAATAGTCGCAATAAGTTCAAGGTCTGCTGAATTTCTAAGGAACTACCCTAGATTCCCAAACTAACCGCATCATAAAAAACATTAAGGATTGAGCACTTCCCCATTTCAATGATTGCTGCTGACAGCCACCTGATTGGACACACTGCAGGTCATACATGGAGCGAGCTTTATCAGAGAAAGTCAGGAGTCATCAAATGCCGCAATGCGTTCAAGATCTGCCAACTTTCTAAGGAACTACTCGAGATTCCCAAACGAATCACATCATAAAAGACAGTCATGATTAATCAATTCCCCATTTCAATGATTGACAGCACAACATTTTATAGGCTGTTAACAGCCAACTTATTGGACACACTGCAGGTTAGAGGTAAAATCGGGCCTAAAAAATTCAGCCCGACCCGGCCCAAGACCGACTAATTAACTTGATTTGCAAGCCCGAGCCCGAAGCAAACCCAAAAATGACATTATTTATTTGTGAGGACTCAGGAGGAAGAGGGGTGATTTCTGAGAACAAATTCAAGCCTGTCTTTTGGAACGAAATCTAAGTTAAACAAGAGTCTATCAACATTTCCATTTTTTATATTTCTGTTTCTGCACAGGGTACATTAACCGACAATTTTCCATCGACGGGGAAAAATTTAAGGCCGTCTGTCATTTTGACGGGTTGAAAATTGGGCCATAAACCACAGCAGCAGTGCATCCTTACGAATCTAGCGCGGCACTTTAAGAGAGGGAAGCAGAGAGTCAAAGAAGAACAATGACGGGTGCACAACAGACAGAGACAGGAAGGAGTTCTTTGAATTGTCATTGCAAGAGTTTCGTACAGTGAGTGTTGTGATGAGGCGACTTGTTTTTTTGCGAACCGCGGTCTCTCGTGGCCAAAACTATTCACGGCCTCGAAACTAAAAAAAACAAACAAAAGGCAGCGAGAGAGAAACCCGGCACGACCCGACCCGAACTCAAAGCAATGATTGACATTTTAGGTCTGACCAATTCGGGTTGGGCTCGGGCTTCAGATTTTACCTCTACTGCAGGTCATATATGAAGCGCTCTAGATTAGATAAAGATCTGAGAACGGGCATTGCATCACCCACAAGTGGTTACCCGCGACACACACACGCACGCACGCCCACATGCACACACACCAACGACACTGAGGCAGCAGCTTTACGATGGTTCGTTGTTTTCATGACTGCAAAGAAAGCCAAACAGACTTCAAAATAGTCAACGAATGCGGGGTACACGGAGTAAACCGATATTGTTAACTGCACTAGAAAAAACAAAAAAAAACGTGAAACAGCGAAGCCACGGAAAGTGAACCGCGTTAGAGCGAGGGATCACTGGACAAAGGAACTGAACGATAATCATTCAGCATAGAAAGGGTTCCGTCAGTCGTCATCTGTACCTGTGGGTAAAAAACAAAAAACAAAAAAGGACATTTCGCTTCTCTCACAGAAGCTTCGTCAGCGGTAGACAACCCTGAAGTCTCTGTGAAGACTCCGGGAAGTTGCTCTGCGCTAAAAAGCTGCGTGAAGACTCCGGGAAATTGCTCTGCGCTAAAAAGCTGAGCGTGGCCTATTTGAGGACTGGGTGGTCCAGGTATTCCTGTACAACTGAGAGCCTCCACAAGCAGCGATAATCATTCAGGAAAATGGAACTGACCGAAGAAGACAGAAGCCTTCAAGAGAAGAGTTAGCCTACGAGAGGGGCTACCAGCTAAAATAATTGCTAGCCGACCTTCGTTTTTTTTCCCCCAGCAGTTTGGATGCCCCGCCGCAAACTGACTGCTGCCTCTCACACATCAATCCGGGTACTACACTCGGTCACGTTTGACGAGTGTCAGTTGACAACTCGTTAGTACTGTATATGGTGGCGATGATTATGTACACCAGTATATCCAGAACAATGCGATATTGATTTTTTTTTCTACTTTTTTTGGAATGAAGAACCAATGCATGACAATGTGATTGTAAAAACAACACAGAGAACTCTTAGCCACATTTAAAAAGACTGGACGTTCAAAAAAAAAGGGACAGGAGTCATCAATAAAGGATATCTTAAATCTTAAATAGCCGCAATAAGTTCAAAGTCTGCTGAATTTC
>NW_017805377.1:6558-10767 GCF_001891065.2 Hippocampus comes
CGCAGCGTGAAGAAAAAAAAAAAAAAAAAACTTTTTCTTTTTTCTCAAAGATCAGACAGGATGAATCTGCTGCTTGCTGTTGCCTTTCTGGCTGTGGCCAGCTGTGCGAGCATCTCTCTGGAGGATCTGGAGTTCCACGCATGGAAGCTCAAGTTTGGTGAGGTGCCAATTCGTCTTTATTTGATGTATCTTAATAGAACAGCCTAAATCCTATTTTGCCCCAAAAATCTCCTCAGGATGCTGGCGACCTCTGCTAAAATCGGATAAATCCTTCATTAAACAGATTTATTTCGAATGAACGAACATAAAACATTCATTTATAAACAAAATAGAATCAAAATTTGCTCACGCTTATCCTGCCCCCCCCCCCGCAAAAAAAAAAGACTGGCCATTATTTCAGTAGGGAAATTATGTATGTTTTTTTTTTTTCAGTGAAAATTGTAAAATAGAATAACAACAGGAAATTATCACCTGAACTTTTCCAACATTTACTGTTAAAAACCAGTACCAGGGTAACGTAATTTCTCTTTGCCTTTAATTTGAAATCAGGACAAAGCAACAGTTGAACACCTTCCTCATGCGCAACAACATCAAATTCCAAGAGGCTGCTGTATCAAACTAGCCATGTTTTTCAAGGGCGTGGCAGAATTCATCATTTTCCTGTTCTGATTGACAGGGAAGTCCTACAGCTCTCCGTCAGAAGAGTCTGACCGCAAGACCATCTGGTTGAACAACCGAAGACTGGTGCTCGTGCACAACATCATGGCCGATCAAGGCATGAAGTCCTACCGCCTCGGCATGACCTTCTTTGCCGATCTGGTAAGAAAACCAACTCGCCGTTTCAACTCCAGCGTTGTCTTGACTGAATTCTTACAACGAAATGTCGAGACCGCTAAGAGTGTCTGCCCTGATTAGGAAAACAAGGAGTACAAGCAGTTGTTTTCCCGGGGAAATCTGCTGCCCTTTAACGCTTCTGCGCCGCGGGGCGGTTCCACGTTCCTGCCATTGACCCTCGGAGCTGACCTACCACAGACTGTGGACTGGAGAAGCATGGGCTACGTCACCGAGGTCAAGGAGCAGAGGGCGTGCAATTCCTGTTGGGCCTTCAGCGCAGTACGTGCGGTGCCTCCCGTATTCCCTTGTGTCGCCTCATTGATGATGAACTTTACTCTTCAATGTTTTCCGCCTTGCCCAGACGGGCTCTTTGGAGGGCCAGACCTTCAAGAAGACGGGTAAGCTGGTGTCTCTGAGCGAGCAGCAGTTGGTGGACTGCTCTGGCCACTTCGGCAACAAGGGCTGCAAGGGAGGGCTCATGGATTACGCCTTCAAGTACATCCAGAAAAACGGGGGAATCAACACAGAGAAGTCCTATCCTTATGAGGCTCGGGTAAACCGAAATTGTCTCTGACAGCAGTGGTCCCCAACCTTTTTCGCCCCACGGACCGGTTTAATGTCAGACAATAATTTCAGGGACCGGCCTTGAAAGTGAGACGGATAAATACGACAAAATAATATATGACCTGCATGAAAACTTTGGTCTTTTTGAAACATAATAATAAACACGAATGATGACCCGAGGAATGTCCATTTTTCAAAATAAAACATCTTTCAGATTCCAAAATAAATAAAACGGAAGTAATGTAAGTTCTTTATTCTTTCTGCGCGGCCCGGTACCACAAAACCCATTGACCGGTACCGGTCCGCGGCCCGGGGGTTGGGGACCACTGTCTTACAGTGCACATAGTGACAGGCAGCTACTTTAGCCAGTTTCACAGATGGAACAGGAGAGCCAGGATTTTGTTGCCTGTACCTTTCCCACAACCTGAATCCAGATAAGCGGAGAAAAAAAAAATGCTGGATGTTTTAGATTTGATTGTCAACAAATTGTCTCTTGTCAGCTTCGGGACAACCGATTGAGTTGGTGAACTTTGTGCTGTGTCCAGTCGTCATTTGTTCCTTCTCCAAAATAGGATGGAAAGTGCCGCTACAACCCAGTCGACATCGGTGCCACATGCACAGGTTACGTCAACGTGAAAACCGGCGACGAACGCGCCCTGAAGCAGGCGGTGGCTACAGTCGGACCTGTGTCTGTTGTCATTGATGCTTCACATGAGTCCTTCCAGCTCTACGAATCAGGTGACAGACATTAGTGCGATCGAAGTGATCTAAAAAATAAATAAATAAATAAAGAAGAAAGAAAGAAACTTCGATCTGAGATTTTTTTTTTTGCAATTGTTGACAGGCGTCTACGATGAGCCAGCGTGCAGCAGCTCTAAGTTGAACCACGGAGTGCTGGCTGTAGGTTACGGCACCGACAATGGACGTGACTACTGGCTGGTCAAGAACAGGTAAACTTTCTGACGTTGTTCTTCTTTGGTTGAAGTGTTGAGTAAATGTAAAGTGTGTACTTGGCAACAAAAAGAAGGACGCCGAACACAAGCACAATTGTTCCACTCGTGTGAAGAAACTTGTGAGTGCTTTTACAATACTGCCACAGTGACGAATTGGGACACTCATTTCAAAGCCATACATGCCTCACATATGCAGTTTAATGACAACGTAACCTTGTCATTCATGGGCTGAAAATCGAAAATACAGCCCAGATCCGGGATAATTTATGAAATGTAATATTCTGACATATTAAACATTTCAGTGTTGTCTTGCGATGGAAGTTGTAAAAAAAAAAAAAAAAAAAAAAAAACCCTTTTTTTTTTTTTTAAATAAAAACACACAAGATTGATCATTTCCCCATTTCAATGATTGCTGCTGACAGCCACCTGATTGGACACATTGCAGGTCATACATGGAGCGAGCTATATAAGAGAAAGATCTGAGATCGGGCATTGCATCACCCACAAGTGGTTACCCGCGACACACACACAGGCACGCAACGCACACCGACGGCAGAACACCGAGGCAGGTAAGCAGCTCCATCAAGAACACACAAACAATGCAAATACATTCTGTGCTGTCAATCGCAGAGATGAAATGAACCTAAGACGATTCCAAATTTTGATTTTAATTGATGGCGTTTCTTGTCGAGGGAGTCTGGGGAGCTTTTGGAACAAAAGAAATCTTTTTATGAATTAATGGTATTCAATACGATGAAACCGATACCTTTTTACGAGCCTGACATGAAGCGGGTGCGGACATACATGAATTTAAACACGGATGACAACACTTGATGCTTGCCAGACCGCTGCAACTCGCCGCCACCCCCGTCAACCCCCCCGTGAAGTTCAGCGTCCACTTTGCAGGAGCGACCGCAAAGCATACTCTGTAAAATGGATGATGAACTGCGCTTGCTCCCGCGCGTTGTGGCCGTAGGCCACCCTGCAAGCAGTGAGTTTTTCCCATCACGCGGGCAATACACCGCGGCGTGGCACGTCGAGTAAAAAAAAGAAGCCTTCTGGCTCTCCAGCAAACTGTTTTATTTTGACATTTCATTGCCTTGTGTTCTAGGCTATATTCAAGTGAAGCGTTTGACTTCAACTAAAAAACATACAGTTGTATGTTAAAATGCCAGTCGGAATACAAAGTACGTTTTTTGCTGTAAAAAGTGTTGGACAGTATTGGTATTGGCAAGTACTGAAATATTTGTAGTTCTAAAAAAAAAAAAAGTGGTATCAGAGCATTTGCAACAAGTAACGACAATGATTTAATTATTTTTCTGATGTTGGGAGTTGACATTTCACTTGTAGAACGTTTTTAGAGAAAGGTGCATGGGCGACTGACGTGGTGTTTGGAGGCAACCTGGTGCCCGCGGCGCATTGACCCCTGCACGAATAGAATCGTTTCCAAATTGTGATGCAACAGGGAAGCTGTCGCAGCTTGAGGAAAAAAAAAAAAAAAAAAACTTTTTCTTTTTTCTCAAAGATCAGACAGGATGAATCTGCTGCTTGCTGTTGCCTTTCTGGCTGTGGCCAGCTGTGCGAGCATCTCTCTGGAGGATCTGGAGTTCCAAGCATGGAAGCTCAAGTTTGGTGAGGCGCCAATTCTTCTTTATTTGATGTGTCTTAATATAACAGCTTAAATCCTATTTTGCCCCAAACATCTCCTCAGGATGCTGGCGACCTCTGCTAAAAATCGGCTAAATCCTTCGTTAAACAGATTTATTTTGAATTAACGAACATAAAACATTCATTTATAAACAAAATGGAATCAAAATTTGCTCACGTTTTTCCTGCTTTCCAAAAAAAAAAAAAAAGA
>NW_017805377.1:10832-23783 GCF_001891065.2 Hippocampus comes
GTTTTGTTTGTCGGTGAAAATTGTACAATAGAATCTTCTTCTTCTCCTTTCGGCACGTCCCTTTTCAGGGGTCGCCACAGCGAGTCATTAATTCCCATTTGTCCCTGCAAACCGCCCTATCAACTCGCATGTCTGTCTTGGCAAAAGTTTTACGCCGGATGCCCTTCCTGACGCAACCCTCCCCATTTTTCCGGGCTTGGGACCGGCACCGGGGAACAGTGTACCCCCAGGGGAGGGCACTGCTCCCCAGCGGCTGGGTTAAAATTGTACAATAGAATAAAAACAGGAAATTATCACCTGAACTTTTCCAACATTTACTGTTAAAAACCAGTACCAGGGTAACGTAATTTCTCTTTGCCTTTAATTTGAAATCAGGACAAAGCAACAGTTGAACACCTTCCTCATGCGCAACAACATCAAATTCCAAGAGGCTGCTGCATAAAACTAGCCATGTTTTTCAAGGGCGTGGCTGGATTCATCGTTTTCCTGTTCTGATTGACAGGGAAGTCCTACAGCTCTCCGTCAGAAGAGTCTGACCGCAAGACCATCTGGTTGAACAACCGAAGACTGGTGCTCGTGCACAACATCATGGCCGATCAAGGCATGAAGTCCTACCGCCTCGGCATGACCTTCTTTGCCGATCTGGTAAGAAAACCAACTCGCCGTTTCAACTCCAGCGTTGTCTTGACTGAATTCTTACAACGAAATGTCGAGACCGCTAAGAGTGTCTGCCCTGATTAGGAAAACAAGGAGTACAAGCAGTTGTTTTCCCGGGGATATCTGCTGCCCTTTAACGCTTCTGCCCCGCGGGGCGGTTCCACGTTCCTGCCATTGCCCCTTGGAGCTGGCCTACCAAAGACTGTGGACTGGAGAAGCAAGGGCTACGTCACCAACGTCAAGGATCAGAAGGCGTGCAATGCCGGTTGGGCCTTCAGCACAGTACGTGCGGTGCCTCCCGTATTTCCTCATTGTCGCCTCATTGATGATGAACTTTACTCTTCAATGTTTTCCGCCTTGCCCAGACGGGCTCTTTGGAGGGCCAGACCTTCAAGAAGACGGGTAAGCTGGTGTCTCTGAGCGAGCAACAGTTGGTGGACTGCTCTGGCGACTTCGGCAACAGGGGCTGCATGGGAGGGGACATGGTAAACGCCTTCCGGTCCATCCAGGACAACGGGGGAATCGACACAGAGGAGTCCTATCCTTATGAGGCTCAGGTAAACCGAAATTGTCTCTGACAGCAGCGGTCCCCAACCTTTTTCATCCCACGGACCGGTTTAATGTCAGACAATAATTTCAGGGACAGGGTGTTACGGATAAATACAACAAAATAATATGACATGACCTGCATGAAAACTTTGGTATTTTTAAAACATAATAATAAACACGAATCATGACCCAAGGAATGTCCTATCTGGTCGCAACACTCTCTGGTCGCTATGGTAAAGGTTCAACGTGCCTTCAAAATAAGATACAATGCAAATACAAAGTGCATGAAAAATACGACTCACCATCGATGCATATGATAAAGAGTGGGCTCGTGCGTGGGAATCTCCCATTGAGATAAATCCGTATGTTAAGTAGGAAATCCTGATACTGTCTTTTAAATGTAGCCTTCTTTGTATTGAAAGTCGTAGGCTCCTCTTCTGTCTCCTGGCTGGGCCTTTTCCCCTTCCCATAGACGTTGATGTCTTCCCCCCCAATTTTGCGAGCTCCTGGGTTTCATTTTTAGCGGTAACCTGTCACGTGACCGAGAAGCGCGCCTTGACCTGTGTCAAGAGTGATACATTGGAGACGGATGTAACAGAGAATCTGGTCATTTTTCAAAATAAAACATCTTTCAGATTCCAAAATAAATAAAACGGAAGTAATGTAAGTTCTTTATTCTTTCTCTGCAGTCCGGTACCAAATAACCCATGGGCCGGTACGGGTCCGTGGCCTAGGTGTTGGGGACCACTGTTTTACAGTGCTAAGGCGACAGGATTTAGTTGCCCGTTCCTTTCCCACAACCTGCATCCAGATAAGCAGAGAAAAAAAAAACGCTGGATGTTTTAGATTCGATTATCAACAAATTGTCTCCTGTCAGCTTTGCGGCAGCTGTTCTTTTCATCCATCACCGATTGAGTCGGTGTACTTTGTGCTGTGTCCAGTCGTCATTTGTTCCTTCTCCAAAATAGGGCGGATTGTGCCGCTACAACACAGTCGACATCGGTGCCAAATGCAGAGGTTACGTCAACGTGAAAACCGGTGACGAACTCGCCCTGAAGCAGGCGGTGGCTACAGTCGGACCTGTGTCTGTTGTCATTGATGCTTCACATGAGTCCTTCCAGCTCTACGAATCAGGTGACAGACATTAGTGCGATCGAAGCGATCTCAATAAAGAAACTTCGATCAGACATTTTCTTTGCAATTGTTGACAGGCGTCTACGATGAGAAAGCGTGCAGGACCTCTGATATTCACCACGGAGTGCTGGCTGTAGGTTACGGCACCGACGTTGACCGTGACTACTGGCTGGTCAAGAACAGGTAAACTTTCTGACGTTGTTATTCTTTGGTTGAAGTATTGAGTAAATGTAAATTGTGTACTTGGCAACAAAAACAAGGACGGCGAACACAAGCGCAATTGTGTTGCTTGTGATAAGAAACTTGTGAGTGCTTTTACAACACTGCCACAGTGACTAATAGGGACACTCATTTCAAAGCCATACATGCCTCACATATGCAGTTTAATGACAACCGAACATTGTCATTCATGGGCTGAGAATTGAAAATACAGCCCGGATCCGGGATCATTTGCGAAATGTAATATTCTGACGTATTAAACATTTCAGTGTTGTCTTGCGATGGAAGTTGTAAAAAAAAACAAACAAAAAAAAAACCGATCTTGATTTTTTTACGATGAACAAACTACATCTCGTTTTGCTTTGGAAGCAATGTGAACTCAATTTGATGATTACGATCCCGTTTGGCCGACAAAAGCGTCACTGTTAATTGAGAAATGTTTTTCTTCCAGCTGGGGTCCACAGTGGGGAGACAAAGGCTACATCATGATGAGCAGGAACAAACGCAACCAGTGTGGAATTGCTACGGCAGCAAGCTACCCTTTAGTGTGAACGGATTTGCGGGAAAACCAATTCCATTTTATCGGCTCGTGAGACATGTTTTTCATTAACTCTGGAGTGTTGGAATGAGTCAGACAGGAACAAAGAGAACCAGTGTGGAATTGCTACGGCAGCAAGCTACCCCTTAGTGTGAACGGATTTGCGGGAAAACCAATTCCATTTTATCGGCTCGTGAGACATGTTTTTCATTAACTCTGGAGTGTTGGAATGAGTCAGAGCCAGTGGACGAGGAAAAACTGAATGATGATATTTGGCAATTGATTTCTAAAATTTGATTTGATAACGAGCTTCTGTTTTTGTATATTCTGACTTTTTAAAAGGGAAATTATACAATACAGTACATCCTGATTTATATAGCGCTTTCACAACAGCAGCAATTGTAAGCAGATGCAATATAACCAGATCATTTATAAAAATAAAGATGAATGTGCTTCATGTGTGGGTTTTTGTTTTAATGGATTACCAGATGACTCCTTTATTTCCTCTTATGAAGTTGCGATGTTTGTTGAAATGTCACTATCTTTACATATCTCAGACATATCAACCGTATTTTACTTGGAGGCACCAATACACAACTCGCAATTAGGAATAAGTCTGTTCCCCTAAAACAACTTTTTCTTTCGAACGCACACAGCGCACTATTTCCTCAACTAGTAGACGTCACAGTTCCACTAACTGAGCAAGATTTGGAAGCGAGGCAATGGGTGAACAACACAGAAACACACAGTGGAAATTCGGTGTTGAAGCAAATATTCGCTTTAGCTCAGAGTGTTCATATTAAACGCATGCGCTTGGTTGTTCATTCGAGTTGTCGAAGTGGGGTGTGTTGGGTGGTATTAATGTTGGTGATGTGTCGACTGTGCGCCGCATGCGTGGGTCCGTACACAAATTCACAAATGTATTTCGGCCGTGATTGTCTATGAGTCACCTTTGGATTGTTTGGATCTTGTCCACGGGTGGGCAAACTCTTTGGCTCGGGGGGGCACATGGATTTCTAAAATTTGACAGGTGGGCCGGGTCAGCACAAGATACGGTGCATATCAAAAACTGCATATGTTGACAGTACACACCAATCATCAATAGAACAAAAGCATTCAAGCATCCACGTACTTTTTTAACGAGAACGGTGAAACAACTCTGGCATATGTCCTGTATGAAGGTCCAAGTATGTTAACAACATACAGGTGTGAGAACACAAGCAACAAAGTGAAACAATCTATTGCCCAAAAACTGTCTATAACACAAAAACTGCAGCATACAGTACAGGTATATAAAAAAAATACACAATATAAAAAAGTTCGGACTATTTGCTACAAAATGAGACGAATAAGATAACTGGTGGCTTTTCTTTCCACTCACTCCCTGTCTCTAATTTTACCTCCCCTGGATCACCACACACGACAGCATTGCTCAGCTGATGTCGTGCAATGAATTTTCAAAGCCAGCCACGGCACGCTTCGAATTCTTTGATGCACATCGTTGGCGCTATGGAACTCGCCTCCTCTCTTATTAGCGGTCCAGTTTGCGGAAAGTTTTTAACACAATAACAGTCAAACCATTCCAGGAAACGTTCATTTACTTGACTCTCCGTCGAGCCGCAAACAATTCACTCCGAGCATGGGAATTGCCAGAATCGGACTGCGTAAGAATCGTTTTCTTGTTTTTCAATGTCTCATAGTTTTGAGTCTTCACTACCCCAAGCATCTCCTGAAACTTTCGCAATTCCAGTACAGTAAAATTCACTGCAATCAAGAGTCACTTGCATGTCGTCGTTTTGGATCCAATGACAGAAAATAGCGGCGGGGACACACTTATTCTGTCGCGTTTTTTTTTTTTTTTTGACCTTCAAGAAGACGGGTAAGCTGGTGTCTCTGAGCGAGCAGCAGTTGGTGGACTGCTCTGGCGACTTCGGCAACATGGGCTGCAACGGAGGGCTCATGGATGACGCCTTCAAGTACATCCAGAAAAACGGGGGAATCGACACAGAGGAGTCCTATCCTTATGAGGCTCAGGTAAACCGAAATTGTCTCTGACAGCAGCGGTCCCCAACCTTTTTCGCCCCACGGATCGGTTTGATGTCAGACAATAATTTCACAGACCGGCCTTGAAGGTGTGACGGATAAATACGACAAAATAATAGATGACCTGCATGAAAACTTTGGTATTTTTGAAACATAATCATAAACACGAATCATGACACCGAGAAACCTCCTATCTGGCCGTAATATTCTCTGGTCACTTTGGTAATGTTTAGATTTGATTGTCAACAAATGGTCTCTTGTCAACTGTTCTTTTCATCCATCATCTTTGTGCTGTGTCAAGTCGTCATTGGTTCCTTCTCCAAAATAGGACGGAAAGTGCCGCTACAACCCAGCCAACATCGGTGCCACCTGCACAGGTTACGTCGACGTGAAAACCGGCGACGAACGCGCCCTGAAGCAGGCGGTGGCTACAGTCGGACCTGTGTCTGTTGCCATTGACGCTTCACATGAGTCCTTCCAGCTGTACGAATCAGGTGACAGACATGAGTGCGATCGAAGTGATCTAAAAAAATAAATAAATAAATGAAAAAGAAAGAAAGAAACTTCGATCTGAGATTTTTTTTTTTTTTTTTTTTTTGCAATTGTTGACAGGCCTCTACGATGAGCCAGCGTGCAGCAGCTCTGAGTTGGACCACGGAGTGCTCGCTGTAGGTTACGGCACCGACAATGGACGTGACTACTGGCTGGTCAAGAACAGGTAAACTTTCTGACGTTGTTCTTCTTTGGTTGAAGTGTTGAGTAAATGTAAAGTGTGTACTTGGCAACAAAAAGAAGGACGCCGAACACAAGCACAATTGTTCCACTTGTGTTAAGAAACTTGTGAGTGCTTTTACAATACTGCCACAGTGACGAATTGGGACACTCATTTCAAAGCCATACATGCCTTACATATGCAGTTTAATGACAACGTAACCTTGTCATTCATGGGCTGAAAATCGAAAATACAGCCCAGATCCGGGATAATTTATGAAATGTAATATTCTGACATATTAAACATTTCAGTGTTGTCTTGCGATGGAAGTTGTAAAAAAAAACAAACAAAAAAAAAACCGATCTTGATTTTTTTACGATGAACAAACTACATCTCGTTTTGCTTTGGAAGCAATGTGAACTCAATTTGATGATTACGATCCCGTTTGGCCGACAAAAGCGTCACTGTTAATTGAGAAATGTTTTTCTTCCAGCTGGGGTCGACAGTGGGGAGACAAAGGCTACATCATGATGAGCAGGAACAAACGCAACCAGTGTGGAATTGCTACGGAAGCAAGCTACCCTTTAGTGTGAACGGATTTGCGGGAAAACCAATTCCATTTTTTCATTAACTCTGGAGTGTTGGAATGAGTCAGAGCCAGTGGACGAGGAAAAACTGAATGATGATATTTGGCAATTGATTTCTAAAATTTGATTTGATAACGAGCTTCTGTTTTTGTATATTCTGACTTTTTAAAAGGGAAATTATACAATACAGTACATCCTGATTTATATAGCGCTTTCACAACAGCAGCAATTGTAAGCAGATGCAATATAACCAGATCATTTATAAAAATAAAGATGAATGTGCTTCATGTGTGGGTTTTTGTTTTAATGGATTACCAGATGACTCCTTTATTTCCTCTTATGAAGTTGCGATGTTTGTTGAAATGTCACTATCTTTACATATCTCAGACATATCAACCGTATTTTACTTGGAGGCACCAATACACAACTCGCAATTAGGAATAAGTCTGTTCCCCTAAAACAACTTTTTCTTTCGAACGCACACAGCGCACTATTTCCTCAACTAGTGGACGTCACAATTGCACTAACTGAGCAAGATTTGGAAGCGAGGCAATGGGTGAACAACACAGAAACACACAGTGGAAATTCGGTGTTGAAGCAAACATTCGCTTTAGCTCAGAGTGTTCATATTAAACGCATGCGCTTGGTTGTTCATTCGAGTTGTCGAAGTGGGGTGTGTTGGGTGGTATTAATGTTGGTGATGTGTCGACTGTGCGCCGCATGCGTGGGTCCGTACACAAATTCACAAATGTATTTCGGCCGTGATTGTCTATGAGTCACCTTTGGATTGTTTGGATCTTGTCCACGGGTGGGCAAACTCTTTGGCTCGGGGGGGCACATGGATTTCTAAAATTTGACAGGTGGGCCGGGTCAGCACAAGATACGGTGCATATCAAAAACTGCATATGTTGACAGTACACACCAATCATCAATAGAACAAAAGCATTCAAGCATCCACGTACTTTTTTAACGAGAACGGTGAAACAACTCTGGCATATGTCCTGTATGAAGGTCCAAGTATGTTAACAACATACAGGTGTGAGAACACAAGCAACAAAGTGAAACAATCTATTGCCCAAAAACTGTCTATAACACAAAAACTGCAGCATACAGTACAGGTATATAAAAAAAATACACAATATAAAAAAGTTCGGACTATTTGCTACAAAATGAGACGAATAAGATAACTGGTGGCTTTTCTTTCCACTCACTCCCTGTCTCTAATTTTACCTCCCCTGGATCACCACACACGACAGCATTGCTCAGCTGATGTCGTGCAATGAATTTTCAAAGCCAGCCACGGCACGCTTCGAATTCTTTGATGCACATCGTTGGCGCTATGGAACTCGCCTCCTCTCTTATTAGCGGTCCAGTTTGCGGAAAGTTTTTAACACAATAACAGTCAAACCATTCCAGGAAACGTTCATTTACTTGACTCTCCGTCGAGCCGCAAACAATTCACTCCGAGCATGGGAATTGCCAGAATCGGACTGCGTAAGAATCGTTTTCTTGTTTTTCAATGTCTCATAGTTTTGAGTCTTCACTACCCCAAGCATCTCCTGAAACTTTCGCAATTCCAGTACAGTAAAATTCACTGCAATCAAGAGTCACTTGCATGTCGTCGTATTGGATCCAATGACAGAAAATAGCGGCGGGGACACACTTATTCTGTCGCGTTTTTTTTTTTTTTTACCGTAATTTCCATTTGAGCCTCGATCTCTCTTCGTCTCTCTTCGTCTCCCCCTCCCTCCCTGTGTTCTGCAACTTCAAGTAACTGCGCCAGCTGGCGTTGAAATGCCTGTCATTACAAGTCCAAATGAAATGAATGCAATCATTCACATCGAACCTAAATTGTGTACCAACCTTCGGCGGGCCGGATTAAAAAGACCAATGGGCCGGATGCGGCCCGCGGCCCGTAGTTTGCCTACCTCTGATCTAGCGGGAGGTCTATGTTGTACTGAGCTGCGTTGTACTTGTGTCATCTCTTTTTGCTTCCCGTTAGGTGTGTGACTTTTTTCTTTTAACTTCGCACAATAATAATAACTGAACTCACTTCAAAATGTCACAATAGAGACACTTCACTGTGTCTTCGCCCCGGCCGACCAAAACAAATCAAAAAGCCAGTTGGGGTCATTTGTAAAAACTGTTTTGTCAGTTAAATGTCTTTTAGGGCAGAGCTCATCAACATTTTATCAGCAGCCAAGTAGGCAAACTCACAGCAGGTTGACATACTCATTTGCAATTAAGTGGTCAATGGGGCGTTCTGCTCAACATAAAATGCTGCCCTCTGTTGCTCAATTTGAAACATTGCAATGGCTCATGCGGAGGCTCAAATAAGTTCCAAGAGGACGGGTGGTTTTCAAGTTGCTGAGCAACTGTGTGTGTATTTTAACCCTGGAGAACCCAAGAACCTTTTTCTTCTTTTGAAAATGATGAAGTATACATTAAATGACTGCTATATGTTCACGGAACACCAAAACACATGTTTTTTCAAATATTCAATGCTTTCATCCTAATTTAGTATGAGGGCCAAATCTGACCCTTTGGGATTTAAGGGCAGCATTTGAGTAGCAGAATTTATACGGGCCCAATTTGACCCAGTGGGTTCTCCAAGGTTAAATAAAAAAAGGGAAATTACAACAGTGTTGTTGTTTTTTCATCTACTACGTAGTAAATGTTAATATTGCTGTCAATATGTGCTGTGGACATTAAGATTAAGATATCCTTTATTTGTCCCACACTGGGGAAATTTACAGTCTACAGCAGCAAGATTGTGGGTAGAAAGAAGAAAGAAAAAAAGAAAATAAACACCGTTCAATTAAGTGCAATATAAATACAGATATGGATAAGATCGCAGTGTTATTTACAATTGTTTTCCACATCATTTTGTAAATATGCATATGAACGCATATGTACAATGTAGGTTGCATACATATGCCATATAAGGACCACGGCAATGCTGGTTAAATTGCCTGGATTCATTTCTGGGTAGAAGGATTGCATAAATGGGCTAGCCACTCAAATCAGAAAAAAGTTAATGTTTCATTTTCACACTCATGATCCAGTTCTCATGACTGTCATGTGCAAGTGGGAAGAAACAAATGATCATGACTTAGAAAAAAAAGGAAACAAACTTTTTTTTGCACACCGTTGAGCATCTTGTTGGAAAATTTGGTGAATCTTGCAATTTTTCTCCATAGCTCATATTGTTAATGTTCTCTTTTTCTTCCTTCAGAAAAACAACAAAAAGTTACCTGTTGTACTTGACCCCAATTTAACAGCTGATTTGCCTTTCCCATGGTGGTAAAGACTTTACAGTGCGCCATCACAAACACAGTAAAAACAATATTACCGATGGCCATTTAACTTTCCTGTCTTCCATGTTCGATGATCAATTCACTTATTTTAATTTCTTTCACTGGAGTCAAATCCCCCTGAAGAATTGGACCAAAATGTGTGTGTGTGTGTGTGGGTGGGGGGGGGGGGGGGGAATACTTCGAAAGTTGCACAAAACTTCAGAGGTCAAACTTGTCAATCATTTGTCAGTGAACAGGATGAAATCAGCTTGGCTCATGATCCATGCTGAAAATATTGCTGTTCTGAAATAAATAAATAAATAAAAAAGATTTGTAAAACCTGCCCTCAACTTTTGGAAAATTAGCTTTTGTTACTGTACCTTCCTATGATTTGACTTTTACATTTAGATTGGCATTCGATTAACATTTGTGTTATTAATTTATTTTATCCCAACCTATACTGTCTCTAGTTTATGATCTTCAAAAAAAAAAAAAAAGTTTCATTTCGATTTTCACTTTCATCATGTCCGTGCAGTTTTCAGACAGTCCGTTACGCTGACACATCACCCCCTCTGAAATATTTGCGCAGGAAGTTGCATCATTCAGATCCTGTGAAGGCCATAACTATGTTGACTCATTTTTTTTCTGTGACTTGAGAGGTTAAAATCTCAGCATGGTCATGTTAAACTAAATTATGAAAATATCTTTTTATTTTATTGGTATTTGAAACATGCCTAGGGCCAATATTATTTTCGCATAAATGCTGCATGGTGTATCGAAGTGTTTGTATATTAGCATGTGGTTGGTAAAATGCATTCATGTCTTCAACATTTTCTTTTTGCCATCGTAGACTTGTGTGTAGCGCAATAGAGAGAAAAAAAAAACGAACAACTGAGAGTCTTCAACTAACCCAACAGACACGTTTTGTGAATGTGGTAGGAAGCCGCGGTATGCATCCCAGAATCTCATAACTGTGAGGAAGACACGATGTCCACTCGTTTCTTCGAAGAAAAAGTAGCTTTGAAACACAAAATCAATGGTGCCATTAAAAATGCATCATAGCGGAATTTCTACTTTTATTTTCCCATTGCTATCTAAGATGGAAAGCTGGACTGCATGAACGATTTTTGTTTTTTTTTTTATTGGAATGACCTAGAGCAAGTGCGAGTGCTGACTGAACTTTGCACACACAAACAAGAGCAAAATCATGGAAGTTGTGACATCCGAATAATGACCCCTCCTGTCATGGCAACTTTACGATGGTTCGATGTTTTCATGACAGCAAAGAAAGCCCAAAAAATTCAAAATAGTCAACTAATGCGCAGTACACACAGTAAACCGAGATTGTTAAGCTGTCAGATATCACCACTGATCTCGAACAAAAATCCTGCCATTTGCGGTCGTGGAGTCATGGACTCAGTGGTTGAAAAATACAAAGGACCTGAACGATAATCATTCAGCAAAATGGAACTGACTGAAGAAGACAGAAGCCTTCAAGAGAACAGTTAGCCTATGAGGGGGGCTACCAGCTAAAATAATCGCTAGCCGATCACATTTAAAAAGACTGAAAGTAAAAACAAAAAAAAAAAAGGACAAGTCAGGAGTCATCCATAGCCGTAATGAGTTCAAGATCTGCTGACTTTCTAAGAAACTACTCCAGATTCCCAAACGAATCGCATCATAAAAACCAGTCATGATTCATCACTTCCCCAATTCAATGATTGACTGCACAACATTTTATAGGCTGCTGACAGCCACCTGACTGGACACACTGCAGGTCATATATGGAGAGAGCTATTTAAGACAAAGATCTGAGATCGAGCACTGCATCACCTACAGGTGCTTACCCGCGACACACACACACACACACGCGCGCACATACACACACACACACACACGCACACGCACACACACACACGCGCACGCACACACACACACCGACGACATAACTCCGAGGCAGGTAAGCAGCTCGTGTGCTGTCAATCGCAAAGATGAAATGAACCTAAGACGATTCCAAATTTTGATTTTAATTGATGGCGTTTCTTGTCGAGGGAGTCTGGGGAGCTTTTGGAACAAAAGAAATCTTTTTATGAATTAATGGTATTCAATACGATGAAACCGATACCTTTTTACGAGCCTGACATGAAGCGGGTGCGGACATACATGAATTTAAACACGGATGACAACACTTGATGCTTGCCAGACCGCTGCAACTCGCCGCCACCCCCGTCAACCCCCCCGTGAAGTTCAGCGTCCACTTTGCAGGAGCGACTGCAAAGCATACTCTGTAAAATGGATGATGAACTGCGCTTGCTCCCGCGCGTTGTGGCCGTAGGCCACCCTGCAAGCAGTGAGTTTTTCCCATCACGCCGGCAATACACCGCGGCGTGGCACGTCGAGTAAAAAGAAAAGAAGCATTCCGGTTCTCCGGCAAACTGCTTTATTTTGACATTTCATTGCCTTATGTTCCAGGCTACATTCAAGTGAAGCGTTTGACTTCAACTAAAAAACATGCAGTTGTATGTTAAAATGCCAGTCGAAATACAAAGTACGTTTTTTTACTGTAAAAAGTGCCGCACGGTATTGGTATTGGCAAGTACTGAAATATTTGTAGTTCTAAAAAAAAAAACAAAAGTTGTATCAGAGCATTTGCAGTAAGTATCAACAATGATTTAATTATTTTTCTGATGTTGGGAGTTGAAATTTCACTTGTGTAACGTTTTTAGAAAAAGGCGCATGGGCGACTGATGTGGTCTTTGGAGGTAACCTGGTGCCCGCGGCCCATTGACCCCTATACTGTACTAATAAAATCCTTTCCAAATCGTGATGCAACAGGGAAGCTGCGGCAGCTTGAGGGGAAAAAAAAAAATTTTTTTTTTTTTTTCAACGACAGACAGGATGAAGCTGCTCCTTGCTGCTGCCTTTCTGGCTGTGGCCAGCTGTGCGAGCATCTCTCTGGAGGATCTGGAGTTCCACGCATGGAAGCTCAAGTTTGGTGAGGCGCCAATTCGTCTTTATTTGATGTATCTTAATAGAACAGCCTAAATCCTATTTTGCCCCAAAAATCTCCTCAGGATGCTGGCGACCTCTGCTAAAATCGGCTAAATCCTGAGTTAAACAGATTTATTTCGAATGAACGAACATAAAACATTCATTTATAAACAAAATGGAATCAAAATTTGCCCACGTTTATCCTGCTTTCCAAAAAAAAAAAAA
>NW_017805377.1:23795-33907 GCF_001891065.2 Hippocampus comes
AAAAAAAAAAACAAAAAAAAAACTGGCCATTATTTCAGTAGGGAAATTATGTAAGATTTTTTTTTCAGTGAAAATTGTACAATAGAATAAAAACAGGAAATTATCACCTGAACTTTTCCGACATTTACATTTGAAATCAGGACAAAGCAACAGTTGAACACCTTCCTCATGCGCAACAAGATCAAATTCCAAGAGGCTGCTGTATTAAACTAGCCATGTTTTTCAAGGGCATGGCTGGATTCATCGTTTTTCTGTTCTGATTGACAGGGAAGTCCTACAGCTCTCCGTCAGAAGAGTCTGACCGCAAGACCATCTGGTTGAACAACCGAAGACTGGTGCTCGTGCACAACATCATGGCCGATCAAGGCATGAAGTCCTACCGCCTCGGCATGACCTTCTTTGCCGATCTGGTAAGAAAACCATTTCGTCACTCTTACAACTAAATGTAGAGACCGCTAAGAGTCTCCCCACTGAATAGGAAAACAAAGAGTACAACCAGTTGGTTTCCCGGGGATGTCTGCTGCACTTCAATGCTTCCGCGCCGCGGAGCGGTTCCACGTTCCTGCCATTGACCCTCGGAGCTGACCTACCACACACTGTGGACTGGAGAAACAAGGGCTACGTCACCGACGTCAAGGATCAGAAGGAGTGTGGATCCTGTTGGGCCTTCAGCACAGTACGTGCGGTGCCTCCCGTATTCCCTCGTGTCGCCTAATTGATGATTAACTTTACTCTTCAATGTTTTCCGCCTTGCCCAGACGGGCTCTTTGGAGGGCCAGACCTTCAAGAAGACGGGTAAGCTGGTGTCTCTGAGCGAGCAGCAGTTGGTGGACTGCTCTGGCGACTTCGGCAACATGGGCTGCAACGGAGGGCTCATGGATGACGCCTTCAAGTACATCCAGAAAAACGGGGGAATCGACACAGAGGAGTCCTATCCTTATGAGGCTCAGGTAAACCGAAATTGTCTCTGACAGCAGCGGTCCCCAACCTTTTTCGCCCCACGGATCGGTTTGATGTCAGACAATAATTTCACAGACCGGCCTTGAAGGTGTGACGGATAAATACGACAAAATAATAGATGACCTGCATGAAAACTTTGGTATTTTTGAAACATAATCATAAACACGAATCATGACACCGAGAAACCTCCTATCTGGCCGTAATATTCTCTGGTCACTTTGGTAATGTTTAGATTTGATTGTCAACAAATGGTCTCTTGTCAACTGTTCTTTCCATCCATCATCTTTGTGCTGTGTCAAGTCGTCATTGGTTCCTTCTCCAAAATAGGACGGAAAGTGCCGCTACAACCCAGCCAACATCGGTGCCACCTGCACAGGTTACGTCGACGTGAAAACCGGCGACGAACGCGCCCTGAAGCAGGCGGTGGCTACAGTCGGACCTGTGTCTGTTGCCATTGACGCTTCACATGAGTCCTTCCAGCTGTACGAATCAGGTGACAGACATGAGTGCGATCGAAGTGATCTAAAAAAATAAATAAATAAATGAAAAAGAAAGAAAGAAACTTCGATCTGAGATTTTTTTTTTTTTTTTTTTTGCAATTGTTGACAGGCCTCTACGATGAGCCAGCGTGCAGCAGCTCTGAGTTGGACCACGGAGTGCTCGCTGTAGGTTACGGCACCGACAATGGACGTGACTACTGGCTGGTCAAGAACAGGTAAACTTTCTGACGTTGTTCTTCTTTGGTTGAAGTGTTGAGTAAATGTAAAGTGTGTACTTGGCAACAAAAAGAAGGACGCCGAACACAAGCACAATTGTTCCACTTGTGTTAAGAAACTTGTGAGTGCTTTTACAATACTGCCACAGTGACGAATTGGGACACTCATTTCAAAGCCATACATGCCTTACATATGCAGTTTAATGACAACGTAACCTTGTCATTCATGGGCTGAAAATTGAAAATACAGCCCAGATCCGGGATAATTTATGAAATGTAATATTCTGACATATTAAACATTTCAGTGTTGTCTTGCGATGGAAGTTGTAAAAAAAAAAAAAAAAAAACGATCTTGATTTTTTTATGATGAACAAACTGCATCTCGTTTCGCTTTGGAAGCAATGTGAACTCAATTTGATGATTACGATCCCGTTTGGCCGACAAAAGCGTCACTGTTAATTGAGAAATGTTTTTCTTCCAGCTGGGGTCCACAGTGGGGAGACAAAGGCTACATCATGATGAGCAGGAACAAACGCAACCAGTGTGGAATTGCTACGGCAGCAAGCTACCCTTTAGTGTGAACGGATTTGCGGGAAAACCAATTCCATTTTTTCATTAACTCTGGAGTGTTGGAATGAGTCAGAGCCACTGGACAAGGAAAAACTGAACTATGACATTTGGCACTATTTGATTTGATAACGAACTTCTATTTCTGTATATTCTGACCTTTTAAAAGGGAAATTGTAAGTAGATGCAATATAGCCAGATCATTGATAAAAATAAAGAGAAATGTAGTTCATGTGTGGGTTTTTTTTTAATTGATTACCAGATGACTTGATCATTTCCTCTTATGAAGTTGCGATATTTGTTGAAATGTCACTATCTTTACATATCTCAGACATAGCAACCGTATTTTACCTGGAGGAATGTGCATCACTTAAAAATGGTTGAAAAATACAGACTTATGAATACTGTAACCGCAGAGGCCGTCAAACTTGAAACATATTGCTCGGAAAAACAAACAAACAAAAAACAGGATTTAAACAACTATTTTCGCAAAGCTAGATTTTTTTTGCTTGATGACTAATGAGTTTTGATTTTGCTATTGATTTATTGTGATTCATGAGTAAAGACTGTTTCAAAGAGAAAGAAAAGTTACATTCTTAGCTCTTCATCCATTTAGATTTACAAGATTGATAAATATCACACATTTTGATATTGTGCTGTGGCACAAAAAGTAACATTTGGGTGATGCCACATCCTTCAAATGTGTACAAAATAATATGTTACTTGTAAAACAGCTCAAGGCTCTTTTATGGGTAATTCGACCCGTGAGCGTCACTAAAACTCCTTATTCTCACTGTACATCCCGTGTGGCGTCATTCATCTGTGCTCCATTAAATTTCCACAAATAAAAGGGCAAAGCCTGAAATGATTCAACTCATTTGGCACGGCCAATCGAGCTGAAGTGCCTTTGATTTTACCGCCTGCTATCAAACCCAAGTGCGTATAAGGTGACGTTGAGAACACAGAAACACGCGATGTCACATTTTTTGAAAAGCTGAAGTGAAAGCAATGGGTGGGAAGTATAAGCGGTGGGTGGTAGATGCTTCTGTCCAAATTTCACTGACAGGGATACAAATTGCAAAATAAACTCAACAAAACCACACACCCTAAACAAGAAAGTAGAATTTGCAAACTATAACATTAAAAAGTGTCCACAGTTGAAGCGTTCATTTTTAAACTGACATTAGAAATGTTTTTTGGTGGAAATACTCATTGACTTTTTAAATTTGTATTCCTTTTTGAATATTTTCTCTATTTATAACTACATTTTCACCACCACCCATTGCAATAAAGCATGACTCCGCTAGATGACGCCACTTGACTGCGGAAAAGGAGTTTGGCGTGTTCGGCTGGTTTTCATCATTGAAAGTGCCAAGTCAGATGTTTTCCGTTCATTATATCGCCTGCCTTCCTCCACGGCCACTTTGATCCCAGTGCCCTCACAAAAGTGCCTTTGCTCGATGACAAGCACAAACAGCCGAGTTTTTTAGAGACTAGTTCCTTTCCCAAAACATGCCTGTGTGTGTTACTGTGTGTGTAAGTGTGTGTGTGTGTGTGTGTGGGGGAAAAAGTCTGACAGTGGCGTGTGGCGTGTTTATCCTCGTGTTACCCTTGTGTGGACTAGTCACGGTATTTCCACAAAAAGAAAACGTGCAGAAAATAAGAAGTGGAATGTCAATAACTACCACACCAAGAAGATAAAAATACACTGGTATTGTGTACACACACACACACACACACACACACACACACACACACACACACTGGACTAATGCACAAACAAAATGTGAGAATATATGCAAGTAAAATTTAAACACTTTATGATCTTAATTGCCCGAGTCAAAGTAAACCAGAACATCTGATGAGCAGCATTTTGCTCATTTTACGGTTTCCGTGTGAACAATTCCCCCTTCATTGGCAGTTTTTTTTTTATATATTTGGGGACAACTTTCATGAGAATTATTATCATTTTGAGCGGCTCAGCGCCCCCAAGTTAAAGTTTGAGATATAAATGGCGCCCTCTGGTGGACAAGACTTGGTGTCCTCATCGGTATCCTCACTGCCAGTCAACATAAATCAAGTCAAAAAAAGGCGTCGGAATGCAAAATAGTAGTTGGAGGGGAGAACTTTCAAAGTCTAATATTCATATCAACACATCTGCTTGATTAAAAATGAAGCTACTTTAATTCACGATGTTAAACTGGACAAGACATTTATCCTCCGCGTCTTTTTTTTTTTTTTTTTGGAATTTCGGTGCTTGTCAAACAACACATGAACACACAAAGGGAATGATTAATTTGGTACAGTCCGTAGGTGATGTGAAGCTTTAAACGGCAGTAGGAGGATCAGAGGATGCTCCGCTAACTAGGGGTGTTCTCATCAGGGTTTTATGCTCCCGATAACGATACGATCATCCATGAGTGAGATCGGCTGATACCCATCACATGGATGAGGAGGACATTTTATTTTTTTTTTAAATTTTAGAACAGTCCGCTTCGAGTTAAATTGCTTGACCCAGACGCATTTCTAAACATCATGACATCTACAGTATTGATGACGAGGAAGAAGTGCTGTGGAAAATCTCGACCTTTTGGAGGGTGAAGTGGGAAAGTCTAGAAGGCACCTTGATATGATGTTGATTCACACGCTAACATAATGGACGGCTAAAGTCAGAAATAAGAATTTTGGTTTGTCTTTCAAGGGATATAAAGTAGTTTGCTTGAATGTGGAATTGTAAGGCTGCAGTTGTATTCAAATTTGAGGATCTATTACCCCCCCCCCACCCCGCTGTTCAGCATTTCAATTCAGTTGCACAAACAAGTAAAATCCCGCTGCGCAATCAATAGTCCAATCTATCAATTCCGTCCCTCTTTGTTTTAATCTATCTCACCGTCCACTTCCTTTAGCCAACTCCAGCTTCTTGAGCGGCACACCTGTCCATGAGAGCTAAGTGATGCAGGCACAAACGGAGAAAACAACAACAAAAAGAGAAAAATCAGCTCCAGCAAGGCCAATTACACCCCGACAAAGCACTTTGCATGTCATTGTGTTGGGGGACTCACGCTTGATTGACTGAATGGCTTCTAACGAGCACTGGCGAACAACATGCGGGGGGGGGGGGGGGGGGGGGGAAGGGGGGGGGGAGCGGCAAAGGGAGCCATTGTCTTTTTGCAAAATGGCCATAATTGCCACGCGCGCAACACGGACACGTTAAAGTACGAACACGTTCTGGCGAGCTTTTAACAGTGCAAAGGTGTGCAATCACATTAGTATGCATGGAACGGAGAAAACCTTGCGTGCTGATTCTCACACTAAATATAAACAGTGTGTTGTTGTAGTGGGTGGGAGATGAAGAGGCGACATCGCAGTGGAAACTGTATACTGTCTCCTGGTAGGAGAAAGCCGCACTCCTACTTGCCTCATTTTGTAGTATCACTTCACTAGATGGAGTTGTATAGAAAACAGATGGGTTTGCTCCAAAAAAAAACCCCCAAAAACAAAAAAACAAAAAAAATCCACGGGGACAAAGGCGTGTTATGTTAACGACGGGCCTCGACAACAGATGTTAGTTTGGGTCCTGTGATGTGTTACTCACGACGCTTTGACTCCATTGAGATTCACGTCTTCAAAGTTATTGTTGGCGGTGCCTTTTTATTTTTTTAATCATCATTTTATTACATTCCGACTTGTCTATGAAAGCCACAGACTAATCATGAAAAGATCCGGTTCTGTGTATGTGACACCCTTTTGCGAGATCATTGTCAGTAAAACGTACGCGGAAAACTAGAGCGGTGTTTGATGCGGGTCCAGAGCGCCCCGTCGCTTTCCTAAAACAATCAGTGTTTGGAAACACACCATTTCGCTGTTGTGTATAAACAGCTCCGACTTAAAATGGACAGGAAAAAGGTCACGTCTCCATTTTCTGCCTTCGGAGGTCTCATCAGAGGTGGGACAGCACTGGTGTGGAAGGAAATTCAGTAATGGTGACACCAGTGTTGGTGAAGTTCAATTTCTATGCAAACTAGCTCAACGTTCATTTTGCAAATTTGAACATGAAGGAGCTCAGTTCAGTTTCTGAATTAAGTAAGTAAAGATTGTTGATTCTGAATTTTATGGTTTTATTATGGCTGCGGTGCATGATTTACGTTCGGCATTTTTTTTCCCCATAGCGCACGTGCAAATCAATGCCTACATTTGTAGCATTTAGACTCCAAGTACGTATTTGCCAGTGAAATATATTTTTAGTCCACATTGGCAGCTCCACACCGCCGCAAAAAATGACATCTACTACACCTATTAACGTGAAACATTGGCCAGATGTGCCATAAGACCGTAAGTTGCTCCATGAGGTCGGTGGGACGGTGGAGGGAAAAAAAAATAAGCACCAAACAACAACCTCTGGTGCTCATTTGCAAACCACGCCAAAATGTTGCCACCCATTCAGTCCACAATGGTAGCCAGCTGTAACTTTTACCCTGCAGGTCTCACAGACATGTGGAAAAACTTGTTGCTGGAACGCTCTTTTTTTCTTTCTTTTTTGTTTTCATTTAATGAGGAATTTAAAAACAAGACTGTCGTCCTTTCTGCGCGAGCACAAATACAATCCGAGGGAGGAAATAAGTCATCACTCCATCTTAGTCCCTCGAGCTCAACTCCACCCCCCCTACTCTTCAAGTGAGCGTAAAACAGCGAACCACCCGCGACTTGCTCCCAAGCCAACTGCTTTGCCAGCACTCGTCATCGCAGGATTAGTCCTTCCTGGGCAGCGAAATCTAAAGGCAAAACGCTCTAATGCTAACCAGGCTCAACAAAGAGTAACTTATCTTACTATTTGTGGCCAACCAGTACAAATTTGCAGCTGGGGTGGCATTATTCCAGCCCACTCAAAATCGCCTTACCATTGACTGTCCATCTTGTGTCAACCACACATTCCGCATCTGTAGGTGTCGTCATTACAGTGAAACTCCTCTACAACGAAACCTACATGGGTGAAAATACAAACTAGTGTGGAAAAAATCGTCATGCATTAACACCATTCCCTCTTTCCTGTCCCCCATACAACGAAAAAAAAAACCCTGTTGCGTTATACGAAATCTTTTTCTCTGCTCTTGCCTTGAGACGAGACTCACTACAACGAAGTCTAATCCAACAGCGACCTCTACTGCTTCGTTCGGAAACGGCAACAGCAACCACCACACTGGTTTACACATGCGCAGTAGTCCAGGAAGTATTTGTTATGGTTAGTTTCAGACGCAGCAAGAACGTTGCATTGCTAAAATGGCTACAAAAAGGACCTCTGGATGTCAAGCAGCTAAGACAAGAAGAGCTCTGACGCTGGATGAGAGGGGAAAAGTGATCAAAATTAAAGACGGAGGAAACAACATACAAGACATTATCCAAGAAGTGAAAGTGAATGCTGATCGTAAATTTCGCAATTTCTTTCCCTTTTTTTCTTTCTGCACTTACTATATGAAGTGTCAAATAAGTGTATGCTCATACTTATGCACCATTGGAATAAAAATAAAGAGTACACATACGTTTGTGTGTGTGTGTGCATGTATGTTTACATCTGAGATCAAATTTGCTACAGTGAAAACCCCCCCCTGTTGTGAAAATTTTCTTGCTGCAAACATCATTTCGTTGTAGAGGAGTTTCACTGTATCAGCGGCACTGTACCTGAGTGTTTTTTTATCACCAGACAACTCTGTTGCGCGAGACATGACCTTCCCTCTACACGGCGCAACCATTGAACCGAGATGTTTACACTGCGTGCATTTTCTACCTTGTTACCGCCTGGCTTCCCTCCATTGCCTGACCCATTTCCTCACCTCCCTTTGCCGTCGATAGCAGGAGCTAATAAGGCAATTAAAGCCTCATTAAAGGAGTCTTCAGACGAGGCTGCTTATTTGTGTCTTGCAAAGATCTCCCTGGATCTCCACGGACCAACACAACAAGGTCGAGGTGGAAAATGCACCATGAAAGGCTTGAAAAGTTCATTCTTCATCGCCTCTCACCTCAAGGTTAGCGGCTGTGTGCGCACGCGCGCGTGTTTATCCAAGCAGCCCACTCGTCCAGAATCAAAGCGCTCGGAACATGGTGTCAGACAGGTTACCGCCGCTCGACATCCTCCATCAAAGTTTCGGTTTCAAAGGGAAAGATAAGAGCGATACAAGGCTGATCATTTATTTGGAAGGAAGATTTGTCTCTGGATTTATGAAGGTTGTTTTCATCGTGTCGCGCGCGATCACAAGGTGCAGTTGTACACTGAAACAAAATCTTTACCCCCCCTGAATTAGGAGGCTCTTACATTGCTTTCGCCTTGTGGGAATTACGAGAAACTCGATTAGGAGGAAGACGACGGCCAAACTGGAGGGAGGACTTAAGCTGCAATGCTGGTAAATGGATTGAGAGTTAATTTAGCGAGCCGGAGGGTGAAACAGCTGTCGGTGAATGTGGACGTTCTTCCATTTGCAATCCCCGATACCCTCGCTTTGCTTTTTAAACGTTCCAATTAGATTGATGTGAGAGTGAAGCAACAGGAACAGCTGTTCACGTACGTCTTTTCTTGTGTGCCAGTTATTGGCGAAACAATCGGGAGGCATTTTGTTTCGGGATATCATTTTGCAAATTCTTGATCTTAAAAAATCAAAGGTTTGGGTTGCTCGTAGGATTCTCTGAATGAAGCGGCCGCTCATTCTCTTCAGGATTGTGGAGAGCTGGTGCCTATTTTAGCTGACTTTGAGCAAAAGGCAGACTACACGCCGGATTGGCTGGCAGTCAATCGCAACGTGCAACCATAAACAACTCGTCTCCTCGACAGGATGAAAGGCAAATGACCTTTTGGTTAATTTCAACCGACTGATCAGGCTTAGTTTTAGGTACTTTTTTTTTTCAGTGTAGCACTTCGAGTACGTTTCAAGTTAAGACGTCAACGTGTGAGAGTATGTGTGTGTGTTCGTGACTGTGCATGCGTGGTGAGAGTGGAGTGGGTGTGCATCGTGAGGCCTCTGCTGTGACTCCTTCCTCTGGGTGCCAGATGGAGATGGAGAAAGCCGCAACGCCCAATTCTTGTTAACATGTCTTTAAACAGAGAGCTCAAACATCTCCAATTCCATTTCTCTCTCTCTTTTTTTTTTTTAATAAATCATTGATAGGCATTTAACTCCTCCCCAAAAAAAATCTCAAATAATCAATTCATTACATGGGAGAACTTCTGTTCTGACCTACTGTTGTCATGCTCATGTCATACAGAGCAGAATAATGCTTCCCGAAATTGTTCTCACGGCGTTGATGCAGTTCAGTTCCCAAGAGTGACATTGCTGTCTGCAGAAATCAAGAAAAACTAGTTGAGAAAGGGCAGCACTTCTCTTGGTGGCAGTTATGCAGGGCTCTCCATTTGGCCTTAATTGTGTCAATTCATCACAATTTATGGACGCAATTATTCACTATCAATTAATCCTCTACTATGCTCATCCTTAAGTAGAACTAAAGTGGGACCCTTAAAGGAGCTCCTAAGGATTTACACTTTCAAATTCAACATATTTTAGAGAAAAGTGCACTTCTAGTCACCTGGAAGTCACACAAAAGGGCTCGAACAAAATTAATTTTTGAGGCTCATGTCGATTTTGGTCAGAAAAAGTATTACCGATTCATTGGCTGATTAATTTAAAAAAATATCAAATGCATAAAATACCCCGCCCCCAATGCATTTCAATGGCTGCCAATTATAATAGATTTTTTGCCTGAAATTATTGACAATTTTCTGTTATCTTTTTTTCCATTTCCCCTTGAACAACTTTTATTGCTCACCTAAGCATTGCTTGTAAGAAGAAAACATTTTCTTTGCTTGTGAATACCCCCCCCCCCCCCC
>NW_017805377.1:33928-43552 GCF_001891065.2 Hippocampus comes
GTGGTTGTTGAACCCCCCCCCCCCCCCAAACTGGCTTTGTTATATAGCTTTAAAAAGGAGAACTTTACAAACTTTGGTGTTTTACACTGATAGTGCCGTGGTCCACTTACCAAACATGCCTGACAGGCATCATGGGGTCTGTAGGCACTCATTGATGGTGTGAGTCTGTTTCGGTAAGTCTCCTTATGTCTTGACCGCTGACCATTCTAGGGTGTGGTCCTCCTTTCGTCCCCAAGTCACTTGGGATAGACTCCAGCTCAGCCAGGATCCTGAACCGAATAAGCGGTATAGAAAATGGATCGATGTGTTTTTCCATATTACCATTAACAGTGGTTTGCTTAGCACCATGGTTAAAATCTTACAATGTTACTTGTCCGCCTATTTAATAAAGGTTTTTGGACGTGACTCATTCCATTATACTCAAGGCTATGAGAACCACGTGGCCTCGTCGTTTGCACGGTGGCCCAGCGGGAAGAATGTCTACCTCAGAGCTCTGAGAGTCGGCAGTCGAACGACTATAACACACTTGACCCGAACATTACACATAAGCACCAATTACGTGTTATTAGCCTGTGCACACAAGCGCTCCAGGTAACCCAAGCAAGTTTTAAGACATCTGATTGAGGCAAAGTAGCTCACATTTATGTTCATAATGCAAACCATTAAGCAGGCTAAGTGCTAAAAGGCCGCCTGAGAACTAGCAGATGTCGTACAAATTGTTACCATCAAGTGAAGCTTTCAGAAATGACATGCTCATAAATCTGGGAATCGACTATCTGGGACATTCCTCTTAACCACACACACAAAACAACAAAACAAAACTAACACTAAAACTTACTAATCAATCTTTCATGCTTGTATATAAACAAGATTTAGACTCGTTTTGCACACCCCTGGTGATAAGTAGTCGCTGGGAATTGCCTCATTATTTTACAATCATTCCTCCATCACCTGGCATTTATGTGTCTGCTCCAATCCTGCTGAGTAGGTCTTAGCTTGTTCCTCATTACTTTATAATTGCTGACTTTTTGTGCGCCCTCAACAAGAAATGAAAAATGCTGAGTTGTCGGTTCAGTGTGGATTAAGTGTCACTCCACGAAGTCAAATAGAACTGTCCTCCCTCGGCTCTGTTTTAGCTCTCAAATCACTGTTTTAGCTCTCTATCAAGGGACATATGTGGCTTTTTCGCAGCTACATGCTTAGCTCCATTGACAAGATCACTTGTTATTCTGTGTCAGGGCAAGGAAGTTATTGATTTTAATCATATTCGCTCCTACTTGATCGAGTACATCAGGGTCAAACTGGCACATTTGTTTGTCGTGACAGCTATTAATTTACATATAATGGTGACTGTAGACATATGTAATCAGTTTCTCTTGCCATGTCAAGAACTGTGCGCCTCCCTTGTTCACTGATTTTAAAAGCAATGCGAGGAGCCAAGCTGCGTACATCTGTGAAAACACCAAGACAAAGACTTGCCTCCCCCTGCTCAGATTTAGAGCGAATCTCACGCAAGACTTGCACTGGTCACGAAATTGGAGCCCTTTATTTTGAACTTCCTTACATTGACAATTTAGCTACTTGCTACTGATCACCTTACATCCACCATTGCCAATAGCAATCTGCACTTGTCTCTGCGTCAGAATGGAGTGGTCTACTTCACAGGCCCAATTTGCCGGCTGTGAATGTGTACATGTGGTGGGGACTGGTGAAGCTGAATATTTGGTTCATTGAATCAATGTGTCTTAATTTAACGTATTTCAGCATTGCTGCAGATTCAACAGAAAAAAATAGGAATCCATATAAAAGCAGTTAATCAACTGGTTTTAGTTGGCACTGAAATGGCAAAGCACAGCAGTGCACATAGTCATTGCAACACCTATTGTTAAAATACAGAAAACAGACCTCAATAAGACAGTATTTTTAAAACAGTCGTGTGTCAGGTACCCACCTCTAAAAAACGCACTCTCTATTATAAAGTTTTAACAGGGTTTTCCAGCCCCACTTTGTAACAATCGTCCATAAAGGACCCCAAGCTGTCCATAACAGCGCCTAAATAAAATAACAAAAGTAGTGTATGCTTATGTACAGTACAATATTATCTAATTGGTTTGAAACAGATGTAACGAGCTCTCAAAAACGCACTTTCTATATAGTGAAAAAATAGTTAAAAAAAGATTTTGACACTTTGAAACAATCGTCCATAAAGGACCCCTAGCTGTCCATATCAGCGCCTAAATACAATAACGAAAGTAGTGTAGGCTTGTGTCCTGTAAAATATTTTCAATTGGTTTAACTGTCTGGACTCTATACTGTACTGGCCATTTGTATTCACCCCGCTTTTTTAAAACCATTTCAGGTGCGTCAATGCAATGTAATGACGCTTCCCATGGGAGTGATTTTGTGTCCGATTTTGTCTGCCTGGGACTGAGATGATCATGATGTGTGTGATTAAACATTATTATTTATCTTTAGCGACGTCACAGCTAGCTATGACTGACCCTAATAAAGGTCTAAATTTCTTCTCTTGTATTTAAAGGTCATGTGTGATATATAATTTAAAGCTCTCTGGTGCTTGCTAACTGAACTATGTCAGTAATGCATGTGAAGTATAGCTGCAAAAAATTGAGATTTTTTTTTTTATCTCACTGCAATGACGGAAACTTCCAGGCCGGCGTGATGCGCACTGCAAAGGCCAATCAAGCCCTCACACAAAAGGGGCAAATTACCATATTCAAGGAACAAAATGGCCGCCTTAATTGCAGCTGCATCAAGGCTGTGTTCTTCACGCCTCCTCATCGCCCTTTTCTCCTCCATCACCAGATGTTTTTCTTTTTTTTTTTTTGTTATTCTTTTGCATTTCACTTCATTCCTCCTCCAATCACTCAGTCATCAGATGGCTATTGTGCAGACATAGGTGGGGGTGCGAGAGCTTGTAGGGCTCAAACAGTGGCTGTCATCATCGTACCGCAGTACACAATGCCAATAATATCAGGCTGGCACACTTGGCTTGTCAGCCTTTCTTTTGTGTCGTTCATACATTCCCATTGTGGTGCTTGTGATTGTTTCTTGATGTCTTTTGTCCAAAAGTTCATCTCCATCTTTCTGACTGCCCGCTTGTCAGTTTACTGTCCTTAAATTGTTTTTCTGTGAGCCAAGGAAACATTCTGGTTACACATGAACAAGCCAACTCTGATAGCCTGTTATCCTAATAAAGTTCTTGAACTTCTCTTTTTTATTACCGTAATCAATAATTCCCCTCGCCAACGATATGCCAACATCCACAACATTCATCAGCAATTTCATCTAACTTGTTTATTTTAATATCACCGCTATTTATAAAATAAGTCGGATATTCCATTGAATGACATATGTTCTGGCTTATATGATTCATCATCTTCCAGGTCCTTTACATATTTAAACTTCTCTGTTGATTTACTGTAATAGCTCATTTTTTGTGCTCTTATAACATTTGTTACTGTATTCTTGTACAGCTTATCATTTTCTTCATTCTCCCTAGTTCTTGTAGAAATTTATTAGAAAGTAGACGACATCAGTGTCCTTAATTTTGCAGGGCATAATGCATGCATCTTTAATGAATACTGCTGTGCAAGAGGCGGGTTAGTAATGATCCAACTTAGGGCTTCCCAGGTGGAAGTCTGCACCCGACTGGGTGTCATTTCACGATGAAAAGCAGCTTAGCCTCCAGTCCCAGTGTCTCCTCTGACTCCAAGCAGTCAACACATCCTGTTGTGAATTTGACTCCTACGTTCACTGCCGTCATTGCAAACAATGTCAGAACCACTGTACCACCACCGTTTGTCGTCTGCCATTGTTGCTCCTAGTTTGTCTTCCCTTGCTGTCGCCGAAGTGTCGACGGCATTCTCACTGCGCCAACGATGAGACGGAATCAGTCACGCTTGTGCTGTGAGAGCGCAAGAAGGGAGGAGGGAGACGGGTGGTTGTGAAAGAGTCCCAGGTGCCTTACACAGTTGTGCATCGGAGATAAGCCGAGGTCTTGACTGCTGTTAGGCGGAATTTCCATACAGTCGGAATACTTGACGCCAATCTGCCGCGGGGAACATCTGGAAGTTTCTCTATAAGATTAAACCGCTCCATCCCGTTATTCACTAATTAAAATTGTTTACACTGCTTTGTAACATGGCTGAGGTGTCAGTCGAATAGAAAAGTTTTCAAGAGATAAAATGCATGGAGGGGTCATAAATTGATTCAAAAACAGACTAGGAGTTAACGCGATCAACGTGGGACTGGCTAATCGATCGACAGAGACGCGTTCTTTTGACGCAACTACACACCGCTTACGTACACCCCTGCAGATAATCAATGATCTGATTGGTTGAACACTTGATAGTTGGAACTCCAGGGACGAAACTACAGTGGACTTGATGCCCATGCGATTACCAAGAGATACCACAAGATGGTGGCAAAGTACTTTTTTTTTGATTAGACAAAGCTATGGCCTGACATTATAAATCTAATTTCTTGGCCTAAAAGTTCTAAGAGAGCGAAGCAATATACATTGGACATGGATTTGGCCTGATTATAAAACTGTATATGTGAGTTTTTCAGCAAATCATGAAGGAAAAATTCAAAGCTCCACATGGTGACCCATATTGACATTCACACATATATCGTGTTAGTTTATGAACAATTCAAAAGTAAGTTTTCCAATTATTTTATCCGTTCAGTGCATTCTACTGCAAGTTTAAATGATCTTTGTTCCATGAGGTGACACCTCAGGCAAATATTTACATCTGTGTTGATCTGTGGGCTGATATGCGGGATCACTTGTCCCCTATTTGTGTTTAACATTATTATTATTTTCTTTTTAATTTGACAGCTTGTGCCTTTCACCCCACCACCATCACTTTGTTCATGTAAGCGCTGAGGGAATTTGTGCACCAATTAAAGCGACCTGTCACATTGTGGGTTTTTTTCCCCACTCATTCGCTGATGCGCCAACATGGATTTCTACGGCGTACTGATCGAGTGCTAAATATGCTCCCTCTGCTTTCCTCATATAAAATAAGCGATTCAATGTGCCTTGTTCCCACCGACACGTTAATAGTGTGATAAATCCAGTTAGGAAGATGTGATTTTTAAAAGCAGCCCAAACACATTTACAGCGCGCCGCCGCAGCGTGACTTATTATTACATATTGCAGATAGATCTCGTGGAAAACAACAACAAACGTGTCTTAGCCATATTGAACGTGCGGCTGAATTAGCAGCGGGGTGCTTCATACGTTTTACAGATACATGTCAATGTGTTCAGATTAGGAGGCCTGCACAAAAACGGCCTCTTAATTAATAATGCTTGACGGGGCTTCTGGTGGCAAGCTAAAGGCTCATTAGAAGACGCTAACGAGTCCCTGGTAGCGGAAGATGTTGCTTTCCAATAAAGAACGGACTAATTGGCTGATTACAGTCATAGTCATATTCTAAAACTGGAAGGCAGCTTCCATTTTTTTTTTTTGAATCACTTAAATTTGACAGGCTTGTTAACAAAAATCTTCTCGATGCCGTGTTTTTACAAGATGTTTCTTCTTGTCTCTTTTCAAGGTCTTTAAACCATCAACCTACCCATTTGGAAACACAGCTCATTTTTTTGATACCAATGCAAGGGTGCCAAAACATAAAAGAATGAAAGTGGAAGGAAAAAGAAGAATGAAAGTTTGCTTGGTCGAATTTGGGGAGAATTTTGCGATTCTTCTCTGAGTTTTCGTCCCACTTGTGAGCTAAAAAATAAAAAGAAGAAACAGGGATGTCAGGCAACAGGACATACAAGCAAAAGAAGAGAAAATGAGAGAGAGCAGTGCGGCTTACCCGAAAGGAAGTCTGGGCCGGTGGACCCACGTGGCAGGCAGAAAAGGTGTAGGATTGTGACACCAGAACCGCGCGCACGGTCATCCATCACCGTGGCAACCCGGCCTGTCAGGGCCGCAAGCTTGGGGGGGATGTGGTGGCAGTGCCGGGGCAGATGGGAAGGGAGGACGAGACCGCAGTATCCTCCTTCAGCGCCAGTCTGAGGTAGGGAGGCGGGACTTAGGCCAGGATGAGAACGCTCACAAACACACGCACACACACAAACACACACACACACACACGCATTCAAGGTAAAATAGGGGCTAAAATGTGTGGTGACCCGCGACCTTCGATGTCTCTGTGTCCACTCCACAGAGAAGACTGTCTGGAGGAAGAGATGCAGCACATCCATCATCATAGCCCTCATGACTCTGCTGACAACCAAAGTCTCTCTGAAGTGCGTGCGTGCGTGTGTGTGTGTGTGTGTGTGTGTGTGTGTGTGAGAATGAGAGCATGAACTCTTTTTGAAGACTTGCTGTGTCCTAAAGCCAGGATTATAGAATATCATGTTTCCATGACTTTAACTTTTTTCAAGATTAAAATATGTGTCTAATGTACACTATACTTGATTTAAATTGAAGTTTCTACATGTAGATGCAAAAAGCCATCCTTAAAACCATGCTGATGGCATATTTCCCGCACTTTTGCCTCTGTTAAATATATCATATTTAGCCACTTCTCTCAGTCATAGAATATTAGTGATGTGTAACTTTTGAATCTTTTTTTTTGTATTATTTCCGTGAACAATTTATCAGTACATTAGATTATCTTATGCTCTTTCATCGCATGAAGTGTATACAGTAGTGAGCCTTTTTTAAATGTCTTTTTTTTTTCATTATTTTCATTTGCATTCATTTGCGTATATTCAAATAACACCGTATTTTTGTACGACTGGCTTTTATTTAATCACGGCTACTTCTTCCATCGCTGTCATGATTTTCATCCGATGTGTTGACTTACACAAGCTAATGATCAAAGTTAGATGCGGAGAGCACTCATTGGTGACTTTCTTACCATTTCAAAACATCCATTAAATGACCACGGAGGATTGCTAGTGAATTAAGCAAGCACAGATAAACACTTAGTGAGCAGATTATCAAGGACTGTATGAGCAAATAAGCAGGAGCGGCATCCCACTCAATTAAAGAACAGCTTATCTGTGATTCAACAGTTCATGAAAAGCTGTTGTGGTTAAGTCCAAGTCCCTCAGGTGCACCAATTCTCCCCCCCCCCCCACCACTTCTTCAGAGTAATTGCATTTGTTTTATTCACAATAAACAACGCTGCGCAGCATTGAGTTACTTCTATGTCAGATGTGCTTGCGTCACCAAAGTGGGAATGTAACACTTCATTTCATCTCGATGCACTTTAAGTCAGCGCCGTTAGATTGCGAGGCGAGATTAAAATGTAACTCAGTTTGTAGTCTGCGTGGGAAAAACAATCATCCCGGTGTCGCGCAACACTGTGATATTGATATTGCAGGAGAGCGGCATTCGCATCACACTGACGATGTTGACTGATACGCTACATGCGGCGGTGCCGCAGTCAAGGATCACTTTGAGGCCCCGTTTTCAAAAGCCCACCCGACCACCTTAGGGTCAGTGACGCAGGCCACTGAGCAGCAAATGCCTGAGAAGACACAACGCAATGAAATAATTACATCATGAATAATTACAAATGAAATGCTAGGTTATTGTCGCGGGGAGGGGAAAGCGACGAAAGACAAGAGAAAGGAGTTTGAAATTTAAACACTGCAAAAAAATGAATCGCAAGTCCTGTGGAGAGCCTCCCAGCAACATCTAATGATAGACTAAACGGCTCTTCTGGAACAGTGCTTGTTCCAGCACATTTCAAAGTGCGACGAGGGTCGTGATGCAATCACAACCTACAGACGTCCCCCCCCCCACACAAACAAAGGCCCACACCCATGTTTTTTTGGTCCCTGGAACTCATCGGGGTATATGTTTTGAACAGACACGGAAGAAATACTTGACAGTCCATTAAAGCTCTTCACAAACTCAACAGGCACAAATGAGGTTGCATTAGTGCAAAACCAGACCGAAAGCTGGCACCGTTTTTGTCTTTCTGGGAAGTGGCCACTCCTGGGGAGGTTTGTCACTGTTCCATGCTTGCACTATTGGTAAATAAATGGTTCTCATCATGATTTGCGAAAGTCCTGAAGATTTGGGAATGACTTTGTAACCATTTCCAGACGGAGAGATGGTCAATTAGTTTTTCTTTGGGTCATGGCTTTTTGTTGCTGCTTTTTGAGATCTTTGGGCCGACATCATTTTGACAGGCAGGATGCATTTAGGGGATTTCTTGATTGAGCAGGTCTGGGGGGTAATCCGGCTTGGGTGTGGTCAATGAAAACGAATTGAAAAAGTGTGACTCCATTAAATTTAATAAGGGGGAAAGTATTTTTTCCAAACACGGTCAGGCTTTGAAAAGTTTTGAAATGAGTATTTAAAAATGGAATCTTATTGTTACTGAAGTTATCTTTGTCGGGTCTTTGCATTAGTCTGATGATCTTAAACATTAAAGTGGGGAAACTATGAAAAAAATAGAATTGTACTTCATGGCGCTCTACGCGTACAATGTAAAAATGTTTTTTGTTTTTTTTTCCAACGAATAGAGTACCTGACAAACGACATCATGAGTTTGAGTGATTGCTCGTTTTTGTAATCGCATGCAAAATTGAAACCATTTCTGACTACTCCGGAGAGTGATTACTGTATATCACTTTGTGATCAGCATCGTGAGCTAGGTACTGGCTGAAGCGTGAAAAACTGCAAAGAAAGTATGCTTTTATTGCCGCATTCGTATGTGGCTCACGTCCTGCTGATACACTGCTAATTAGCCTCAAGCTCAGAACGGGCACGGTTCCAATTAGTGGTCGATGTGCCCTTTTCAGTACACCACCGTCACAATCCCGAGTGTGTGTGTGCGTGCAGTGACAAGCGGGTAGTGCCGGAATGTCAGCAGAGAGGTGATAATTCGGTTTTTGGTTGTTTTTTTTTTTTCAGGGCTGTACAGAGCAAAAGTGTCTGGCTAGCAGATTTCATCTATCCAATTTCTAATCGGTTTATCCTCACGAGGGGCGCGAGCCAATCCTAGCTCTCTTCGGGTTGTAGGTGGGGTACACCCTGAAGTAGTTGCCAGCCAATCACAGGGGCACACATCGACGAACAACCATCCGCGCTCACACTCACACCGAGGGACAATTTAGAGTCTTCCCATTAACCTGCCATGCACGTTAATGCATGTACATTTGAAAATTTAAAAAATCATCAGCAATCAGTCAATTTTTTTTCAATGAAAAAAAGAAATATTTGATAAAAATGGACAAAACCCTTTCATGCCTCATGCTGTTGGCTTGATAGGACTCTGAGCCAAATGCTAATTATAGCACTGTTAGTAAAGGCTTTTTCGTGGCAGCAGTTTTCAGTGTGGAATTAAGTATTCCAAATCTAATTGATCTCAGGGGGAAAGTTTGTTTTGAATGAAAGAAACAGTCACACAAAACCTCAGAGGTTGACTGGGTTTTGCTTTTGCTCCTCTTCTTCTCTGTTCTCTTCCCTCGTCGGTCAGCTCATTCGTCTTGAGGCCTTCTCAGATGTCAGAGCGACGCGTGGCTCAATCGATCAGTGAGACCAACTGCCCTTTATTTGTGTGCGTGTGTGTGTGTGTGTGCGCGCGCGCACGCACGCACGCATATATATATATATATATATATATA
>NW_017805377.1:43589-86969 GCF_001891065.2 Hippocampus comes
TATATATATATAAAATCCAAAAAGTGTAGGGGAAATAAAATGCTATTTTACGAATGATATATTTTTTAAATTAACCGTATGTATTATATGTTCTTTAAATGAATCTGTAATCAGTCGGGTTTTTTTCTGACAAAAATGGGCATCGGCCTAAAATAAATAAATAAAAAAATCCATATCAGTCGGGCCCTAGTTTGTACATTACATTACTGACATATTTTATTGTATACTTGTGTCTAACAAATAATTGCAGATATTATTGATCTCAATAGGAGATTTTATTTTGAAAAGTCGACCCATTGCCAAAGTAAAATGAACGCGTTGGAATCCTTGCCTGGCGGGTCATGGCAGAACATTGCCATCAACTGTCATAAGAACAACTCTCTGGCAATTCTCTGTACTGATTGCCTCTCATAGTGTCGATTTGAAGCCAATCCAGCAGCAGATGCACGGTTAAAAAAAAAAAGAAAAAAAAATATATATGTATAAAAAGAAATTCCTTGAAATAACTGATTTGGGTGTTTGTGGATCCTTGGCAAAAGGTAGGCAGCCACTGAGTGCTTTCCAGATTAGAAATGTGGCAGGTGATGAGGCGGCAGGAGCTTTTTCACCCATCAAATCAGTCTGAGAGCGGCAGAAAATCAGTGTATCTATGTGAGTCCCACAGTGCAAATCACTGCTGCAAATCAGAGCGGCTAACAAAGCGCACGATAGTCAACCAGAATAATATGAGAGAGAGAGGCTATAAAATAAAAACAGAAAATATAAATCATGTTTCAGTGTTTCACTAAATCAATATTTTTGCTTGGACACACCTGGCCAATCACAGCACAGAACAATAGTCTGATACTTGAATTGGATTTTACAAATCTTAAGTTTCATATGTTTTTCTCTTTCACATCTCACAGTGGACGTAGTGAGCAATTGTTCAAAAACAAAAAATACCAAGTTATCTCGTGCCATTCCTATTTTAGTTTACAATCAAACTAAACATCAAACAAAAAAAATAAACCAAACCACATAATTTACCAGCGGCCGCTAGCTTAATGCTAACACACAATGCAAAATGATTTTACATCCATTTCAGTGGGGAAAGATTATTTGAGATATGATTTTTCTCAAGTTAGCAGTGAGACAATGGAACAAGTTCCAACTCGTATGTCAAGGCACCACTGGATATAATGACATATCGTCAGGTTGTTCCCCAAAATGCAAACCAGCCAAGCTAACGAGGCTAGCTATGGTTGCTACTGTATGTTTGTTTCGGCCTATCGTGGTTGCAACCTTCAGAGGCAAACAACACATCACCCACTACCTGTTTTTTTTTTTCCCCTCTAAAACTGGATAATATTTCTCTGAGAAAAAATCACCTCGTATAGCAACAATAACCAGGGTGGGGGCGGGGTTTCATGAAAGGCCAATTAAACCAGATGATTGCTGCCCTCAAATCTGGCCGTCTTGTGGCTTTTGTATGTTTTTGCTGCAACTGCAGTGCGATAACAATAGAAGCACACTCCTGCCAATCACCGTCACGGTCAATCAAACTTAATTGACTTTCCTGCATTAAGACGTTATAGCTTTTCAGGTGAACACCATTTTGCCGTCTGTTATTGTTAAGAAAAAAAGAGTCGTGGAAAAAAAAAGAAAGAAAAAAATCCAGTCGGAATGTTTAACCTTTCCAAATGCCTGCCCGACTCTCTGGAGCGGATCGTACCTGCACTCTTGCTTCTGTTTATTCCCGTCTTGTTCTTGTGACTGTTGGGAGAGAGAAAAAAAAAAAATGAAATGTATTTTTTTTTCTTTGACAGGAACCCCATAACAGCTGTCAGAGACATTCATGAGCAAAAAAAAAAAAAAAAAAAAAAAAAAAAACAAAATGAACTTCAGCTCAGAGAGCATCAGAAGGATCAACTGCATATGTGTATCTTTGCTTTTTTATTTTATTTATTTATGATGACTATTTTTTTCCCCTAAATATGTTTTAATCAACGTTTTTCCTTTTTTTTATTTAATGTGTTTGACAGTTTGACTTCATTTTTGATGGCGGACGTAATCATTTTTGGTTTTCTACTTGATCAAATGATTGGTTGTACGGAATATGAACATTTGCATTTCATCATTGTAAATTTTACAAAACACTTCAAGTTTTTACTGAACATGTTTGACAGTTTTACTTCAACGATGAAGAAATGCAACGGTAAAAACACAAAATCTATTGACTAGTTTTACATTAACATTGTAACTTGTATAACGAGGGCATAAATCGTCACCTATGCATTGATTTAAAGTTTATAATGTTGACAGAACCTGGAACAAATGACATCACATTATTTTCCTGTGGGGAAAAACTGCAGATGAAAATAGAACAATTTAGAAGTCAACCAGTGTCACGGAAATGCTCGTGTTCCACTTTAGAGGTTCCACCTTCACGTTTCTGCAGGAGATTTTAGATGAAATATTCGAATGCAGATTCAATCTGAAGTTTTTTTCGCTAGTGCAGACTTTTGGGGACCCGTTACAGGAAGTTGACGCATGCCGGCGTGTATCATCAATGACAATAGAAGAAGCAAAAAGTGGAAGATGAAACAACGCGAGGAGACGCCGCGGCACAGCAGGACACGATGAGATGAATAGGAGGCAAAGAAATCCAAAGTTGACTTGGTTCAATTATGGATGAGAAAAATAACACGCCGAACAGAACTGGATTTTCAGCGATCTCATTTCTCCCAAATGCTAAAGAAGATCACACTTCCATCGAGCTGTGCAGTTCAGTTTGGTTCATCATAATCCGGTAATGGCGACGGTGATGAGATACTTTTGTGTTTTGGTCCTAATTTATGACCAACAGTTTGTTCTGTTCAGTTTGTAGCTTGGCTGTTCCATGAACTGCCATGTCAATTAAAGTTGGGACATTGTGTCCCCCTTCAGGTGCAGCGGGTGACCGGCAGATGGAGTCGGACCGTACCAACCTGCTGACCACCTGCTCCTGCGATGCGGGTAGGCCTCTAAATCCCTCTGCCGCTCGGCTAATCCCCCGTTTTGCCACTTCCAGTGCCAGATACGACCTCGTCCGTCCCTCGTCGCCATCACCAGAAATGTCTCGGAAAAAGGAAAGAGGGTTGTGTCGTTGGCGGGAGCAGAAGGTTGGCACATCAGTCGCAGGCAGGAGTTGGCGATATGATTTGTGACAGCGCGATACTCCCTAACACGATTTCCCCTCCGCTTGGCCTCCTGCTGCGTCAACACGCAGGCTCCGCCGCTTCCAATGCGACATTGTCGATATTTTGCGATTTACCTTTGCTTGCACGCATACCGACTCACTTATCACTTTGTCACGCACAACACCTGCCTTCATGCCGCTTTGTTATTTTGGTCCCGTTAATACGCTTGCCTCTCCACCTGCTTCTTTTCAGCCGAGGCCTCAAATCGCAATCTACTCCACGGAGATGGAGCGCCAGACAGAAAATAGAAGTACAGAAGAAGAAATGAAACAGAAGAGGAATGAATCTGGGGATAAAGGAGGGGGGTGGGGTTCTCGTTTCATGGATTTTTTTTTTTTTTTTTTTTTAATCTTTTGACAAAATACGTTGCCAAGTGATGACAGGCTAATATCGCTCGTGGTAAATTGATCAAACTTTGTTTGCCTGAGAAATGCGGCGCACTCGGAGAACAACTGTAGGCAAACAAAATGATATTTTACGGCAGACTCGCATTCGGGCTCCCTCGGACTGATGGTGCTGACACAACAAAAACTGCAGTACTGTTCTAATTTTCATGAAAATGTTGCTGACTATGAAGTATTTGTACTTCACTACCTACCACCATCGGTGAACAAGCATTCACTGGATGTGGACAAGTCTCATTTTCTACGAACTAATCTCGACCAGTACTGCCCGTCAAATCCGCAATGTTCCGGCTAAATATAATGGACTCATGTCAGTGCCCATTAACAGCAAACTTGCTGACTATGAAGTATTTGTACTTCAGTACCTACCATCATTGGTGGACAAGTCTCATTTTCTCCGAACTAATCTCGACCAGTACTGCCCATCAAATCCGCAATGTTTCAGCTAAATATAATGGACTCATGTCAGTGCCCATTAACAGCAAAGGGTGGTGACTTTTTCGCCTCTGGTTCAATGTGTCTCCAAGCAAGGTTGAATGCAATTGGAGGCCGCGCGCTGCCTGACTGACCAGTCGAGTTTAACCGAGCGTGAATGACGAGCCATCAGCGCAAGTCCCTCAAGACTGGCAGATGCTAATTTAGGACCATAATAGAGCACGCATGCAGGAAGCCCAAAGAGTCAAAAAACAAAAAAACAAAAACATAATCCAGTCGTTAGCAAATGGGAGACAGACTGTAATAGACTGTATAAACTTGGGTCACTTAACCCTGACATATATTACTGTTGCCCTCAAGACTGGCAGATACTAATTTAGGACCATAATAAAGCACGCATGCAAGAAGCCCAAAGAGTCAAAAAAACAAAAACATAATCCAGTCGTTCGCAAACGGGAGACAGACTGTAATAGTTGTGCACAGGGTTCAATCTAACGCCAACTTGGGTCACTTAACCCTGACATATATTACTGTTCATTTTCAAGAATCTCATAATAATTGTCAAAGTCAAATTATGAAATAGGTTGGCCCAGTGGTCGACTGGTTAGCGTGTTGGCCTCACAGTGCAGAGGCGCAGGTTTTGATTTCGGCTCCGGCCTTCCTGGGTGGAGTTTGCATGTTCTCCCCGTGCCTGGGTGGGTTTTCTCCGGGTACTCCGGTTTCCTCCCACATTCCAAAAACATGCGTGGCAGGTTAATGCAACACTCTAAATTGTCCCTAGGTGCAGATGGTTGCTTGTCTTCTCCTTGGGTAAGTTCTCCTGAAGTCCCCCCACCCCTAAAAAAAATATTTTATTTTTATATATATATATATATATATATATATACACACACACACACACACATACATTTTTTGAGTAACTTCAGGAGAAGTTAACTCATTTCATTTTAAAAGAATGACATTTAATGTATTTTCATTGCTGTCAAATGTCGAAATGCGTCCAGGTTGACCCGAACAGTGCGTAAGGGTTCAGAGGTGGTGGAGAAAAGCTTATGCAGGGATGAGATGCTATTGCTTTCAGATGCTCATTAGAGCCGTGCGTGTGTCAGAATATTAACATCAGAAACACAAGACCTTGATTTAAAAAAAAAAACTGCTTTAAAAGTTGCATGCAACCTTTCATTTAATGACTTGTAAAAGTGGTCATGATCTCAGCTCTCTATGGCTGGAGTTCCATTGCACTTCCAATTTAGTGCCTATATACGATTTATTTTATCATTTACGCAACATCAACATATTAAATATAATAAGCCTCAGGCCATGGTCGATTTTACTGCGCTTTCAGCTTGTTCATGACCAATTCTGGCTATGAACAGACATGATGTTTAACTTTGAGCAGAAAGCTGGTATTTTCTGCTTTTGCTACAGCATAACGATTTTTAAGTCAAAATCATTTCTTGTCATTAGTATAAAATGTCTACTCATTTTCACATTTTTTTTTTTACCTCTTCAAATTTCACCTTGTTTGGCTCATGCACAGGTTGTGAAATTGGCTCATAAATGAAATATATTAGAGATTTGCAGGATCACCCCCCCCCCATCCTTCTATCGCTAATTCAAATAGCAGAGGGAGTGTCCAGTTCAGAAATTAAGCAGTAATTCTACCAAGATCAGCAGAGGGTATCCTGAAATCTAATTTGCATCGGCCACATAACACCTCTTTCAAAAATAAAGAATATGACAGGACGTGATGATTGAAATTCCAAAATGACATTCCAGAGTGCCAAAATCTGTATAAAAAAAACAAAAAACAACAGCAGTCAAAAAAGTTTGCGATTGCCTGCCAATGCCTTATCATTGCAACAAAGCAATTTTTCTTTTTGTTTCAGACAAGGCTATGGCCTGAATAATGAAGTTCCTCACCTCAGTTCAACCTAGTTGCTTGGCATCAAGATGCAATAAAATGGCACCAAAGCAGTATGATCACATGAAACTTGTTTTTGACCTGAACACAAAAACTGAATAATGGATATCCCACCCGAAAAAAAAATCCAATAGTCCAATTCTAAAACTTGGGACATCACTGTATTTGCACAAAAGACAATTAAAAAGTAAATTTAGCAAAACGTTCCCTTTACAGCGTGTCAAGAGATTGTAGTGACTTGGAGTAATTCACACTCACCGTAAACAGCAAGAGCACAACTCGTACACGTCATTTGGAGGCGCTCACATCAGCACCGCGCTCTTCACCTTCAAGCTGGAGAGCCGCTGAAATGAGAGACTACTCAACCATGAACGCGCGGGCACCTCCAAACCATCAACAAGTCCATTTTAATTCTCAACACAGGTGAACAGAGAGGCACTTCTATTAAAATTGGAAATGGCACACTTGGGGGTGGCGGAGGGCGGGGATGGGGGGTGATGGGGGTGGGGGGGGCTTACAGGTTCGTAGAAAGAAATAGGTTAAAGCAATGCAATTTTTTGTTTTGTTCCAATGCAAAAGGTCACCCATCGCGCCGCACCATGAATGCGCCGCCGTTCGTGATTACTTTACATTCGTTCATTAAAAACCCACCACGCTTCGAGGCGCAAAGCCAAGAGAACCATTTTCTCTCGCTCGCCACTTCTATTTTTTACGCTCCAGGCGCACGCCATTCTGTTTCATTATTTAGTTTCTAATTAACGCACCTGTATTTATGCCTGGACTGGCTTCAGTGTCCACTGAACGTCATATCTCCTGCCGGTGGCGTTCATCGGCACAATTTTGCGCCATGCTTATCTGTCTTGGCCTCGAAACTTCACGTGGAACATTCTCGACTAAAATCATCTTTGAAGTAGGCATTCTTTTTATTGTCATATATGCTGTTAAAAGTAATATTCTTGCATTAAAAATCAGCCAACCAGCACGGACAAAAAACCAAAATGTCTTACATAAACACTGCGTGTTTGCACCTCCGCTTTAAAAGACAATTTTCTATATCAATACCTGGGGTGTGATTTGATTCAAGGACGGCTTATTTTAAAGTGGAACGATTCCGTTCAATTCGCTGAGGTTACGATTCGATACAATGTGGCACAGGGCGTGATGCATATATTGTATAAAGTATATAAAGTGTTTCTGTTTTTTTAATACATGGACTCCAGCTAGCTTATTTCTACTTGGGCAATATCAAAGACTGTGCGTGCCTCTCCTGCGCTGAATTGAAAGGGAATGCCATTGACTGGTAAACAAGTCCGTGTTCACTCCCACAACTGCGTAAACGCCCCTTTCTACCTGCGAAAATACCAAAAGAAAAAACTCCACCCATGCGCTGGACCTGAAAATAGGGTCCCGAGTCTTTAAGATTCAATCCAAATTGTTGCTTTGGTAAAGATTTCTTTTTCCCCCGAAGAGCAGAGCGCTTCATAATACAAAAAAAAAAAAAAAAATCTAATCTTTGAGAGGCTTGCTTATCGGCATTTGTTGCAACCAACCAACTGGCCAGTGGGCACGGTTCCACACAAAGAGCGACACACTCACAGATCAATGGATCATGTTTGGATCGTGCCGAGTGTTAAATGCTGACAATGTATTCATCGATTTGGCTCTTTCTCTCGGCATCGATGAGTTGAGCAATGGGAAAAGCAGCAGTAACCTTTAGATCTGGGATGGGGAAATCTTACTCCTGTCAGTTTTTATAACGTCAACTGAGCTCCATGTCAAAAAAAAAAAAAAAAAAAAGGGAACAAATTAATACATATACGCATATTCTACGATTGTGTTCGAAGCGGCCATTTTATGGTTGATTAGGCTATTTCCAGCGCTCCCACAAAGAGAAATCCGTCCTTGAGATTTTATCCACAGAAGAAAGACTTTTACTACATTTGACATCGCAAAAATCTCGTGTATTTGGCATTGGATGTGAGCAGCTCAACGCAGCCAAAGTTGACGACTCGCCATAAAACTCCACGAGGTCAGGGTTTGACTAAATGTCTTGCTTGTGTTGAAGGCCCTGATGAGGTTCACATTAAGTCCTTACTTGCACCCCTGATTAAACTCCGTGACTTGGTATGACCCTTGAGCTGTGGTCTAACCAATGAATATTCATACAAAATTTAGGATTTGTTTGCTGATTATTACCTGTCTATCTTAATGATAACAGTGGACACATTATCCCACAAAGCAATTGAAGCCTAAGGCTTATGTAAATATGCAAACTGAAGAAACATGTTTCTATGGTAACAATAAGAAAAAAATGATAATCAGGGGCCTCAACAGATGACAAACGATTGCAAAAATGTTTACGTAATGTGTGTCGGAAAAGCTGGAGAAGCCGTTGCCTTGTTAATCTGACAGATGGCGTTTCTTGAGCCACATACCCTGTAACCAAATAACGATAAACAGCATTATAATGGACTGTAATTATAGTACAAACAATCTGCTGATGCGACAAAACGGATGACTTGGGTTGAGTGTGTTTCCGTCGTGCCTTCCTGGCATTTAATGTGCTGTCGCATCACCTTCCGTTAATGAACTTAAAGCAATAGGGCCGAGGACGTGACCAAACTTGATAGCCAGCTCAGAACGAGCACAACCGCAGAGGGGGTGGAAAGGTCAGGCGCTGTCCGAGACGCTCGCTAATGATGCTGCTAACTGCAAAAATCAAGGCGAGCGGGCGGAAAGTGCTGACGCAGATGGTGAAAGCAACAACAACATCAAAAAAATGAAGACACAATGAACTTCCTGTCGCCTCCAACTCGATCCTCTTCTACGCTGACTCTCACCCTTAATTTTCACTTTCAATTAAAGCGTCGATGTGTTTTCTTGCACTGAAGTTCATCAGAGTTGATGAACATGCGGCTTCATAATTGACAACCGGCGGTGAAGTGGGTGCCAAATCAACACTTGGCCCTAATTATTGCATTTAACCGCAGCATTTGGTACAGTGGATCACAGTATTCTGTTGGCTCGTTTGCAGCCCCTGTTGGCGGTAACGCCCTTGAGTGGTTTAGGTCCTATTTGGCTGACAGAAGTTGCTCTTAGTCACGAACTGCTCCACTGCTGTGTGGTGTTCCACAGGGCTCAATTCTGAGGCCTCTGCTGTTCTTACTGTATCTGCTCTCTTTGGGTTAGATTTTAAGGAAACATGGTATTTAATTCAACTGCTATGTGGATGACTGTCAAATCTATGTCCTGCTGAACAAAAAAGACACGTTCTCATTGAGGCCACTTTTATCCTGTCTAGAGGAAATCACCTCTTGGGTATGAATCACTGATCACTTCTACAAGATGCCAAAAAAATCACAATGTCCCATCATTGGTAAGCTATTGGTAGAACATGCCTGTGTGCTACCCACATGGTCCTTGAAGTCCCGGCATGTGGGTGACCCATGCACTAGGTAGTCTTGTTAACTTCTCCATCTAACCATTTACTACATCCACGCCATACAACCTCCTCATGCACAGCTTCCACCGAATTAATTTGGATTTTTTTTTTTTTTGGTCTTTATATTTATATGGTAACATTTCAATGTAAGTAAAACGGCAAAGAATGAAAATAATCTCTATCTGTAATCGTATCTGAATTCCCTTGGTTGCTTGGACCATGAGCGATCAGTCGTTTTCTGTAAATGTGTTGTATGGTCTTTTTGTCCGCCACAAACCGAGCGATAAGGCTGAACGACAATCACAAATTACAGTCTGTGGCCAGTTGACCCCAACACACTTGCTACAACACAAAAACTGCCATTGGTGCCCTTGTCTGGAAACGTTTTAAAGCTCCCCATACACTGTACTAGACAGTTTTTTTTTTTTATCAAACCATAAACAACATGGCACCTTTGTCAAGGAAGAAATATATACCCTTGGCAGCTATAGCCATTTTAGAATCATGCAAAGGGAGGAAATGGACGAGAATGGATATTTGATTTCATTGGCAATGATCGCCGCATTTGTTGATTGCGCTTACATTTTTGGCGACAGAGACTCACCACAGTTGGCTTTGAAGCCACAGGTACATGATAAATACTGTATGGTATATTGTAACACGCAATGTATACAGTAAATACGGCCCTGTATTTGTCATACCCTCAAACATAATTTTTCTTGTCAAAGATCAGGTTACATGAAATGGCAACCTAATATTTCAGGTTTTATTGGTGATTACATCGGGGAAGTTTTGAATGGCAACAAAACTAGTTGCCAATGGTCAGCCACTCATGAAAACTCTTTTCAGAACCTTTGCACAATGAGTGACAGTTCAGTCTTGTTGCCAACGTAAAGGCAAATGGCGATTCTGGGGAAGGTAACAATGCTCCACTCATGAGGGAAGATGTTGACGCGCAAAAAGTTGTGAAAATGATCTTTCTTCAGGACGTAAGTCACAGCGGTTTTACCCATCAATGGCCATCAGTGTTATGGGAACTTTTGTTTGTGTCGTCCTGGCAAATCGTCCTCCTGTCGCAGCCCCCCTGATGATTTTGTTCCGCCGTGCATTCATTACCCCAATTCCACTTCCTCCGTCTGCGCACCCCTCTGACCTCCTTCTATTCTCCCTCTTGGCTCCCGTTCACTTAGGCTGGTGTGATACAGGAAGCGAAGCGTCGTGCGTTGCCAGCTCGCACGCTTACACACGCACGCACACTCACACACATTGGAAATGAGGGCCTGCAGCGATCTATCTGTATGGTCTCTCAGATGCCCACAAAAGAGACGCGGACTTTTGAAAAACACAAGCCCTCTCTATTCAAACACTCTCAGACGTGCCAGCAGTGGCCACCTGCCTGTTACACACACACACACACACACACACACACACACACACACACACACACACACACACACACACACACACACCTCCTAGTCTACTCACACACCCTCTCACATATACCCTCACTCACTCGCTCAGTCATTCAGACTCACTTTCTCAATTGCTTCTCCTCATTTTCCGTCAGAAAAGGGCCCCAGCGCAGCCGGGATGTCGCAGTGAGAGATGGCGTTGGAGCACCTGCGGTGGAAAATTTGCATTGTTATTGTTGTTGTGCAACACTCAGACGATGGATACGATCACTTTCATATGTCATATTTCCCAAAGTCAAACGGTGAAATCTTAAAATCACGCATATTGGTCAGATGTGAATTTGTTAAGTTTGGATGAGTAGCTTACAAATTCTGGGACATCTTTGTCCAAAAAAATAAAAATAAATAATAATAATAATAATAATTTTAAAAAATCACTCAAACTGTCCACTGCAGGAGTCACCAACTCCGGTCCTCGAGAGCCCCGATCCTGCATGTTCTAGATGTCTCTCTCCTCCAGCACACCTGAAAAAGTCTCCCAAAATGCGACCAGCTAACACTCTCCAGTCCCCAAATTCAATTTTCAAACCAATCTGCTGGGTCAAAATAATTAACCCAAGCGTGTGTAAAAGTAATCCAGATTACTCAAAATTCACAGCTACCCAGCGAGTGGGTTTCGGCGGGACAGACAAAACAAAAATGCAGAGTACTTTGATCTTTGGGGTATTTTTAACAAAATCGTGACACGGAGATTTTTACATTGTGGTGTGAAAATAACATAAAATGTCTCCTTAAAATATGCAAATCAAATTTTCCAAGACGCAGCGGTGGCACACAAAGCGCATCTCAATTTGCACGCCGTTTAAAATGTCAAGTTGTTTGTACGCATTCAAAGCGGAGCAAATCTTTTTCTTAATTTGCCGCGTGCTCTTTTGGACACGTCGCAGCTGACAGCTGACAATGACGTTTATTGGAGGCAAAAAAAAAAAAAAGCAGCCGGCTCCAAATCTGAGCCATATTTCTCTTTATCCACGTGTGTCAACCTCTACTGTGTGCATTTGTGTGTGTGAAATGAAATTGATGTTTTTTCCAGGATTTGTCAGCTCCAAAAGAGCAGACGTGTGAGGATTAATAGGGGTTATCGCTTTGAGAACACATCATTCATCAGAACTTGACAAATCCATATCTGACAAAAAAAAAGTGGAAAAAAAAACCAACCACCATGGCCACAAACAGTCATGGTGACCCGGATGTGTGTGTGCGTGCGTGCGTGCGTGTTTCATTTCTGATGAAATCTGAGTCACGTCCGTGTGTGTGTATGCGTGCGTGTGCAGTCAGGCTGGCAGTGTGGTCGAGTCTCCATTTGGACGCCAAGGTGGATTGACAGCAGCGGATTGGACAATATTTATCTCCAACTCGACTGAGGAAAATAGTTTGTCCCCGTTGACATTTTCATCGATTGCAACATGTATCCCGCTACCCCCACTCCTCCTCCCACCCAATCCTCTCCACTGAAAAGTGACTAATCTCATGACTTGTGTTCTCCGGCTGGGTCACGATGTCATGTCTACTGAGCAAGATGTTCTCGCTTTCCACACATGGATCCATTTTCCCATATCTGATTTAGTACCAATATCAGATATTTTTCATGTACAGTTTATCCCCGCTATTCACAGGGGAGAGGCACCAGGCCAGCATCTGAGGAGCGAAAGTCCGCGTATGATGACCCATTATAAATGCAAGGAAAACATTTTTTGCTCCACTGTTTGTGTTCAAATATCCGTTGCTTCTAAAACAGTGACCAGCTTGCCAATGGCGTTTTGCATTGTTTGTTACCATTAAGCTAAAGTGACTTTCCTAAGACAAAGCAATGTGATTGTTTTGAAGACAAAAAGGGAGGCATTTATTTGAATTGAAAAAATATAAAGTGGTGCCTTCAGATATGAGTGAGCCCAACTTTGTAGTTCATTTTTTTTTCTTTGCTGTGACTTGCGAGCACAACTTGAAATAGGAAAGCTGTATGGGGGAATTAGCAATCAATTCAGCTCACTTCACAATAACCAGCACTTTGGCAAATAGAGAAATATTCATCAAAAGGGAAGCTTCAAGCTGTTTAATGCCACTCCCAGTTGAAGTTTACTGACAAACTTAACATAAAACCAAGAGAATATTAGCCTATGCCTCAAGCAAGTAAACATTACCCGTGTAGTGCACTCCATTTTTCCATTTGCTCTCGTTATTTCAATAAACAATTTTGATTGTCAAATGGAGGCATCAGTTTGGTATTGTATTTTTTTTGGTGGGGTGGGGTGCAGCACCACTGCTGGCCCATCTGTTTTCCATTGGCATGCTGACCCGCACTGCAGCTGCCCTGTCACAGCATTGTTATTTAAAGGTACAGTGCGACCTGCCATCTGGGCGTCCGTCGCCCAAGGAGCTTGATATAGATGGCGGCGGTGTGACGGCAATTGTAATCAATATACTGTAAGCTCGTCTCCATTACTTAAGTCCTTATTGATCTGCTGGGCTCCCTGGCAGTCAAAGACGTGGGAGGGCATTGGCATTCACGATTTGTATTCATTTTGTGCATGCTGTAACTCAGTGGGTGGTGGTCAGGGCCAGGGAGACCTCTGCTGTGCTCAACTCTATCAAAAGTACTGACCTATATTTATAGTCTAAGTTCTAATATTTGTTCAATGATTTTATTTATCCCCAGCAGTCTGTTCTCTTTAGTTTGCAATGTAAATCTAGTGAATGTTCAATCGTTTAAGGAGTGTTATCCATCTGCAGTAAGCCATATACATGAGTGTGCGTGTACCGTATATATATATATATATATATATATATACACATATACACACACACACACACACACACACACACACACACACACATGTACGTACGCATGCACGCACACACACACAAATCACTTGTTTTCTATAACTAGCAACGAGTCTTTCACATCTTATTTTGGCTCGCTCTTCCTTGCAGACATTTTTTAATTCAGCAACACGAGAGGGTTTTGGGGCATTTCAAGACGTTTTTGCCTTTCAAGTCTGACTTAGAACACTTCAGTTTAAGGTCACAAATTGATGCTCAAGCATTCTCTATTAGGATTTTCGAGTAAAGAGCCCAATTCATGCTCCCATCAATCTCAGCAAGTTGTCCAGGCCCTGACGGAGCAAAGCAGCACGAGACTATCACACAAACAGCACCACATTACACTCTTGGCAATATGCTTTTTTTTTCTGTACTTGTCATTTTATTTTGTGCTTTGGTGCATCCACGGCAGATGTAATGCAAAGCACACCTTGCAAAAAGTTACAATTTTGTCTTATCAGTCCATTGAAAGTCACTGGTGGTGTAGTGGTACACTTGCCTCAGTTGTGTGTGGGCAGGGTGGGATTGGTTCCCACTCAGTGACGGTGATGGTTGTTTGTCTCTATATGTACCCTGTGACTGACTGGCGATCAGTTCAGGGGTTAGTCTGCCTTTTGCCCGAAGTCAGCTGGGATAGGCTCCAGCAACCCTCGTGACCCCGTTCAGGATAAGTGGTGTTGAAAATGGATGGATGGATCAGGCCATTGAATCTTCTTCCTTAAGTCTTGGGAATCATTCAGCTGTGTTTTGCTAAAGTAAGATGAGCCTTAATGTTCTTTTTGGTCAGCAGGGATTTTTGCCATGGAAGTCTGCCATGGATGCCTTTTTTTTGCTCAGTCCCTTCCTTTTTGTTGAATCACGAAGACTGACCTTAACTGAGGTGAGGGAGCCCTGCAGCTCTCTCCACATTGTACTGCATTCCTTTGACAGTCATCACGCTGCTGTTTGGGTAATTTTTGGCGGCCGACCACGCCTGGGAAGGTTCCGAGTAAACTTCAACTTCTCTGGCCAATGTTGCAGTTTCAGGGAAAAAAAAAATCCCCCGCAGAGTCAGTCCTTTGATGCTGACTGAAATTAAACCTTTTGAGGTCAGAAATGACGACAGTTTGGAGCATATTATTCTGGAAGATTTTTCGTCCGACTCCAAATTGCACAACTTTTGAAGCGTGGTAACTTCGGGGCAGCTTTGTACAAAAGTCTCTGGAATGCAATGTCATGGCCTCATTTGACTTCAATGCTCCACTCACTTCGTCTCTGGGTGACTCTCCATGAAAATGTACTCATTCAGGGAAAAAAAAATAGACAGGGAATAAAAAACGAGGCAGTGTTTTCAATGCGTTTTTCCTTGACTTTTTCTCCGCCCCGGAACAAATGATTGCTTTTTATTGTCTTTCTCACACCATTTCCCTTCTTGCCTCCAAGTCATTGCTGAACTAAACTACCTTAAACATCATTGGGCTCAAATAAGAAGTGACTGATGCGGACTGTAAGGTGAAAGCACCTGCCCTCGGGAAGTCTCCTGCCAACTTATTTCAGGCAGTTTTTTAATGTTTTATTGACAGGTTAGCGACGGCGTAAGGATGTCTTTGAAAAGGAGCCACTGCGGTTATCTGTGGAACATTAGAGGGCATGAATATAGATTTTTTTTTTCTTCATCCTTTCCACCTGGCTTTTTTGTGTGTGTGTGTTTTGCCCTGACTCACCTTCGCTTTTTGTGTCCGTCCTTGCAATAATCACAGCGGTTCATATTGGATTTCGCTATTCTGTGAAGGTGACGAGGGCAGGGTGCAAAGAATAAACGGCAAAAGCAAGGAAACAAAACATCCATCCATCCATTTTCTACCTCGCTTATCCTCACGAGAGTTGCGGGCGTGCTGTAGCCAATCCCAGCTGTCTTGGGGCAGTAGGCGGGGTACACTCTGAACTGCTTGCCAGCCAATCGCAGGCAACATAGACGAACAACCATTCGTGCTCACAGTCACACTTAGGGACAATTTAGAGTGTTCCAATAACCTGCTATGCATGTTTTTGAAATGTGGGAGAAAACCAGAGCGGAGAATCGGTTCCCACTCAGTGACGGTGTGGATATCGGTGTGAATGGTCATTTGTCTCTACAAGTGCCCTGCAATTGGCTGGCGACCAGTTCAGGGTGTAGTCTGCCTTCTGCCCCAAAGTCAGCTGGGATAGGCTCCAGCGACTCCCTGTGACCCTGTTCAGGATAAGCGGAGATGAAAAGTTCTTGACCTTATTCTCAAGCAAAACTATTTTTCTTGTAATATGCCAATTTTCACGTAATAATACTTCCACAAGTAAAAGACACTCAGTTAGCCATTAACACCCTAGCTGAAAAATTTTTGAGCTGAACATAATGTGATGGAGGATCTCCAGTCAGGTTTTAAGTTGCATAACACATAGTCAGCCCTGTTCTGAAATTTTAATTACATTCTCCTGGCTAATGACACTGGAGACTGTCTTGTTTTGGGGGACCTGACAGCAGTGTTTGATATAATGGACCACAGTATTCTGTTGTCTCGCTTCCAGCAACGGGGAGGCATCAGTGGCTGCACTCTAGAGTGGTTTAGATCAGAGTTCTTCAAGCAGGGCTTTTTGTGTAAGCCTCGGATGCTCTGAGTCCCATTCTGCCCCACTGTCGTGGGGTGTTCCACAGGGTTCAATTTCGGGGGCCTTGCTATTTGCTGCCCCTGGGTTCCAATTTAAGAACGCATGGTATTTCCTTTCATTGCTATGTGCAAGACAGTCAAATCTATGTCCTGCTGAGCGAAAAGGATGCTTTCTCCTTCAGGGCACTTTTGTCCTGTCTGGGGGAAATCAAATGATGGCACAAAACATCTTGAACAGCAGTAATGGTGTGACTGTCTGATTTCTACTTTATGCGCAGCTGAGGTTGTTTTTAAAGTGCTCTATAAATAAAGTTGAGTTGCAAGCTCCGTGCCTGTTTGTTTAGGCAACTGTAGAACTTTAACCCCAATTTTTTGTTGAATTTCTAATAAGCAACAGTGTTTACCCTACAGTTACTGTATTTTGTGGATCTAGCTGCCCATCATGGAACAAAACATGCAATATATCACTTGACGGAGTGCAGTTTGTCTCAGGACAGGCGTGTTATTACTTTTCTTAGTCCCAAAAAAAATGGTGGTTCTGGAATATTGACTTTTGGGGGTGGGGGGGCGAATGTGATCATGGGGAAGAAAAAAAATCAACGAAGTCATGGCATTGCCTCAGAGCACTTAGATTGCTTTGAAACGCACGTCATTTCTCTGTGAAGAGCTCCGCTTACGTTCGCTGGGAGCACCGCAGTTTAATTGCAACCATGTGCCTGCGCTACGAGCATGCAGCCATCAATAATCAGCCTCGTAACCGGGAGACAGCGCAGATACAAATCATATTTGGACAAGAGAAGTGACGGTACATGACATTTAGTTAAAAATGGAGTATTTCCTAGCTGGGGCCACATGCGAAAGTTTACCCAGAAACAAGTGGAGAGGAAATGTGGAGTCATTTCCCATCATGTCCAAGTTATTGATGACCCTCAGCATTACTGGGAAGCCGCGTTCCGTTTAAAGTCTTGATTCCACACTCATTACTAAGGTACTTGGTGTAATTCTTCCCTGTTTTTCAGCGTCCACCTGCTTTAAAACTTTAATCCAACCGTTCGGAGGTAGCAGATTTTCGTTTCAGTACATTTCGACAAGGTATGTCAGAAAAGTTACAGGGCCAGTGTCCTGAAAGGGTTCTTGCGGGATCCTTCACGGTCCCCACGTTGAGTCCACGGGTCATTTTGAAAATGTGGATGGCAGAGGTTCCCACAAGAACCCTTTTGTGACACCAGTCCAGGAAGTTTATGACACCAAAAAAAAAAAAAAAAGAAAAGATGCCAAGATTCATCTTTGTCATTCCAGTGCCATTGTTACTTTTACCTGGTAATATGTCATTTTTGGGAAAAAAAGTCAGTTTTCTGCATGGATTTAAGAAGTTGCACATGCAAATGAAATGAAAAAAAGGTTTACAATACATTCTTTTTGACCCCCACCACAACTAAGTGACTTTCTATTCAAATTTTAACCCTCAAAAGAACACGCTCACTTCCATCCACTGGGGCTTTTTCTCCATTGGAAGCCATCGCAGCCACTTTCTCTAAGCGCTTTAAGCTAATTAATTTATGGCACTGCACTGTGACATCCTTTCAGCAATTACAATGCGGTCAAGTCGCTCGTCTTAACTCAATTCATTCAGGTTTTTCGGGGACACTCAGATGCTAGTCGAGGCCTCTGTGGAGAACCACAAAGCCACGAGTGCTAATTATGCAACAGAACTTCTACTGCCAGGAGCCGTTTATCACATCAGTGCTTGTAATTATGTTTATCCCCAAAATATTATTGACGAAAAATAATTTTCTTTGTTCATTTGTCATTGCGAGCGACAAAAAGTGACAGGGACAACTATTAAACGCGCATTACAATAGCTTTGTGTTCAACAAACAAGCCAGATTTCAAGTTGCGCCGTGAATGAACTTGAGAGTAAATTGAGACGAGAGCATCAAGCGAGTGGTCTTTTTTCCTCGCTTGTTGTGCAGAGCGCCGTCCGCAGACTTTGCGGTAATTAAAGCTGGATGGAGCCCTATCGAGTAAAGCTCCTTATGTTTAATGCAGTCGGCCACGGATGAGGGGGACGGTGACGACGGGGGGGCTGGGGTGGGGGTCGACATGGAATGCAGCCTTTGCACATGTAATACTCCACCCTCTTCCCTTCCCTCGTGTCCACATGGGAGAGGGATGTAAAGTGGTTGTGGGGATGTGGAGAGGAGGTTGTCACGCTCGAGCATTCAGAGAAGTTAAAAAGCATTTGATCGCGTGTGTGTGTGCGTGCGTGCGCCCGTGCGTGCGTGCGTGTATGTGTGATATCCGAGAGGGATTTGGTTCATGGCAGATAGACCATTGTGTAAAACGCTCTGTGTTGTACAGATCAGCTACAGTAAGTGGAGCGAGCAACCACGGCACTAAAACAGAAATGTAAACACGTACGCTCACTCACACACACACACACACACACACGCACACGTACACACACACAGTCCGTGGGTAAACAAGCCGGGGGTGAGACTGATGTGTCAAATGCAAGGATGACATGCAAAACTAGGCCCCTACTATGTTCATTCATTCATTTTCCGAACCGCTTCATCCTCACGAGGGTCGCGGGGGATGCTGGAGCCTATCCCAGCTGTCTTCGGGCAGTCGGCGGGGGACACCCTGAATCGGTTGCCAGCCAATCGCAGGACACACAGAGACGAACAACCATCCACGCCCACACTCACACCTAGGGACAATTTAGAGTGTTCCATTAATACGCATGCATGTTTTCAGAATGTGGGAGGAAACCGGAGTACCCGGAGAAAACCCACGCAGGCCCGGGGAGAACATGCAAACTCCACACAGGGAGGCCGGAGCTGGAATTGAAGTCGACGTGCTAACCACTGGCCGCCCGCTCCTACTATGTGATAAAAATATTTGTCTTTCGATTTGATGAAGCAATATGTGGTGGCTCACCGGACGGTTTTCGATATGACAGTGTTTGTCAAACTTTTGACACCAAGTACCTTTGTTTTTAGGTCACTGTTAGTGTCATGCTGGGTACAGTAAGGGGCGCGTAGTTCACTGTCCAATAAAATTTAGCAAAGGGGAATTTTTTTTTTTTTTTGTAAAATCAAAAAAGTATATAAAGCGGTACGTATGGCTCGCCTTTTTGCAGCAGCCAATCGTGTTGCAGCGGGACATGTCGTGCCTGGATCTCACAGTGGGATTCTCAAAACTCTCCTCTGAGTTCATCATTATAGCACTAATATTCATCGTTCTACGCAGAGATGAAGAATATATGACAGCGAAAGCTGTTACGTTGTCTGCCTACATGTTGTGGAGCATTAGTGTTCATTTTGTTGCTTAAAGGCGATTTTGGGGCTGTCATATCCTGACAGTGCGTTGTGTGTTTTTTTTTTTTTTTCACGGACTAGGGGCTAGAATGTGAGGCGATCACACTTCCTGTTCCATTCCCCCAAAAATCAAAATGGCCAACATCATCAGCGGTGGCGATATCGCTACGACAGTTGAATCAAAAACAAAGCGTCTCACTGGTGTATACCCGAATACCTCATCATTCATCTTCGATTTTCTTGGACGTCAACATGGTCGCGCGCCTTCACGACACGTGCTGGTTTTATGCTAGTACAAAGGTGCACGCGTCAGCGCTCAGACATTAGCATAAAGCTGAAGGGATCCAAATTACGGGCCCTTTCAAAGCCTCGCCAGACAAATTGGGGAGAAATTACGAGGTGGCTGTCGCAGAGGGCTGACGCCTGCATAATTGCGGCGTGCGGCATCGCTTGGCACACCGAAGAAGAGGAGGAGGAAGAGGAGGAGGAGGAGGCGGCGGCGGCGGCGTTGCGTCTCCGCTGATTGCTGCTATTTAGCTCCTTCATCGTGATTGCGCTCACGCCGCCCGGGTGACAGGTAGCTGTTAATCCTTCGTCGTGCCTCGTTTGTCTTTCCTCCGAGGCGGCCACATCTTGTCAACTCGACGCAAAGTCAAAGTGCTTCATTTGGGCTGCGACAATCGGAGATGAGCCCCTAAACGAGGCCGTGGCAGCATTTGCCAGCTAAAATTGCACACGGGTCCGAAGGAAAATATGAATACTTGGTTATTCCTCCCGCACTAGTGCATATTCCAGGTCAATTTTGACCCGGGCCAAGAATATCTTCATAATCATTGTCGAAAGCAAAAAATGTGTGAATAGCCTGGGGAAAATGTATTTTTGCCGGCGCCGATGTGAAGCCTGTGTCAAGGCACCCAGCCATCTCTACATGATTTCCGTTCCTTATGTTGAGTATGAATAATCATTTTTCCGATTTCCGTTCCTTATGTTGAGTATGAATAATCATTATTATGCAGTTGTACTATTTCACCGTTTCAAGATTTCCCCCGTGACTTTTCAAAGACCAATCGGGGCATGTTTCCATGGGAACTGGTGCGAATGCGGTGGGGACACAAACAGCACTCTGGACTGTTTCATGTGCCTCTTGAACACTGTTACCACTGTCCCAGAGAAAGCGCACGCATTGATGGAATTTACAGTTTCACGCTTTCAGGATTTCCACCATTTTCCTTCATTGAACAAAAACTAGTAAATCAAAACTTCCAGTCGCCAATCTCCATTTTAGAAGAAACAATGTAAGTGGCCCAAGCATTGGCAAACAAAATGTAAAAAGTCAATTTTCACTTTTAAAGAAACCCTAACCTTATCCCGAATCCTGAACCTAACTCAACAGCAATGCAATCCATCTCAACAGGATAAAGACGCCACTATTTCCTTTCATTGATATATCCCAACCGGCGTGGGGGGGGGTCTAAGCAGTGTTGCACAAATAGGACGATTTGGGCTTGTGTGGATGGAGGGCAGCCTCACACGATGGCAGCACAAAGAGATAGGATGGATTTGTAAGTGCTGGCAGAATGCTTTCAATAAAAAGGCACGAGGCTCTTCATGAATGGACTATTGTGGAGCCGTGAATGGAGGCTTTTTCGCTTTCTGCCTTTTGCCGACGATGAAATCCCTCACACACTGTCCCCCTCTAAATCTCTGTCCACCTTATCCCTTCGGAAAAACAAAACGAGAATAAAGACTATTTCCTTTCATTGGTATATTCCAACCGGCGTGGGGGCGGGGGGGAGGCAGTCTAAGCAGTGTTGCACAAATAGGACGATTTGGGCTTGTGTGGATGGAGGGCAGCCTCACACGATGGCAGCACAAAGAGATAGGATGGATTTGTAAGTGCTGGCAGAATGCTTTCAATAAAAAGGCACGAGGCTCTTCATGAATGGACTATTGTGGAGCCGTGAATGGAGGCTTTTTCGCTTTCTGACTTTTGCCGACGATGAAATCCCCCACACTGTCCCCCTCTAAATCTGTGTCCACCTTATCCCTTCGGAAAAACAAAACGAGACTGTCGTCAAGAGGAATGGAAGCAATATCGCTACTTCCAACGTTAACTTTTGGAATTTACACCAAAAAAGGTTTGCACTTATTCAAAATTTGGATGCTTGTCGATGTTTGGAGCACAATATTTACCAAATGTTTATGCAAACTAAATGTGATCCATTAAACGGCTGGAGAGCTTGGGAAAATTTTATAATACACATTTACACGACGAACAGTTTTCCAATAAAGCCAATAAAGACAGTCAGGGGCGTGTTGGCCATTGGGATGTTCCGGAGACGTCCCATACGGCCAGATTGGCTGCTTCATATGAAATGTCTCAAAACTTGATGTGCAAGAAAAGAAATGTAGAAATTTTTAAAACCAGCATTAAAAATACATTTAGGGACACATAAACCCATCTCAGATGAAAATTTGTCGTTGACCTATGTAATCAACAATGAAAATAAGAGCTAGAGACATGCAATGAGGCTTAAAAGTCTTGAAAAGTCAGAGTATGACACATTTGTCTGAATAAAAAAAAATAAATTGGCGAAAAACTACCACACCACCCAAAAAAAGTCTCTTAGTCTGAAGTAAATAAACGCCACAAGGCAGATAACACAAATTAGAAATACAGAAACAGATTTACAGAAAGGACTATTCCAATAAGTACATATAGAAAAATCTGAAAAGTTAGAAAATAACAATTACAAAAAAAATTAAGAAATCTGAAAAAAAAAAACAACAAAAAAAACTAATTGCTTCCTTTTTCGAAATATTTCGCTGAAAAATGTGTCGGGAAAAATCATGAAATTTTAAAAGCACGGCAAATTTTTGAAAAAAAAAAAATCTGAAAAATCTGGATGGCTGGATAGCTGGATGGAAGAAAAGGGGCCCTAGTACACTACCCTGAGGAACATCACAATCATGACATCAGACATTTAATTATTTAATTTAGATAGCTCAATCGAGAGATGAGAAGAAGTCAGGCGGATACAGTATGTGTCAATTATTGTAATCAGCCCCAGTTGCGTCGACCCTGGAAATATTGTCCTTGCTCTCACCTTCACCCCAACCCAAGTTCAACATTTGCCGAGTTGATAAGCAGCGATGGAGTATGCGGCGTGGCACCTCGCCAAACCAGCGTGTTTATTTATAGCCATCAATATTTAATTGAGTTTACTCTAATCTTCCGTCAGTGCTCGCACACGAGTCTCCGCTCGCCCCTTCAAGTAGAAAAATTAATTGGAGCGCAGATACTGTAAGGAGGCTCGTCTTAATTGTTCGAGGAGAGCAGGTAGCGGCTCGAGTAGTGTGGGCATGTGCGCGCTTACACACACACATACGCAGCATTCTTTTGCAAACTGCTGCGACCCTGTTCATTCTTTTCAGTAATTTTTGCTAACCTTCCACTAAGATAGTTAACCATCTGCCGAACATTTATGTCAGAATTTTGGGGGGCTCGGAACGGATTAGGGCATTTACATGGAAAACGCGTCTATACTATACTATAACCTAACTTTTCTAGTGAACAAATTTCCTCCGGAACCAATTAATTTCGTAAGTAGAGGTACCATCAGTAATTTTTGCTAACCTTCCACTAAGATAGTTAACGATCTGCCCAAGATTTATGTCTGAATTTTGGGGGGCTCGGAACGGATTAGGGCATTTACATGGAAAACGCGTCTATACTGTACTATAACCTAACTTTTCTAGTAAACAAATTTCCTCCGGAAACAATTAATTTCCTAACTAGAGCTACCAGAGTTCTTGCAAATATGGCCGAATGTATTTGCAAGTATGTTCGAATATTTTCGGTAGCCAAAAATATTTACTCAACGTTGGCTATTTTGTACTATTGTTTCTTCAATCAATGACTGCAAGAAGAAATACTTTGAAGCTTGGGTCTTACAAAGTTAATCATGGTTCACCTTTTTCATGTGTTGAAAATCAAGTTTTTGGGGGATCAGAGTGTATCACCGTAAGGTCTCTCCCGATAGAAAGTATATGACAATAAAGCGGGTTTGGACGTGAAGGAGCTTTGTGTTCCCGTTGTCAACCCGCAGGCCTCGCAGACAACACACTTTATGTTTTTGGCATGTCGCTTTAAGGCGGATAACGATCAATCCATTAAGGCGACAAGAGTGGAGGTTGCGAGCAAGAAGACAGGAGATCGGATTTACAATCAGAGATGTTGTGCGTACTGAAGATGTTTTTTTCTTTTTTTTAATTAGAATTTTATTAAGAGTCTTTATATAGTCTCCTCTAAGCCACCACGATCAGCATTATCCCTGTCCAAACAACACACTGTCAATCTGCGCCTCACACGGAAAGCATGATGCCAGCGAAGGGAGGGAAAAGTGCACAAATGATTGGATTTAGATTAGCGGGGCTCTTTTTTAATGGCTTTGAAGTAATACCACAACGCAGCCTAAAGTCGCCCGAGGCTTATACATCCATTCCGCGTGTGTCGGTGTGTGTGTCAGTGTGTGTGTGTGTGTGTGTGTGTGTGTGTGTGTGTGTGTGTGTGTGTGTGTGGGCGCATGCGCGGGAGTAAGAGAAAGAGCTCTATCGCTTAGGTTCTTTGTCTTCTTAGTTATTAAAATATACATTGGACTATATTATTATTAAAATTGTCATTATGGCATTGTCTTGTATTATTATCACTATTGGATGATTTCATTTATTTTTGTGATTTTTTTTTGTCATCTCCCAAGTACTCCATATAATGGTATTTTACAAAAAAATGGAATTCTCTTTTTTTTCCTGTATTTTTTCCGACATTTTCTGAAGTTATATGAAAAGATTTGTATTGATGTTTAGGTTTTATTTCCCCCCCCAATATTTTATATATTTTTTTCCAAACATTGTTGGTATGAACATTCTGAAAGTGCTAAAATACGTTCTTACAATTATTGCATCCTTTTACAATTTTCTTAATCATTTTGTGTTTTATTATATTTAATAATTATTCATATGTGCAAGGTTTTTTTTTTTTTTTACCACTCTGGTGTTTTGAAAGGTACATACAAAGAAAAAGTATTTTAGTCCATTACTTTTTGTTTTCAGGCCATACATTAAAAAAAAAAAAAAAAAAAAGTATTTTCTGATTATTTGTCATACTGCTACGATTCGGTTTTTTATCTTTTGAGTCATCGTTTTCCATGCATAGCTTCCTTTGCGTTTTGAAAGGCACTTGGGATTAAAGTGATCAACATTACAGTACTTTTGTCTGTTTTCCGTCTTCTTTTAGAGCTGTGATGAAGCATGCTTGTAATTATGATTAAAATGTAGCTCATTTGTGAAACTGCCACACTTTGATTGCTCAGAGCAAAACAGCCCATTTATATATTTGTTGCGAAACAATACGTTACAATCCTGTTCAAATAGAATTTACGATCTGACATGCACCCACAGGACAATAAGAAACTTCCTTCATTTCACCAGAAGGTCACTGAACAAGTACTTTGCATGCATTGCAAAGGTCACTTCAGTGCCCAATCCACTCTGGTCTCAGATAGGTTACTGCTACCCTTAAAGGGCATTCCATGTACATATGGTATGAAACAAAAGATTGCAGTTCAGGAACAAGTTGAGTAAACCGAGTACTATTCAGTTCGCCGTGCTTGGTCAAATACGCCTTCATGGACTGTGGTTTTTCAGTTTTACAATTCACTTAGCATTGGTTATGTATGCTAGCCATACGGAAAAAAGGCCTTACCCTGTGATGTAATATCCAATCACTGTCGTCCGCCATCCTTTCACTGTTGTCATGGCATCCGGGTCCAGACGGGTTAAACGTTGAGCACTATAGTGAAGGAGTTGAGAGACAATAATGTCATACATAGACACAGACATAGTGCGCGCACACACACACATACACACACACACACAGTATTTGTGTGTGTGTATGTACTGTACATATATGACCAGAGTACTCTTGTATGTCGACATGCGTTGCTGCACCATTTGTGTTTAATCCATTGCTTAAAGGGTTATAGCACTGAAACATAAATGTGTTTAGCGTTAGCATTAAGCTAGGTTAGGTGTTTTTTTTTAAGACACAAAGTGTAGTTCTCTTTGTTTTGTTTGACAGTAAACTTGAGTGGCGAAGACCAAGTGGATACGCAGGTGAATTGAGCCTTCCGCCATCTAGCGGGAAAGTAATCGTTCAGCCTGTCTCGATTTGTCACTCGTTTAGGGAGACGCGCGAAGACACGTTATTTGAGTCAAATAGTAAATCATTTTTGGCTTGATGAAGTGATTTCCCACAGCGCAGTGGTTGGGAATCACTGGAGCCGACAACAGAGTTGACGGGAGATGTTGGGGGGGAGGCGAGGGGGAGTCGAAGAAGATAAGAGCTGACATGGTCAAGTCCTCTGTGGCCTCGCTTTCCTTGGTGGACACACACCAGCCGCCAGCAATTATCTCTGCTCCCAAATACCCATTCTTCTTCTACGGGAGCAAAAGGAATAATGTTGGCCCCCATTAAATGGACAAACGATAAGCACACAGCACTGACTTATATCCGAGTTCAGTGAGTGGAGCCGAAAAAAAAAAAAAAAACGAGTGGGGTTTGGGTTAAAACCATAAAACCCTTATGGATGCTTTTAAATATTACAATTATGTCAATTTGGCAATATTCAACACAACATGTTTGAACATTGAGTTGGTCATATCTATGCATCACATACCGTATATGCATCTGCTTGGTAATGTATTTATTTTTTTTAATCAGCCCAGATTGTGCGTACAAGCGCTTTGAGTTCCTGAGAGGGTAACACGCTTTGAAGCCTATTCGTTGCTTTCTTTACAAGAGTCTGATTGTGCATCGCTTTTTTTTTTTTTTTTTTGTCAAGAGTCACTGCTGCCTCCAAGGAACTTCTCAAGAACACTTCCTACTTGCCTTTGATAGCTGCAAATATCACAAGTGTTAAGTGGCAGGGGATTCACAACATTATTTTTTTTTTACCTCACATTCACACCTATGGCACATTTTGGTTTCCCTTTCATTTACCTTCAGCTCCTCTTCTCCGATTGTCATTAAGATTAGTGGCCGCAGTTTGGATCCGTTGACTTTCCACTATTTTCTTCGAAAAGCTCCTTAGCCGGCGCGCTGCCTGTCAACCTGAGACGTGGCGACCTTTGCCGTTGATGACCCCCTCCTCTTCTTTTGCCGTTGCACTTGTGGCCCCAGCCTCCCCCTGATGCAAGACATTAGGCGTCTAATTGAAGCTGACAGCCGCGTCAATTGGAACGACGTCAGCCGAGTGAGGGGAGATTGTGCAATAATTAAGAGCAGCATCCGCGTTGCTCTGTTCGAGGGAGATATTTTTCCTGCAGTTTGTTTCGTCACTAGGTTTTATGGTTGGAGGGGGCGATGGGTTTAGCCACCAGGAGATGTACAATGGACTGATAGCTTTCAAAAAGTTGAAGTAACCATTACATTCAAAGTATGTTTACCTGGGAAGTATGTTTTACAAAATTAACCCAAAAAATGTAAACATTGTATCCAGTCCACACAAGTTCATGCAAACAAAGGGTGCTATATTTACCTTAACTTCTTCTGCCTGCTTCCAGATGCTACACTGAAACACATTTCATTGTTAACTGATCAAGTGCCGCGGGCAAATGACATGATTTGGCCTCGCAGTACAAGTATCCGTTTGCTCCCAGATACTTTTGAAGTCATCGAGGTTACATTTCGGTGCACCGTGGGACTCGAGGAAGTGTCCGCTAGCAAGATGCGCATCAAGCTAATAGCAGCCGGTTTGAGGAGCAAGCATAGTCGTGTGGAAACCATGGAACGCATGATCGGTAATGAGGACACGTCAGAATGATGGCAGTGAAAACATGGACTGGCTTTCGGCTAAAAATGACATTTTCTAAACGATAAAGTGGAAAGGATTGCATAACGTTAATCGAATCATGATTGCAACCAAATGATTTAGTGGAGGAATGGGCAACTAGCGACACACCTACTCAAGGCTACATTTTTTAAAACTAATCAAATCGGTAAATACACAAAATATATGTCAAGTTGCCCGTCCTGCAATCACGTGAAGAACTATTGTCGCACTCATTTGTGCCATGGCATTCATCACAGTGGCAAAGTGATTTTCAACACTCAGATTGTCACTTAACGTACCTAAAGAAATGACATTTTTATCTTATGAATTGCCATCATTTTTGTCTACTTATTTTTTTTAATTGTGATTATATAATGGCCCCTCTTGGAAAAAAAAAACTCCACCAGTCGCCAGTGATGAAAGGCTCCATTGAAATAAAGGTCGATTGACTCGCACTCATTTGTGCCATGGTATTCATCACAGTGGCAAAGTGATTTTCACACTCAGATTGTCAATTAACGTACCTAAAGAAATGACATTTTTATCTTATGAATTGCCATCATTTTTGTCTACTTATTTTTTTTAATTGTGATTATATAATGGCCCCTCTTGGAAAAAAAAAACTCCACCAGTCGCCAGTGATGAAAGGCTCCATTGAAATAAAGGTCGATTGATTGAGATGTTCGCCACGCAGGAAAGAAGTCCCCATCAATAACGGTGGGATGCAAATGGCGGAGGCGCACAAAGACAGAAAGAAACAGCTGCACTGTGATGAATGCCCTGCATTCATTCCACAGGAAGCTGGTTCATCTGTCACGACTGATGCAACCCTTCCACGCCAGTCTTACACGCACACGCACACACAGCTGAGCTCGTCACAAATGCTCCTTTGATGCGTCTTGCTGGGGGGCAAAGCCGCTGTCAACATCACATCCTCTCGACTTCCCGTTTTCTCAATAGTCCCCTCAATTCATGCGGCTGTGAGTGCCCCCCCATCTCCCACAAGTCTGGTCTCCTCGATATTTCCTCAACTCTCTGTCGAATGGAAACCCAACGTCAATTCGTCCCAAGTTGAAGGCCTCCTCCATCTGCAGTTAAGTGGGTGCCTTGATTAGGTGCCCCTGCTAGTCCATAGTGGACATGACATGGTTCATCATGTGAAATGACTTTTTTGGTTTGATGAGGTGTTTTGTGTAGACTTACTTGATCCTCCCTGATGACTTCTTGACGGGTAGACAAACACTCCCGAAAAAATTCCAACTCCCAAATCTTCACTATGGGTGGGTAGAATGACTTGTGTCTCAATACTTTTGTCCGTGTTATGGATGACTGCTTTCGCCTATACAGTCATACCTCGGTTTTCGACCGTAATCCGTTTCAGAAGGTTGTTCGAAAACCGAAACCACACTCTTAAAAAAAAATCTTTATTGAACACGTCTGCTCACAATGGAAAGTGATACGAGGAAGCGTCACTTCCTCGTGTAAGGAAGGCGAGAGGAGTCAAGTGACGCATTCAAGTGCGCTCAGTTTTTTCGAGAACCGAAATTCGGTCGTCACCGAGGCATAAAAAAAAAATCGAAATTTTTGGTCGAAAACAGAGACGTTCGAACTTGTTTGCGATCATCATCATCATCGAAGTGTCTTTTTTTGACCAAGAGCATTTTGAGAAATGGCCAACAATTCCTCAAGAGGTAAAATGCCTTGACTAAAGGCCATTTCTCCCCCCCCCCCATCCCCGGAAATTTAGCGTTTTTACTCCCAAAGATCATTAACCAAACATTATTTGCATCAAAATGAACAGCGTGTATAGAACCAAATTGTGTTTCATATTTTTCGGATTGGAAACAAATGAATGTTATTCACATTTGTCAATGATTTTATGTCCTGTAGTAAACACACGTCACTGTAAAATGTAAATGTGCATACAACTCGAAATATTGTATTTCATATTTTAGCCAAAACACATTCACCCAAAAACTATTTGCCTTGAAAGTACAAAAGCATGTTCTTATCTGTCTTGCATTGATCTTCAAACCTCTCTCCATTGTGTTTTGTAATTTCAGCCAAAAAAACACTATATTTTGATTAACTTTCCCAAATATTATATTTATTATATTATACTCTGTATTAATTATAAAACATCTGGCAAATAAAAAGCATGCATTGTCACATTTTGCATGATTTATTTTGGCCTGAGCTCAAAATCAGTTATTCTAAATCATTTTGCTGATAAACTTAGCGTTAAATAAAAAATGCATTCAATGAAAAGCATGCATCTCCCAAATTTCTGTTTTTAGCCAAAGCACAGTCGCCTTTTTTGGGGGGCTCTTGTCTACATTGAAAATGAAAATCTAGCTTTACTAGCTAGCGGTCAGATGACCCCCCTCTTGCTAACTTGTTTCGGCAATCGTAAACTTCGTTTGATTTCAGGAAATCAAATGACTTACCTTGAAGGCCAAACTGTCAGCATGACGTCACCAAAAAAGGTGTTCAAAAAACAAACCAACAAAGAAGCAAACAGTCCAGTTGAGCAGTCAGATGGAACTCACACGATTCTTTATTGCACACATTTTTGTTTCCCTTTTTACCTTTTTTTTTGGCGTGAGCAACAAAAGTGTCATTACATGGTTCATTTACCTCAAAATTCTCAGTCTAGCTCCACTATTGTCAAAACAACACAATAAAATTTTGTACTTCACATAATCCTCCCCCCATCCCACAAAAAAAAAAACCACACAGATTTTAGTGCACCACTATACGGTTAACAGTAAATATAATAGTATAATGAATTCTTTAAATGCATAACAGTTGAAAAAATGAGAAAAAAAATCCAGTGGGGCAATTTTTTTTCCACAATTTGGTAGCATTTTTTTAATCTTTTTTTTTTTTTTTTTTGTCGAGTGTGACCAACCTGCCGTTGAACTCACTGAAGGAATGTTTGTTAGCCAGAGACAAGGCAAGATGGACAGATGCGAAACGTTAGTAGGTCAAAAAGACACTCAATGCCCTGAGACGCGTCTTTTTTTCTGCAAAGAGACGGCGGCGGTGGGGGCGGTATGACATTGGCCGAGGATGACATACCCTGGTCCAATCAGAGAGGCACAAACTTTAAAAAAAATGATCACTTCCTTGTGCGTTATCTCCCTAAAAAACTTCTGATGAAATAAAGGGCGACAGAAAGTAGCACTTAAAGGATTTGTCAGAAAAAAAATTATCAGGGAAAAAAGGCACTTTTGTAACAGTTTAACAGTAAGTTGCGCAGCAACATTTGGTGCTTTGGAGGACAATTTGATGCTTGAACGTATGCATTGAATTTTGACTGGACTCGACACTTCTCTTAACAAAAAAAAAATTATGTATTTCCTCAAGTAGTGGCATTTATTTGTGGAAGGCATCTACTTGTAGAAATTATGATTAACCGAGGAATCGACAACTACTGGGTTATCAAATTAATCGTTAACCCTTTTGGGGACGACGGTTACAACAGTGGAAGGCATAAGTTATCATGTTACAGGGTGCATGAAAGGGTTAATCTTGATGATTGATTGTTTAGTTTTTGGTCGTTGGAATTTCAGCCACGGATTTTTTTCCGCTTTTTTTATTCAGGCCTAATTGTTTCTGCAGAAATGATTATTATCGTTGCATTTTTGAGGGCCAAAACATGAACAAAAACTCACCAAACTTGTGCAAATGTTTGATATATTAAAAAAAAAAAATGTGGCTAGCGCACCTTCAGAGGTTTAATTTATTGACGTTATTTCCATCCCAAGTTTCAAGAAGGCAGAGAAGTTGGAGGCAAGTCCAACTTGACTGAATTTTACGCAAAACCCCTCTCCGTGGGTCAAGGCTTGAATCGCAGTTCCTGCGGGCATGTAGCATGTTCCTCTTTGTGCTTTTGTGGGTTTTCTCTGGGTACGCCGGCTTTCTCCCAAATTTCAACAACATGCATTTTAGTTTCATTGAAGGCCCTAAAGTATCCAAATACTGCCCTACCATTGGCTTGCAACCCATCAACCTCGGACTAATGTTACAACCACATCACCACCCCACAAAAAAAAACATTAAAAACGGACGGACCATTTGAGGTGCAGCCACTATTCGAGGAAATACGGCACCTAAAAAAACCCCTGCAGATTTGTTCTTACAGCTACTAATCCAGTCTTGACAGGAGTTCTTAATAATTCACTTAATTTTCTATGAAGATGCTAACGCTGATGTTACACACATCTAATCCCTGTTGTGTGCTTAAAGACGACAAACTGAGCGATCGGGTTTTTTTTTTCTCTTTTCCTTTGTCGTGAGGATTTAACCCAAAACGAAAAATGAGGTAACAATGTGTAGGCGTCCCTGGCAATGATAATAAGGATTAATAATGAAGTTAATCTATTCCCGTGTGTGTCGTGACAATACGTCGAGTGGCGGGGGAGGGGAAAAAAGGAATTAAAAGCCAGGGATGACGCAGCAGTAGACTGACACGCTGGCAGTGTTTGAGACAAGAAAGAAAGAAACAACAACAAAAATAAGTTCCAATGAACAATAAATACAAGATAGCTGGAATCCATATTGGGCTTAAAATGGAAGCGGGGAAAAATATGGTCGTTTTGATCCCAAAGTACTTCATAGACTGCTTTGAAGCTGCGGTGTGGAACCTGCAGCCTGCGGGACATTTGTACTGTATATTTGTTTTATAAACGGTTGGTTACAAAAATATAAATAAAAAAAAAAATAGAGCTTCAGGAGTTGTCTTTGGTCGAGCTCCGAGCTTGTGCAGATGAAATATTTGGCTTTCATGGCGACCAATTACATTCATTAGACAAAAATCTCTTCACAATTTAGCATCATCCATCTGCGTAGTATGTGCGGGACACATTTGCGAGAACCAGTTTGTCTTTTGACGGACCCCTGAAAATGGCAAAGATGACCTTAAAATGGTCCCTTTAAAACTTTTGAAAATTATTTTCTGGGTTGACTCATTCGGCAGGTCGACCACATTGCATGTTCCAGTGGGAAACTGGCAAGATGAATCACTCCCAGGAAAGATAATGTGATTTGTATCTAGAGTGCAGTTCCATTATGAAGTGGAACGATTTTGATTCGGTTCGAGTCAGTGGGATTACGAATTGGTTCGATATGGTGCCGGCTCCGTTCCAGGGGGTACGACGCAATGACTTGTCGTTGAAGGACCTCCAAAATAGTCTTTTGAAAGCAAAACCCCAACCCTTCGCTGTCTTTTCAGGCATGGGGATGTCTTGAGACATTTTTTTTCTGGATATGTCTCCCAAATTGAATGTTCCTAAGGGAAAACTGGATCCAGGGGGACAATGTCCAAAAACAGTGCTACCTCTACTTCCGAAAGTCTCTTCATACGAAATTTTCAAGTTACGAAACATCTCACCAGGAAAGAAATATTACGAAAGAAATTTCAAGATACGAAAGGTAAAAATACAGTATGGGCTGCTACTCGCAGCAGCTCCGAGTTTCCTGAACGCAACATACTTCTAGCTGTGAGCGTCATCCTGGCATCCCATTGGCTAAGAGGGACCTCTACCATAAGTGTCTGTGTGTGTACATAGATATGTCGATGCAGCGTCGTTGGAAATTTTCAAAAGAGTTAAAAGCCGACAAAAGCAAACGTCCTTGGATCAGTTCTTGACAAAACGCCAGGCAAAAACCACTTCTGAGAGAAAACATGAACTAAAGAGGGTAAAAAAACGATGAGGGTGCAGTCAAGTTCAATGACCATCATTTTTATTCTTTGTTTTTTTTTTACATGATGCAATACTCTCATTTATTGCGCAATAATCGAATTGCAACATGTATTTGTTTCATATTTTGATGCGTTTTTATGCTTTAGGAAACATTTATGTCTGAATTTTTGGGGTGCTGGGGGGGTTGGAACGAATTAGGGCATTTACATGGAAAACGCGTCCCTACTTACCAACTTTTCTCGTTAAGAAATTTCTTCCAGAAGCAATTCATTTCGTAAGTAGAGGTAGCACTGTAATTCAAGAGAGACTCCCGACCTCTACTCTTGCTTTAAGCATTACGGAGGGAGGCTCCCACAAGGTATTTCGCTCTTCTCTCAAGAATGCGAGTGATGCAAAGTGTTCACCAGACAGGAAACAGCTGCAATACCAGCATAACCAAACTCCCTTTTTGATACTTTCACCGCCGATGACAAATTGATCTGCTCTGGGAAAGAAATTCTTCGGCGATGACCGTTTCGGGTTGGGGAAGTTTGAAGTCGAGAAGAAGAGCTCGTCACCGTCTTGCTAATTCCCAGGATTGCGTGACACAGAAGGACAAAACAAAACAAAACAAAAAAAAAAACGAGAAGAGTGGTCTCGAGTGGAGACGCAGCAGCGGTGTAGTTGGCGAGGGCAAAGGTATGAAGAGTGTCAGCAGATTTCACGTTTTCAGCACAGAGGTGAGAAATGCGTGAGCAGGAGTGAGGGACGCGTACCAACTCGTGCACTTTCCAGTTAGGTGGCGGCGTTGTCTCGCTGAGTGGAACCTGTTCTCATGGCAATTTAGTAGGACTTTGTACGACAAGTCTCACACTTGAGGAACAATTGTTCAATGTGATGAAAAAGGGCGATTTTACCGTTGTTTCATTTTGGGGGCGGGAAGGGGTCACTTACCACTTCACTATCAATGAGGATGACTGTGTCAGTATTTGGCGAGGAGCATTTTGGTGTCAATTGTCACAAATGTATCTACTACTGTACATGCACTGTATTTTCCGCACTATAAGGCACACCTAGAAGCATTTTCTCACAAGCCGACAGTGCGTCCTATAATCCGATGCGCCTTATATATGGATTAATATTCTGATTTCTTGGACGTGGTATTGAAAATGTTCTGTCAAGCGTTTTGTTACAGCTGCAGCGGTTGTGAAAGCTCTTTATCAATGAAGCTGTATTATATTGTATTCCCTTTAGCGTAGCTCCATCTAGTGGATGCATAACACAACCGCAGCCTCTATTGTGGCTTCTATCCAATGCGCCTTATAATGCGGCGCGCTATATAAAAATAATTTCAAAATAGTCCATTCATTTAAAGTGCGCCTTATACCACGAAGCGCCTTATAGTACGGAAAATACGGTATTTTCCCCACGGCTGTGTATTCTTGCTTTTTTTGCTCCAAATTCGAAAACAGGTCGAAAATAGTCCAGATCGTAACAAAAGGCTAACATTCTGGACGATTCCCTACATAAAAATGCATGAGAACACGTTAGAGTATGTATGTATGTATGTGTGTGTGTGTGTGTGTGTGTGTGTGTGTGTGCGTGCGTGCGTGTTTGCACACACATGTGTGCAGTGTCCACGAGTCACCATTAATTCTGTTAGTCCGTGAACCAGACCAGGTCAATACATTCATGAGACTGGTTAAAAACACAAGACAAAAATAGCGCGTTAGTAAAATTCTTACTAAGAATGTTTTATTAAAGTAAATGCCAAGAGGTTAATAAGGAGAAAAAAAAATCAAAATAACAGCATACACCATGTAAAACTAAATAGCAAGCATGTAAAAATACTTATGACAAGAGAAACTAATAAAAGTAGCTCATGAGTTAAACAAGCTGGGCATGAAAACAAAATATAACACTTCCCAAGGTGTAAAAGTGAAGGGGGGGGGGTGCGGAAAGGAGGAGAGTCAGATTGGGAGGGGGTGGGGGGGTCATAAAAAAGCACTCCGAAACATGATTAATACACATATAAAATGAGATTAGAAAAATACATTATAAACCTGTAACAATGGCTGTTAATTACATTATCATACATGTAGAGTAGGCAGGCCAGAGAGAATACGGTTATTTTGTTTTGTCCCCCCCCCCCTCCCCACCTTTTCATCACCTGATGGATGTTACCCAAGCCACACAACGTAGCGCGTAACATCGCAGGGGGAAACTTCTCTTAATACTGTCGAATGCTGTACAGCCATTTCCACTTATATTGCATTTCAAATTTTTTTCCTACAAATAAGAGCAAGAATAATGAGAGTAACACTGAAAACAAGAGAAGAATTTCATTGACCTTTTCGGCTCGATGAGAAAGCCATGAACGGAATCGGTAAAAATCAGCGTCGCCGGTGTTTTCAACAATTTGGTTCTTTTATCCAAACGTCGCAACGGTGGTTATTTGTCGCCAAATCGCGGTTGTTGAAACCAACGCGGTTGAACTTGAACAAATCCTAAATGTATTTTTCTCAGCTCATGATGCATCCGACTGCATTGCTACTATCAGCAGTGCCGTTTAATCCGATGAGGAAGTACGGCACGCTCACACACGCTCAAAACCAAAAGACTAAAAAAAAAATCAAATTTTAAAAATTCATACGATTCTCAAAAAAAAAAATCAAGGAGATCAAAGCCTGCTCACACAGCAGAGTAAAGGGCTGTCGAGTAAAAAGAAAAAAGAAATCGTAGGAAGACCAAAAAAAAAAAACAAAAAAACCCCAAAACAAAACAAAACCATGGCACATATTTAGCTGAGTCAGCTAATTCGGGTTGCATAGAGTTAACGCGGGCTGCCGACGCCACGCTCCGCTCTGCGCCATCTTGGGTGGGTGCTGGCATTTCTTTTTGTTTTTTACGCTTCTCGGAAAAAAATCACTCTCGATAAGGCACTTTTTGCTTTTATTTGATTCCTTCCTGTATTTTTTGATTTTTTTTAAAATAAACTCTTCTTTCCAGTTTAGTCCAGGCCAACAGCACCTCCTCACCCACGAGTTCTTTTTTTTGTTTGTTTTATTGTCTTTTTTTTTAATCAGATGTTTGTATCTGCAAAGTATCAAAAGCTAAAATTGGCAAAAATAGAATTCCTTTTTTCCTCTACTCCAGCACCCTGTACTGTAAAATTATCAATTGTTTTTTTTTGTTCGCTTCTGTGTATGTATTTATATATGCAATGGCGTTATGTACATTTTGATATATATATTTATGTATATGTATATAAGACGTATGTATAAAGCAATTTGAACAGGCAGGCATGGCTTTCACATCCTATTTTTTTTTTTTGTTCTTGAGAGAGTTCAACAAAAGGATCTCAGAAGATACGAGATGTGACACATTGTGGATGCGCTCGCACGTTGGCCTGACACAAAAAAATGGCCAAGTATTGAATTAAAAACGACAATTGGAAAATGGTGGGAGGGACCCTTCATTTCGATGCTAATCCAAGGAGTCGTTTTGGTGTTTTTGTTTTTCCTCCTCAGGAATAAAAAATTCAACCAAAAAAATAAAATAAAATAAGTAAAACAAAATCAAAATGCTAACTGACTGGCTTTCAAGGCAGGCACCACAAAAAATTCACACCTTTCCAAACTTTAAAAACAGCCCTCTGTGTGATGCAGATGCACAATGGCAGATAGCTCATCATAATTGTAGTAAAATCATCGGGAAAAAAAAAAACCTTTGGCTAAATATTCACACGTAATACTTGTTTTTTTTCTTTTTTTTTTTTTTGTCTTTTTGATCACAGCTCAGCGAACTCATTGAGATCTAGTTTGTTCTAAATGCATCAGGCACTGTAACATGGATGTAGTGGGGATGGCAAAGCCTCCTAAACACCCTATTTTCGATGTAGTATGTCAAGAAACACAACCATAACATTGAAAATTAAAAATAACAAAAGAGAAAAAGCACACACGCAAACGTAAACCCTTCATCCCAAGTTTGGCCCATCCCCGGCGTTAGCTTTAGCAGCCTGCGTCTTTCTTTGTCAATTTAGTCAAACAACAATAACAAAAAAAAAAGTGTCAACTGAATATAACACAAAAACAAACAAACAAAACATACAAATTGTAACCCCCAAAAAACATAAAACACAAAACTAATGAAACAAAAAGCGCATTATTGTTTTGCAATCGTTACAGCCATGCGGTTTTAAAACAAATCAAGACAGAAAAGCTTTTTTGTTGGGCTGGGCGAGGGTGAAAAAGGGCAGCACACCCAGAATGTGTCATAATTACAAATCGGGATGACAATTTCAACAAAGTTAAGGTGAGTGTTGATGTTCTCTTTCCTTCTGTTTCTTTTTCTTTTTTTAGGGGAGGGCGGGGGGTTGATACTTGGGACACCGCCCCACCACATTTCTTTGCTTTATTTTTAGTTTTGGAGGGGCATTGTCATTCTAAAACCAAATGGTTGGCGTCCAGGTTTGACAAAAATAGGGGGGGAGGGGGTAGCGGGTGGGTTCTCTGGTTGGCATCTTATTGCTATTTAACGTCAGTGCACATGTATGATTAACACCACAAACATCCCACCCGCGGCGCGTGACTGGTGGAGAAAAAGAAAGAGAAAGAATGGGAACGGAACTCAATGAACAGAAGAAAAAAAAAAAAAAAAAAAAAACGAGGAGCACACAACTTCATGTGGGCGTGACGTTTTTGTTGGCGTGTTAGGGTTGGCGCCTCCCTTCTCTTTCTTTCTCTCTCTCTTTAGTCACTGGGGGAGAGAGAGGCTAGCAAAAAGGCAAATTACCAGTTAACTGATCAGCAGGCAGGCTGGGGGGCGGCTCGTCATTGGGTGAAGAGTTCAGAGGTCAGAAGGTTCATGTTAGTTGCCGGTGGCGGCTATAGGTGGTTAGGAACAAAAACAAAAACAAACAGAAAAAACAAAGATAGAAGGGTATTAGTGTCAGCAGGAAGAGACTGGAATGACATCATTTTGAACAATTAAAAAAAAAATAACAATAAAAATGAATGCAATCTGTGATGTGTGGGCCCCACCGCCGCACCCAACCCGCCGCTGCCACTTAAGCGGCGGCGGCTGGTTGGATTTTGCGCCCAGTGCCCCGCAAAACCAAAACATAGAAGCAAAAAAAAAAATGAAAAAAAAGAGATGGACAGACAAACAGAAAAGAACTCGTGTATGAGGCCACGTCCACACGCAAACGGCAAAATTGACACGTGCCATTTCAAATGCGTGCTTTTGCGTTATTTTGCGATGAATCGCGTCACAATGAATGAAGCGGCGACGCGTTGGCTGGCCGGCGGCTCATTTTGACGAATGATAATGCCCGACGGAAGCGTGGCGGGAAGAATCGGAATGAATGCACAGCAACGGAGCGCTTCGTGTAAAACGTTGCGGCAGGGCAGACACCAGCTAACGTTAGCGTCAAGCGTTCCAAGTGTGAGCAAGGCTAGCTTGTCGAAGCAACTAGCTGAAAGGACAGACAAGCTTCCTTACATGGAACAAAAATAGCTGGGGAAGAGCTAAGCCGAACTCCCTGGATCGAGTGAGGGGAAATGGTTCCGAAAATGGATGGATTGTTGGAAGATATACTTGCCGGCTAGCATTTGTAATCGTTTTCGTCCGTGAAAATGACTTGACAAAGCCGTGTCACTATATCAACTTATTGTTCGGTGAGGAGAAAAAAATGGGACACGATAAATGGTCATTTGCATGCGTGTTTGTTTACATACATCCACGTTCACTCGTACTTTTATTTTAATCATCCTCAGGCCTGACGACATGAAAAGGCGGGATTGAAACGTTGTATTTGCTCAAGCTGCAACAGACGATATTTATACTATTTGTCGTATACACACACAAAAAAAAAAAAATCGAGATATATCACTATCGGTCAGACAAAGCGGCACATTATCGGCGATCGTATCGGGTGACATTTTTCATTTCGTGCATCACTAAAGTTTATCGAGTTTATCGTAGTTTCTTGAAGCAAGCCTCAAACACCCCAAAACAATGTCGCAAAAGCCGCTCGGTGAGAAGAAACTTTGGCCTTGATTTACGACATTTAATCTTAATTTTGAAAATATCCGTGTGAACGTGGCCTCGGTGTCTTTTTCTCCCCCGTGTGATTTGTGTCATATCGATCTAACGTTTCAAGACGAGTGTTAAAAGTGTAATAAAAGCCAATCAACTGTTTTCCGCTTTGTTCTTTTCCTCTTTATTTCGCAGTATACTTTTTATATAATATAAATATACACAAGAACCATAAATACATTTCGATATAAAAAAATATAAAATGACAGTACCTCGTGTACAGGTGAAATAGTAACGTTATATCTCGCGGTACACTGGAGGGAATGCAAAGCGACCTAAAGCTATAGGGCGTCTGTGTGACTTGAACTTCTGTAGAAAAATAAATCCCCCCCTCCCCCAAAATGGCTACTTTGCTCTCTGGGATGCAGTGAGGAATCGCTTCCTTTGCTCCTTGCAAGGCCAAAAAAAATGCATTTTAGGTGCCAAGCTCCCATTCAGAAGGAATGTCTCATATCATTGCCTGCAAAGTACGACCTGTACTGGCTTCACAGCTGCATGAACCAGAAAGCTGCAAGGATCACTTTTTGCCTGAGCTTTGAAAAATACACAGTGTACACATCCTTTTCGTGAAGGGCTCATTTGCAATGTGAAGGCATTTTCAATAGGGCCCAACAATCGGTCACGTTTCCTCATAACAAATGACCGCTTACGTGGCGGCTTGGATCAAAGAAAAACTTAACATTTATCCACAAATAATGATTCTCTCGCTTTCTGTGTTTATGGATATAAAAAAAAAAATGTATAGATGGATAGACAGTGTGTGCATACATATACACACAGTGGGGGTGTGGGGGGGGGGAGGCAGAGAGTGATGGCAAGCTAAACTAATAGCCAAGAATAGCCGAGCAACACGAGGAGCATCGATGGAAGTCGGCTGCAGCGCTCATCATCAAAGAGTAAATCCCAAAGTCCTCCAATTATAAGCGGGTGTTAATTTGTTGTGACTGTTTTTTTATTTTTAAAAGGGAGGCGGGGGGCCCTGTTAAAAATGTCTTATGTTTTTTTTTTTTTTTTGCAAATGAGCTCTTTGTAAGCTAAGGATTGAATGTAAACAAAATGTGCACGCCACAACGCACTATTGAGCTGGTGTGTGGACATATACTGTACGGGTGCGGCGTGGGGAGAAAACACAAACACATACGATAATACAGACAACACAATAGAGATTCCCAACTAAGGCATCGTCGTCGGTGGCATCGTCATCATCATTCATCATTCATCATCATCACTGAAATGCATCATTTGATAGCAGAGTGTAGCTAAGAGACTAAACTGACCTCTGTCAGCGGTCACAATCCTTTGGTAAGGATGGACCCGCGTGTCATGCCGTCTCACTTTAGTAGCCATTGCACCTAGATTGCAACAGGTCCACAAGGTTAGAAACCATTCACTTTCAACATTCACATTATTCTTTGAAACCGTTAGCATAACGCTGGGATATTACAAGACACTGGATAATAGCACATATGCACATCACATAGCTCAGATAGGAAAATAATACAGTAGAACAAAAATACACCTATTTGGGGATAGTATTCAAATATGCATAAGTTAAGTCATTAAAATTCCACAGTGCTCAAGAGTTTTGGGGGGAGGGGAGGGGGGGAGGAAAATAAGGGTAGGTGAAGGGTAATGGCTGCCGGGCTGTCTGGGAAAAATAATGCAATTCTTCCACCAGTGGGGTCCGGAGAGGGGATTGGGAGAAATTTGTCTCCTTATTTTTCAGAGGTGGGGAAATCCAATACAGGTTTGATGGTAATTGAATAGCGCCAGACGCCACCTGCCTCTCGCCGCACGCATTCGTTGCAACGCCGCCATTTTCTCGCGAGCCGATCAGCCTGACCGGGGGTTGTTTCCTTCCTGGAAACAGGATACGCCGTCCACGTTTGCGTGGCGCGTTCTGCTCAAATAGAGCGGAACCTCCGAAGGCCTACTATTGGGGATCTGCAAAACGTTCGCCCCCAGCAGTTTTGATTTTGCGGCGTCCGATTATGATGACTTTTGCTGACATCAGAAAGAAATAAAATCTCATGAATGACGTCACAGGAGATGATAGTATATCACACAACCTCAGTTCAGTTTTATTTTATTTTTTTTAAATTGGGGACGTTATTCACTCGCGTTTTTTTTTCACGAGCGGCAGCATGGCTTGGTCGGGATGATTTTACTTGTATCAGACTGAAAACTGTTCATTTCACCCACCGGGAGCCCATTTGTTTTAAAATGGGGTCGAGCTGCATCCCGGAACAAATTGAGTTCAAACTTTCGAGGTTCCACTGTATTAAAAAAAAAATGCACACGTGGAGGGATTCAAACACACGGAAGAGCCGCAGCGTGTGTCAAGAAATTCAGTGTGGCGAGTCTTGGCAAATACCGTCGCCGCCACCTACACGACGACTCTGAAGCGCCAGATGGCCCAACATTTCCCTGCTGTCCATAAAGCCAATGGTGGCGAGAGATAAAAAGTAGTGGCGGCAGGCGGGCGCATGGAAATGCGTGAGAAAGGCAGTGTGCGCCTTCCACGCCGGCCCCCGTTGTTGCTGAAGGCACCGATCGATCGAGTGAGTAAATAAAAATGCACTAAGCCGGTGTAACCCTGCGAGTTAAACAGAAAGATGCTGCGCATGACTCCCGGAGGCAGGGGGCAACATGCTAAGGTTCACGCTCCACACCACATCACAAGTGTGTCGTATTGAAGCGAGAAGAAGAATTTAAAAAACAGGCTTCGTGGATTTGTCATAAGGTTTCCGTGGACAATTTGGCGTCAGTATTACTCAACGGATGCTCATCGCTCGTCTCTTTGGTCAGCTAAAAAAGCACCATCCGGGACGCATGTAATATAGGCCGCGGTAGTGAACTGGACTCCGGGCACCGAATGGAAGGGGAAGCTCTCGGGTATTAGCGCAAAGCTCAGGTTCACCGGGGGTGAGGCTGAAACAACAAAGGAAGGCGAAGGAGATGAAGAAAATAAAGGACGACTGGAGGAATTTAATGAACATCCCCAGTGGGAGTGACAGAGGGACTATCTGCAGGCATCAAGGCCCGCCTGCAGCACAGGAAAAAAAAAAAAAAAAATCATTTCAGAAGCTGCAGAAATCCGAAGGGATCCACTGCCAGACTGAATATGCCTTCAGGCCAGTGCATGAAAGGGTTAGAGAGCGGGGCTGCGCGTACGCGAGCTTGTTTCTGTCGGGCCGCCTCGTTTCAGACGACGCCGAGTCCCGCCTGTGTAAACCTTGCCGAGTGGAGGCAGTGCGTACCTGGGAGCGCCGAGCCAAATTTAACTGTAAAGTAACCCTCTTGTCAAAGGGCTAATCATTCCCCTCTCCAGTTTTGACCTCGAATCAAAAATGTCCACATTAGCCACAGAGCTTCACCGCCTTCATCCACCCTGAGGGTGTCTTTTAGTTCCTCAGGTGGACACAACATATTTACCTTTCAAAAAGTCCTGACTGAGGCTCATGGAAGCCGTGTCCAGCACCCCGAGACTGGGGTAAAACAAGCTGCCCTCCTGTCCGGGCTGGCTAAAGTGGGCCGCCGTGCCCGCCGCGCTCATGCTCCCCCAGGCCCGCTTACCTAGAACCCCACTGTGCTCGATGGGGTACTCCAGCAGGGAGGTGGGCGCCAGGGCGTAGGGGTAATCGTAAGGTGTGGTGTAGATGAGCCCGGCTTCCGGCGTGGGCGGCACCAGAGTGGGGGTGCCGTTGGGCAGCATGGCGGCCATTTGAGTGGGCCGGATGAGGTTCATGAGGGGGGCCCCGGCGGGAGTCGGGGGCCGGAGCGCCGGGGGCGGCAACACCTGACCTGTGGGTGCCGCTATGAGGCGGGGTCCCTGAGCGGCCGCCGCCGCCGCTGCAAGAGAGAACGCAAGGGTGGCTGCCATAAGCGAAGAGAGCGAAGGACAGAAGTGGAAAGAAGACAGAGGACAAGAGGTCGAGCCAAGTGGCGCCGATGGTTATCACAGATGAACAGTGAAGGGTGAAAATACAAGAGGAGGAAAAGAAGAGAGTTGGCAGGGAGAGAGGGAGGGAGGGGAAGGG
>NW_017805377.1:87484-109606 GCF_001891065.2 Hippocampus comes
GGGGGGGAGGGGGGCAAAAGGTAAAATTAGTCCATGCAATGATCATGGTGGTGGACCACAAAGCAAAACAAAATAACCCCTCACACCGAAACAAAGCTTGCTGTCGTCGTCCCCACAGTGCAAAGCATACAAAAAAATCCCTCGGGCAGCAGCGGCTCAAACATTGACTGCAAATAGCATGAGAAGTGACGTGAACAACACACACAACACGCGCGCGTGGTGGACCCAAATTGAATCGGTAACTCAGCAGAGGTGACACACCAACACGCCAAGACCATTACCGGAATTGAATGATCATTACATCCAAACTCTTGCAAGAAATGTTCACCATCTTGGGGTGTCAAACTCATTTTGGCCGTGGACTTTGTAATTATGTTTTCCTTCGGAAGGCCGAATGAATTGTGGCTGTGAAACTATTGGTGTCATCTGCTTGCAAAATAGCCAACATGAATAAAAGTGAAGACAATTTTGGTCAAGATTTCTGTAACAAAGCCCCCAAAATGATGTGGCTGGCCTCATCCGGCCCCCCGTAACTTGAGTTTGACACCGTTCATTTTTAAGGCTGGCTATTGATTCGGGATGCATCCAATCCGATACATGCAATCACAAAAGTGACCATTGTTTTGTGACACATACAAACACAAACTGTCCAAATTTGTCTGTTAAATTTGGCTGGAGTGAATTGTTGCATCCCTAAAAAAAAAAAAAAATGCTAGCAAACACAACATTTCAAGAGTTTGCATGTGCTTCAGAAGCATCCCACAGGCAAGTCAATCAAATTAAACAGATATCATCAGTGTTTCTATTTGGGATGGGAACACTAATTGTTGAACTGATGGATCTGTCAATGGTGTGAAATTGCTTGTTGAGGCAACAAGATGAAGTACACTCGTTGGCTGCGACGGGCGTCGAAGCTGTTGACTCAACCAGGAGGGATGTCCATCTACATCCACGTAGCAACGACAAAAGATGTCGGATTGCCCCCATCCCATTCAAAGCGATATTTGCGAATCACCATTTCCGCAGCGGTTGCGATCGCAGTGACATTGAACACATTAAAAGCCGAATGCCAAGAGCGCGTTTTTTTTAGGTTGTTAGCGCGGTTATATGATCCATGGATGCTTCTTCGGTGAGCAGATGTGTCAACTAGATGGCGACATGCAGAGCTTGAGCGCAGTGAGCTGCAGCGGTGCGCTGCAAAGTTAAGAGCAAGTGGATCACCGAGCGACCTTGGCTGGAGGGAAAAAAGGGTGGACGGAGAAAGGGTGGATGGAGGGGAAAGGAGCGCGGAGGACAAAATGGAGGTTCTCCGGCTACTCGTGGTGGAGTAGGTCAACACAGATTATTTGGTCAGCTTGAAGAGGGGTGTGCTCATGGACACACACATGTACACAGGCCATCTGACTAAACACTGATTCCATGGCGGTGAAGGCTGTTAATTCATAAGAAGCTAATTGAGTAAATGGTCTTAATTAAATGTGTAGCATGCAGGGGGAAAAAAAAAAACAAATACGGGTGTCCTATGATGAAATGGGCAATGTACATTAGTGGTGTTAATCGTAGTTCACTCACGCGCTTTGATGTTGTTGTCTCGGTAGGTCCCGTTGAGAATGGCCAATTCCATCAGCTGGACCTTTTTCAAATTGTCTTCCCCTTCCGCCTGTTGGGGGGGAAAAAAAAAGCATGTCGATAAATCAATGTCAACTACGACACAGGGCCAATTCATTGACTGTTCAGAAGAATTGTGTCCGTTGTTCCGAGTGTGTCTTCTACAGAAACACGAACATAGCGTAAGATTTGGGTAGTTGAGGTACCCCGACACAGGCCTCCACGACATTATTCATCTCAATATGACGCTGGTGACAAAGCAAGCGTTCAGAACATTCCCAGACTCATGTATACCGTTTAAAAAGAGCAATTACCGTATTTTCCGCACTATGTGGCGCTTCGGAGTACAGTCAAACCTCGGTTTTTGTCCATAACCCGTTCCAGAAAGCTGTTCGAAAACCGAATCGTTCGAAAACCGAAACCACGCTCGTCTACCCGAGGAAGCGTCATTTCCCCGTGTAAGGAAGGCGAGAGGAGTCAAGTGGTGCATTCAAGTGCGCTCAGTTTGTTCGAAAATCGAAATTTGTTCGTAATCCGAGGCATAAAAAACTCGAAATTTTTGGTCGAAAACCGAATTGGTCGAGAACCGAGACGTTCGAAAACCGAGGTTTGACTGTATAAGGCACACCTTCAATGAATGGCCTATTATGAGACTTTTCATATATAGGGCGCACCGCATTATAAGGCACATAGGATAGAAGCCACAATAAAGGCTGCAGTTGCATTACGCATCCACTAGATGGAGCCACGCTAAATCCAATACAGCTTTATTTATATAGAGCAGGGGTGTCAAACTCATTTTTTGTCGCGGGCCATTTCGGAGTTACAGCTTCCCTCGGAGGGCCGGTGCAAAATCTAAAAAATGTTTATTACCCGTGACAATTTGATCAATAAAAAAGTGGAACTAATTGTTGATTAAATGTCATGTTGGTGAGAAAATGGGGCAAAGCGCACCACTTGTCTGAAATCAACAGAGGCGCTTTGGATTGTCTCAACTGCATCGCCATCTGAAGAACAAAACAAGAGTCGGCTAAAGTAGGTGAGCGAAATGCAACGCTCTGGCCATTAATAATGATTCATCATATTGAGGAACTTTCCTCCATTCTCATTCAAAGAAATGTCGACAACACACCAATTTCAGGAGAAGCCAAATTGCAGATAAAGCGAAGCATTCACCATGGCAACCATTTTCCACAAATTGCAGGCGTGGGCGGTATTTAAAAAAAGGAAAGAAAGCTAATTGACGTCAGCGATTCTGAAGAAACCTTTGTCGTTAAAATGTTAAAAGAGACATCAAGTTGGATAAATGCATATTCATAATCCATATCAGAAGAATGATTACAGTGATCCCTCACTTGTTGCGGTTAATGGCGACCGACACCCTGCTGCGAAGTGAAAAACTGCAAAGTAGGGAGACTCAAGGTGCTGGGCGGGGCTGCAATGATGCGCAGCCAATCAGCTCACAGGATGAATTCATTCGGTGCTGTCATTGGTCGATGTCACACCAGGAACCAATCATGCGCCTTGGATGAGTGCCCGCTGCATATACAGTACAGACATGTAGTACAAAACCTCACAGTCATTCAGCCTTTTTTTTGTGAATCCAGTACTTTGGAAAAATCCGCGATGCACAGAATCCGCAATCAGTGAATCGCGAAGTAGCGAGGGATCACTGCACAGTCATTTTCTTGACTCCCTTGTGTGCAACAACCAGCCCGGCGAACGTCACTCCCGCAAAACGGCAGCCGCTTTCATTACGGCTAAATTCAGGGACCCACATTTTTCACGTAAAGCAAAACAACCACTCACACCCAGCGCCTGTTCCTGCTGAACATTCAATAACCGTGTTGACAAACAAGGCTTGGCCAGGTAGTACGTCTTCATTCAAGCAAGTGTTAGGGTAAAAATAATGGAGGGTGCAGTGACACTTAGCTTGACCCCGGTTTGATGTATCGATCTATCACGACTTGGTCAACAAACGCATCACTGAAGAGACATTTTGAAAGGGGGGGGGGCAGTAAGCATGAAGAGTGAAGAGTAACCATCATTAAATCCCACGTGGACGAGCAAGTGCGCTCGACGCTGTGCTCATCCATTTGCACGTAAACACCTCAAGTGCCGTCACAATCACCCTCGGCGAGAAAAAAGCGGAGACAAGCGAGCAGAGCAGACTTAATTCTCGGACTCGCAAACACTTGGGCAACAGTCTGCTGCTCTATTGAGGTGCCGATAAGGAAAGACGGGGAATAAAAGGATGAGGAGGGTGAAGAGCTAAGCCTTCCCCTGAGACTCCTCTTGAATGCGGCAACAGTGAGTTGCGAGGAAGTGAGTGCACGCAAGGTTAAGTGAGAGGAAAAAAAGTGACAAGTTGGTCTCTCAACTAAATATAAGGCGGTGGAGAGTCGCAGCTGTGTGTGTGTGCGCAAACCGTGTGTGTTTAGTGGAGCAGCACGTCCAATTAACAAGACAAGAAACTTCTCGGTGGAGTCGGCGCCTCACTCGTTACCCACCGCGTTCCCTGAGGGCTGCAACTTTTTACAGGCGGCGACACTTTTCCCATTAAAGACGACGCGAAGGACAGGATAGGAGCGCGAATGCAATTCGTCGCGACGCAGCATACATGTAGTTGAATTTGATTACGATCGAACGCATTGCAAAGTTGAGACAGGGGTGTCAGTTTTAATGTGAAGGGCAAAAAAAAAAAAGATGGTACCAAAGTCAAAAAATAAATAAATCAATATTCGCTCTTATCTTGGAAGTACAATTATTCAAACTGAAGTAATGGGTACTCGACAGATGAAATTGAGGCTCACGAAATGAGTGTCAGAAAAGTTCCAGGACTGGCAGCTTGACTGCTGCGTTTTGTTTATTTACTGACTGAGACGAGGTGAGAGTTAGGTCAGGACAACTCGTGGTGGCTTCATCATGAGAATGAAATGGCCACAGTGCCGACTACGTTTTCTCGTTAGCGGCGTCTCCCTCCTTCGAGGCCAAGCGGTGGTGGTTGTGCATCCATTGTTGACGTGACTAATTGGATCAGGTCATTGGCTAACAAAGTAAACCCTCAATGAAGAGCATCTGTCCCCCCCCACCCACCCACCCAAAAAAAATCATGACGAATTACTTTTTGCAACCCTTGAAGTGCACACATTAATTAACAAGGCCAAACAGCAGCAGCCGAGAACACCTGAAAAGTCTGCGAAGTCGACATCATTTGATCAAACTCGATTATCTTTGCACAACCTCGAGGACGAAACCGCAAATTAAAGAAAGCGGCTGCTTTTATGTCTCTCGCAAGATGCATGCGAGCGTTTGAGCGGGCTCAGCGGCGGGCTGCAGCTTCAAATCGACTCACGCTGCGATTTGGATGTTTTGGACTGCTCGCGTATGCGCCCTTCGATGACGGAGCTGAGGGTTTGCGCGGGTGCAACGGGCGCAGATGAAACAACCGGGGAGGCACCATTTTCGCGACTTTGCAAAGGTGGCTGCTGACACGAAAGGGAAGATGCGGCGAGGACGAAGAGGCCGCGCCACTCAAAGGAATGCTGCTGAGTGAACGCCACCCTCACCCAAATGCAGTTTGTTAGGTCAATCCTCCAACCTCCACCATTTTTTTTCCCCTCCAGAAGCTATTTTGACCGATTCACCGAGGCAAATGTCACCTGCCTTTTTTTCCTCGGGTTGTCTTTTCTCCGTGAAAGCTCAGTGAGCACACCTGGCAGTATGAGTGTTCCAGTTTGCTCGAGACAGGAAAGATGACAGCTCGGCAAAGTCTGCAGACATTGGCTGTAAGAGGTGGTGCGGGAGGGGGGACGGGGGGGTTACCGAGATAATACAGAGCAGGACCGTTGGGAGCGGAGTCGGATCGTTTTAAATCATGTAGTGTTGCGAATGTCTCCCGACCGCAGACGCCGCTTGGATCAATGTTTGATGAGCGCCATCAGGGAGCACAGTTTAACACTTTAATCTTGCCACAATTAAGAGACTCCTCGCTACGGATTCACTAGCTATAAAACATTCACGCTAAAAAAAAAAAAAAGGAGAGTGTGTCTGTAATGATCTGCGAGCTCAAATACCCCAGAGAGCGGTGCGGAATAGCAGATAGCGAGACAGCCAGATTAGAAGAGGAAGTTATCCTTTCGTCTGCCTAACATGCGCACATGCATGTACAAGCAAGCCTCTCCCTTCCCTCTCCTGTCCATCAATGGGGGGAGGGGAGGGAGGGGGGGGGGACGCCACTCAATAAAGCTGCTCCATCCACGAGAATCAGATTCAATCAATAAGGCCTATTTGTGCGATCAGCGGAGCGGTAAAAGCTATCAGGGAGGAGCAAGAGACAGGGAGGGTGAGGAAGAGGAGGACGGAACTGAAGGTAGACAGCGGGCGTGATGAGATAAAGTAGGTTAGCCATGTCCCACTGCCTTCCTGACAACCTTGCAATGAGGTCGCACCTCGCATTGCTAAATTGTCATCGTGACACCTTCGCTCTTCCGGTTATGTTTTTTTTTTTTTGGCATGTGGGAGGAAACCGGAGTACCTGGAGAAAACTCACACAGGCCCACACATGCAGGCTCCTCACAGGAAGGCCGGAGCCGGGATCGAACCAACGACCTCTGCGCTGTGAGGTCGACGCGCTAACCACTCGATCACCGGGCTGCCCTAGCACAATACCCACACATGAAAATAACGATCTAAAGAAAGGGGCATGCTTACATCACAATATCGCTAATCTTTCGCCATGCACCTTTTGGCCCAAGTGAACTAAGCAAGCAAACAGTTCAGACAATTTCAGACTTATAATAACAATAATAATAATAATTATTATGATAATAATACAATACAATACATGCTGATTGATATGGCGCTTTCATAACAGCTGTAACAAAGCGCTGAACAAAACAATAATAATACATTTTACTGATAATCTGGAGCAGCTGAACATATGGCAGCTGCCCGTACAAAACGTGGACAAATCGGAACACTTTGCATGCCTGCAACAGATGGGTGTCTTGTCTTTTGAGTGTTTATGGAGTCACAGTCTCTTTTATCGACAAGCGAGCGAGGATGCAAGGGGTGGGGGTGGGGGGGTACTTTCCCACAAAACGGCAACAGCCGTTCTATACGGCAGCGCAGCTTGGAGACGTTAAATAACGGGTGTGGCAGAGAGAAGACGCCTCGGCGGGAGTGGAAAAACAGTGGGGAAAGTGTAAATGATGGAGGAGACGATGCAGGCGGAGAGGGATACCCGGAGAGAGGACGAGACGGCGCGGTGAAAACCAATTTGTCTCCTCCCCGGTGGGCTGACACCGGCGGAGGCTTTGCTTTCCATCATTGGCCTCACTGCCAGTCACAGCAAATCCACACACACTTGACCGCGTGCACGTAATGTCGGGGCCCGGGCAGGGACAAGGGGTCAGTCTCTTCAAACCAGCGCAATTACCTTCAGAGGTAAACACAGCGTGCCCCCCCCCCCCCCGAGTGCCTCGTGGGATACGGAGTGAGGTGGAATGTCGGAATGAGCGGGGAGGGACGATCCTACAGGAGGGAGGAATGGATGACTTCATGTACCGCTGAAGGGTTGAACCGGTAGCGACGGCAGCTGTTTTTATTCCTGTCCCTCCATCACACACACACACACACACATGCACCCGTTTCCCATTTCTCTTTCGTCTCCTTCCCAAACTAACATCTGGAGGAAAATGATTACTGCCATCACACTGCCAAGATGACTAATCAACAATTCCACACTGTGCAGGAAAAGTGGCGTGCTAAAAGGGGGAAGGAAGAAATGAGCGCTTGTAATGAGCCTCAAAACATCTCAACACCAAAATAAACAAAACGACGAGGCTAATCAATTTGAGACGGCTCAAACAAACTTGCGGCTTGTCTCGGGGCGGAAACAAAAGCCGGACCCGTCTGACAAACCAGAGACCCGTTTTGTAAATGAAACCTGCGCTGAAACCAATGTACAAAAATAAAGCGGAATAATAATAATAATAATAATTAATTTCTGTCTGAATTAATTACCAAATAACACAAACGCAGTAGTTAAGTCAGCATTTTGGTAGGTCTGAACAATGCGGTGAAATGTAATTGTATGATTTTTTTTTTTACTGAAAATATCGACATCGCGGCATATGATTATCATGATAAAAATGTCAGATTTTTCTGCATCGCCCACGACAACGCACTGGATGCAGCGCAAATTCCCTTTGTTGACATTAAGCGATATTTTTTTTTTGACTGAAAATATCGACATCGCGGCATATGATTATCAAGATTAAAATGACCGATTTTTCTGCATCGTCCACGACAACGTACCGGATGCAGCGCAAATTCCCTTTGTTGACATTAAGCTATACTTTTTGAGTAAATCAATAGCGCCTGTTCCTGGCATTCAAGTAGCGCGCTGCAAAATTGCCTCCAAGACGTAATTAATCAACAACCAATTTCAAACAACCCGCACAGTTCCTTATCGATCAATCTATTACGTCTTTTTTGAAAAAGCAAACTACTTGAGTAAATCAATAGCGCCTGTTCCTGGCATTCAAGTAGCGCGCTGCAAAATTGCCTCCAAGACGTAATTAATCAACAACCAATTTCAAACAACCCGCACAGTTCCTTATCGATCAATCTATTACGTCAAATTAAACGCTCAACGACGTTACCTCTCATTGAACCAATCCCATCCACGCGTGAATGTCTGACGGGTGGCTCGCAGCAGCTGGGGGGTGGGATTAGCGTCTTGTTCAAGGGCATTTCAACACACAGATTAACAGACAACACGCGTTATCTCATGAAACCGACATGACTTCCTATCATCGTAAATTTTCCCTTGACAGACTGATTCTTTTCCCAAATGTCCAGGTCAACGCAATCTCCGGCAACGGTCGGCCAACGTCTTCCTTTAAATGGGCATCGCGTTCCCGGCAAAGCCTCTTTATTGCCCCTTCGTACCTTTTGCTGACTGCGGCAGCCTGAGACAGCTCCGTTAGCGACGAGCGCCATTAGTCATGCTAAACCACCGACACCCTCGCTCATTAGCATAGACGCAAACCTGACTCCAGTCAGATTATTACAAACACTTTGCATCTGCTCCTCCCCATTACAGTCAATCAAATGGCTTAGCGAAGTACTGTTGAAATTCCGGAGTTGAATCTCGTGCTCATACTTTACTTCCTGCTACAAAACAAAGCCCGCTCGGTCCGAGGCTTTTCGCCAAAAATCTGTCTGATGTAGAAGTATTCATCTAATTAAAGTGCTTTTGCTCGACGCTGCCGCAGTTGTACTCGTTTACGCAAATAGACGAGAACCGAGCGCTAAAAGGCAGAAATTCTGAGTGACGTTGTTTATTCTTCAAAGCGGGCTGGCATTTCATGTAACATAACAGCATTAAGAGTGGATTAAAGTCCACATAAATAACCTTGAAAAATACATCGAGATTTAACAGCACGATTATTCCGGCTTGCGGAACTGCGTCGGTTTCGACAGATGATGTTGCTGACTAAGTGCGGGCGGGATGATGCGCTTGCGTTGTACAACCCGACAAGCAAGCAGCTGTCCCTTGTTCTCTTGTTCCGTGTTGACCCCTTGCAGCCCTTATGCCAAATTTGTACCCTCATCCGCTCCCTGACTCTTTCTCCCTTCGCATTTATCCCTTATTCGACCAGGCTGCCAGACGGTGTATTGTTCTGTCACTCGCGATCCTTTAATGCCCTCCGATCGAGCGGGGAATATCTTGAGGGGATTTGGCTAGGGATGATTGGGGGTGGGGTGGGGGAGGGGGGCTTTAAATACCGACAGAGGATTTGCATCAGATTCCGAGATCCTGACTCAGAGATGATCACCGCAGCTTTAGCGAAGGACAGAAGTGAAAAGTACCTCTGGCAAGGAGCGGGACTCTTAATACGGAACCTGCCTGGTTTTGTACTGTCAAGCTTTGAACACTTTGCTGAGATTTTTAGTGCAACGCGGTTCAGTAAAATTACAGAGTAATAAGTGCAACTGTTGATTCCAGAGAAACAACACCAAATATTCTATTACGTGATCAAGTGAACATTCGCGACTTCAAGAATACCGTTTTAACAGGTTGACGTCGAATCTCATGTTTGTAGGAGGCCATCAATGTTGAGGTGGCCAAACTTGGAGAAGAATGAGGTTTACAATCGTTCGGAGCTCGCAGGGGTTGAATGACATCAGACCTCAGACTTCAGGTCATCCGATGCTAAGCTTGCCGCAATCCAATTTCCTTGCGTGAACACTTTTCAACAAGGTTACTGGGGGGTGCTGGGATCAAAGTGTGCTTGCATGTGTGTGTTTACACGTCGCAGATGGTTCAGTTTGGCCTTGGCAAAACATACTTCCCTGGATGGCTTTAAAAACGTCTCCTGCTGCGTCTTTTGTGACGTCATCCTAATTGTGACGATGATACAATGAAACCGCAAGGTTTTTTTATTTTTTATTTTATATATGTATGCGCACAAAAACAGACTTCAGCATTTCGTCGACTCACTGTAAAAGGGGATTAGGAGGACCTTCAAAGCGAAGCAAAGAGATCGGCCAGGGGGCCCGCAGGGTCCCCTCTCGTGACCACTGGGAGGATCATGGCAGATTAAAAACAGCCAAGCCTTGTTACCAGCTTCCTCTAATTGACTATTGCATTGGGTCACTTGAGGAGGTCTCTGAAGGACAACCAGGCCAGGTGGATTGGGAACTTTTTTTTTTTCTTACACTGTTGGAAGGCACCTTTGCGGTTCGCGACTCAGAGATGGAGTGTGTGAAGAGAAATTAACAGGACAGTGCGACAGAGGAAGGTAATTTTGCCACTGGCGCTGAGAGCTTGTGTACATACGGCACACGTTCGCTTGGGGAATCGTAGTCGACTTGAAAATCTGAGTGAAAGAAATGGAAAAAGGAAGCAGGACTAATTCCCGTGGAGACCTGAGGGGAAAGATCAATTTTGATACTCAATGACAGCTGAAGGAGGGAAAAAAAAGAAGCAAGAGCAAGTATTTATAGCTTAGGGTTTGAGTTTGCGTAATTAATTACGGAACAAACGATTGTGTTGGAGTGACATCAATACATGAATTTCTGGAAGATATTTGAGGATGTGATGCACCTGGAGTTGCGGTTCATTTTCCCAAGAGCTTTGCCAAATAAAAAAAAAACAACTCTTCTCCGGCTCGTGCAAGGTGCAAATGCACAAAATCCCTCAAAATACAAGTGTCCCCTCAGGGAGACGCTTACGAATGGTCATGGCCTGCTTGTGGTTGCAGTAAATGTATTTTTCCAGACAAATTGCAGAGTGGCTAATGTAGTCATATTTGGATTGGAAAGGCGGTCACGGTTATCTCCACAGGGGGGTACTGATCTTAAGGGTGGGAGCCACCTGTCTGCCCCTCAGGAGGCCATTAAAACGCGCTACAAGCAGGGATGGGCAGATGGAGAGCGTGGTGGGAGGAAATAGCGGGAGGATTCCATCAGCCAAGACCAGATCGAGTCCCTCCTGTTGGATGCGGGCAGACAACATGCAACCAATCTCTTAAAAAAAAAAAAAAACAGGAAAAAAAAACATGTTTGTAGCTGGGATGATGTTTTTATTTTACCCACTGAAAAATAATTAATGAGTTGGGCAGTCCGCCCAGGTGTACCTGCATTCATGGCTGGCCAAGGACTAACTTGGCTGAAATGACCCAAACTGTACTCTTGTGTGTTAGTTCTTAATTCCAGGTTAGTACTGAATTAGAAAATAAGTGAAAAAAAAAGTCACCCAACACTACTCACGTGCTTACATTGAATATTTGACACCGACATTATTGCATTACTGACAACCACGAACTGTCGCAAATGCTAATGAAGTGGAACATGCTCGAGCTGAAGTCCCCCAGACAAGATAAAATTGCGAGAAGCAAAATTTGGGGAGGAAATATGTCCCACAAGTGGCACCGAGCAAAAGTGTGATGACAGAACCTGCATTCGAACTTTTTGTGACATAGGGATAAGATATATTTCGAGTTCCTTCCCCCTTTAGTTTTACTGCAGTCTGTTAACTGCTCCATAAACACCTTTGACGGGAATGCTAAACGTTTCTTAAAACGGCGCTTGAAGATTTTACAATAGTGACAGCTTGAGCCTGGAACAAATTCTCACATTTCCTATGGGAACATTTCTTGTCAATGACAACAACTTGGGGATTCCGGCGCAACATTTGTGGCCAATCTTGTGGTGCTTAATATTCCGTTTCCATCTCCATAGCATAATTCAAGATACTTCCCGTCTCATATATGACCTCAAAATATGAAGGCTGGCTGAATGAGCATCACGGTGCCACACTCAAGCGATTACATGCGTGGATGTGTCATGGTGACTCCAACTTGGTAAGTATAAAAGGAGGACAGTGTGGAGAGGTCGCGCAGTCGGGAGGGTAATTTGAAAAAGCGTGATAAACACACACGCGGACTGTGCTGGAATGTAATGTAATGCGCCTTCCCCGTACAGGCTTGTCGCTATCCAGGGAGGTGTAAATCACCTTAGGTTAATATGATCCGGCGCAACTCTTTTATTAGCCTGATGAAGGTAATAATAGTCTGGAGGGAAAAGTGCTGCCAAGTTGGCAGAAAAACACCAACCCACAGCCTTCATCTACTTGAGTTCTTTATATTCATGAAAATGGGACAGTAAAATGGAATGAAAGATGTTCGATATTACTGCAATAAAATAACGGAGTTGTCCTTTTAGTGCAGTCCTTGTCAAGATTGCATGATTTGCATCACCGGGGAGTTGTTAGCGGTCAACGGTCTGCAATTGCAGATCAGATCTGTTGTGATTTTTCTTTTTTAATTATTGCTATTATTCTAATTCAAGTTTGTTTCATCTGCAGCGTCAGCAGAAGCATAAAATGGTACGCATACGTACGATCGTTTCTGTGATTGACATGCTGCAAAAGCGCGCCCCATGCCTCCGTGTCAGGTCTCGACGAAAGGTAGCCAGTGATTTCCTTTTCACAAATTGTTGTATCTATTTTAATTTTTCTGTTTTGTTCGTGTTAGGGGCCGTTATGGCTGTTGCTCCTCGTGGCATAAGCGTGTGCGCGCGTGTATGCGTGCACGTTTGATCGCGGGAGGTCAAAAAAGGTCAGGGCAGCCCCGGTTTATAAAGCTAACAATGCTTTGCTGATGTTTGATTTGATTCATTGCATTTATGGAAACGTTCTGCCAAACGTATGTAGCCGAGCTTTCATTCAATTACATCCCGCTGGGTTACAGGTAACGACCGAGAGCCCTTTCCAAGGATTTCCCATCATCATTTATCATCAAACAAGCACAAATGTTGATGGTCCATCAATTACAAAATTGTAGGGTACAAAAGAGTGTCTTCAAATGGAGGTAGGGAGAAGTAAATTTGGAAGCTACAATGGGACCCGATGATGGCTCCCCTCCCGCCTCCTTCTTGTGGATAATAAACAACACATATCATGCAGGAGGAACATTAAGAGTAAATAAAGGAGAATGACAGTGATTGGACCTAAGAATATAAACCTCATTAACTGGGGAGGCACACATGGATGGATGCGGCCAGATGGTGTTTTGTACTCATTTGTCATACACCGCTGACAGAGGAGGAGGAGGAGAAGAATGAGAGTTGAAACGGAATAAAGACAAAACACGTGATTATTGAAGAGGAATATTCAGTGCGGACTTGTCCGTCTAAACGGGAGGGCGAGATTCATTCTGCATAATTTACTTCCCGAGACCGTGCCTGTGACGCTAACAATACCGTAGATGTACAACTCGAGCATAGTGGTACAAAGTACAAACGCGATCGCTTGCCTTAAACTGAGACAATGTGGCGTAAACACTTGAAATTCCAAACGAGGCCTATTTATCTCCGCGGCGTAACAATTTAATCTGTCAGTGAGTAAAATATGCCGCTCCGTGTCTCCAGGGCAACGTGTTTCTATTTACATTAGGGGGTTTATTCTTTGTTCCTTTACAAAGCAAATGATATGCTTGATTCATCATATCAACATTAGACGGGAACAGAATGCAAGTGCCAACAGCGCACATTGATTATTTCGCTTTTGGTTTGATGTCCTATTACGCTAAACTAGTTTGTGTGTGGGTTTTAATGCTTTATTTTAGTATTTTAATTTTGGAAACAGAGTAATTCTATTTTTAAAAAAAATACAGGGGGACCTCTGAAACTGAATCATAGCCCATGTGGTCAGAAATATAAGGGCCTTTCCCGGATAATTCCTGCAAAATCTTGGTTCTCGCAGGGTACATACCGACAAACATTCACACCTGTGCAATATTTCGATTTCCGTGAATCTGACGTACAGAATTTTGGAATGAAGGAAGAACATGAAAACTCAAAATCAGAACTGCGAGGCGCACTGCTTCATCAGGCTGCCTCAAGTTACCATTCGATCAAATGTAAGTGTAAGCTACTGCCTCACTTTAGACTTGAAGTCGGTCCTGTTGTTTTATATCAGCATGTGAGTAGAGGTTACCCAAAGTGCAGTTTGCCTCTGCTCAGTGTGAGGGCCTCAACCAAAGACTGAAGTGTGGAGCAGGGCAATTTCGACTGGGGCGCAAGAGTGTGTGTCTGTGTGCATGTAAGTGGATGCAGGTTGAGCGTGTGGCACGTGCGTGTGCGAGTGTGAGGGCAGGATCAACAGAGGAAATCCACACTTGAAAGAGAAGCTCCCAGCCATCGCTGACTGCCCCCCTGGTCTCTCTCATCTTACAGACGTTATCCTGACGCTAGGTTTATGCGGGAGGGGAGGTTCAAAAGTTCACAGGACCGAGGGAGTTATGAAGACCATGACTGGGGGCACGGGGGAGGCTCTACCAACAAGCAATCAGAGTCCTCATCCTGCACTGTCAGAATTATTGATTGATGTGGTTTTAAATAACTGTCATTGTAGCCAGATTTTTTTTTTTTAGACCTGTAGCTATCAAATATTTTTAGAATTGCGTATTATACCGATTATCCGACTGATGAATGAAGTAAATGAATAAAAATAATTAAAATAGACTTTGCGTCACTAAATAATAAAATGCGCATGTGCGGTGAGAGTATTACTTTTGTCCACTTGGGGTCGCCACCCTCACATTTGATATCCTCGACGTTGAGTGTGTATGGCTTTAAAAGGTGGGGCCTAGCCTGGTGAGTGACCTTGACGCTGTCAGCTAGCTCAAGTTGTATACATCAGCAGCCCATTTATTATTTAAATGCATTTTAAAAGACATAAGCACGATAAGTCAACTTTTTTGGCGATTTTAGCCATGTTAAAATAATTCCTCACCAAAAGCAACCCCCAAAGTGGTGGGTGTTCCTCCATTCACTCATCTTGGAGCATTCATGCTCATTCCTCCTCTTGAAGCATCAACCGCGCCCCAGCCAAGAAAACAACCGGGTCCACACTTGGTGATGTCTCTGATTTGGTGCGTCAAATAAATTATAAAATGTTCCCACGTAGCCCCCGCAATGTGCTCAAGTGCTAGTCACTGCTGTTTGGTGCACTGCATGAGTTTTTTCAATGTGGTTTTGAAATGTCCGACTTTGTGAGCGGTTACTTAACGTACTTAAAAAAATAAAGCTAATAAACCGACATACAAATCAATATAAAACTACATTAAAAAAAAATGATGGCTGCTGTGTGAACCACTACACTACCAATGCCCCTTTCCTCCATCCCAGAGTGAGCACAGCGGGTTAATTCCTCCTGAAAGGGTACACAAGGATTGATGTTTTTGATTTCATCTTAATTTATGGCTGAGCAGCAACTACAAAACTAAAGGAAAACAGGAGGCCAATGTAGTTTTTGTTGTTCCCTAAAGCTTGTTCACTGAACGGGAATAAAAGGACGACCTCATTTGGTTTCCTGTGTGATTTTCCTAAAGGGGATTTTTACACTGCCAGATGTGAGGAAGATGCCCTTCATTAGTACAATGCCTATGCACCAACGCCGCACTTAAATCCAATTCAGTTCGGCGTGAAAAGGGGCATTACTGCCAGCCAGGACTATAGCCCACCCACCCACTCGTGATGTGTGTGAACTGACACGACAAAAATGTGGCAACCCCCCGGGGGGGTTCAAGCAGAGATAAAACATGCCAAGCCAACATACAGGGACACTTAGTCTGGTTTAATAAAAGAGCCATTTGCATTTGAGAAAGTGTCAGCTATGGTAAAACACATTAAAATCTAATCAGATCCCCTGAATATGGATTTATCGGACAGGTTTACAGCTTTAGCATTTGGATAAGGGCCATGTGTGTGTGTGTGTGTGATATGTAATTCCTGAAATATTTTAGACATGTCATTAATATCTGTACTAGAAAGAAGCTACCACTATGTATCTATTTATAAAATTGTATCCCAAACTCTAACATTTCACTCCACACTTTATATATATATATATATATATATATATATAAAGATATATATAAAGATATCTAAAAAGAACTACATATTTATTTATATCCAAATATATTTTGAAGAAAAAAAAATCTTAAAATTACAAGATATGAAACCTATTTTGTGACCAGACTTTTTTTTTTGAATATCAGTCTTAAACAATTTTTATCATATTTTTGGGGAAACAAGAATCTAATCTCTTATCTGACCGAATAGTTCATGTGATGAGCGACCAAACATCTGATCAAGTTCCAAAATAAAAAGGAGGAATTTGTAGATAAAAGGCAGCACTTTTTGTCACACTCCACCCAGATGAGTTTAGAAAGCCGTCACTGATTTACAGGGTCACCACTGGGGGCTTTTTATGTGTGTGTGTGTGTGTGTGTGTGTGTGTGTGTGTGTGTGTGTGTGTGTGTGTGTGTGTGTGTTGTGTATCACGTGACGACTGCATGTGCGCGTTTGCACTGACTCATCCAGCAGTCAACTGTCACTGCCGAGTATGGCTTCATTCTTGGCTTTGTGGGGGCACGCACACATTTGAGAGTGTGCGTGCGCGACAATGTTCAACTGTGTCAACATCTTGTGTGGGCATACACGCTGAGGAAACAAAACAAAGTGCCTAAAGAAATAACTGGCGGCCCGGATGCAGACAAAGAGTCCTGACAAGAAAAAAAGCACATGAGGTGATTTCCACGCTGGCAGGGTTAAAGGGAAAGGATAAACTAACATCCTGGACAGGAAGCTCCACACCACGCAGACTCTCTGAGCCCGTTTTTTTGGGTGGAAAACACACATTGAATTGAACCATATTAACCGAGTCATCCTGGCACTGACTCGCCCCGCAGCTTCCCAAGCTTCCCTATGTGCTGCCCCCCTGATGAGAAATCTGGGCCTTCAACTGCCCCGTCCACCTGGTCACCGCAGTCAACATGGAAAACACTCGCTGTTTGCCAGAATAGCGACGGCGGCTATCGGGGGGAAGCGGAGATGGAATGTGGCAGTCACAGCGGGCGACTGCCACTCGCGTTATTTATTTGTTTTTTTCCAGCACTCGGCCAAGCTGTTCCTGTGGTTTAGGTATGCCCGTAAACAGGATGCTAACGGCGAGCGGTCTACCATATGTAGTTCTGTTGTTCAGACCAAGATCGCGAAATTCAGTTCAGCGCTGTGTCACCTGGACCACAGGACCTCATCTTTATTGAGCTTAGCAGGCCCGAACGCCACACCGTGTACTTACAGCTGGTACGAGAAGCTTCTTCACCTCCTCCACGGCTCTCCTCATCTTGATCTCGGCTCTGGTCTGCGTGTCTTCCACGGCGATCAGGACATGAAGGTCTTCATTGAGGTGCTCCCAATTTGGCTTTCCTTTGTTCTGCTCCTCCTGGAAAGAGATCGACGCGTGAGTGAACGTGACTGCGTGGGTGTGCCGGAGCGCCACGGTGGCGACAAACGCATCAGAGGACGACATGGTCCTGTGAAGAGAGACGGGATGACAGGAGTGCTCCTTTAGTCAGCCATTAAGCGTTTGCTTTGAAGTGACATCTTTCTTTAGTAGAACACTTACTTGATGGAGACCCCCCCACCCCAAAAAAAATGCTATGCCCCGCAGCAATTAAACAGCACGAAAAAAAAAAGAATGGGTCGAGATTTGAGAGACAGGTGAAGCCTTTTTTTATTTTTTAAACTTAACTCATTGAGAATGGAACCATCATTTACATGACGTTACAGCTCATTCCGCATCAGTCTGGTTTTGCTGAGAACAATGGCGCACAGGTAACAATAGCTGTCTAAGGCAGCACTTGAGAACAACCAAGTGCCAAATTGTAGCGCTACATTTAACCTAACAGACATTTCAATTCAAAACTTGACCAACTGTGGTAAGTGCAGTGAGATGGGTAAAAAAAAAAAAAAAAAAAGTTCCAAAACCTGAATAGAGGAACACATGACGTTTTTTTAACTGTAACTGAATAACACCTGATTTTAATGATTGATTTTTATTTATTCTTTAAAACTCGCAGAGACAATTTCTAAAATATCACAAATTAACCAACCAAGTGTTCACATGGGTTGGTTAGTTTGAAAAAGGGGTAGAGTTTGACAAGTGCCAAAGCTTTGACTAGTGAAGTGTGAACTGTTATTATGGCACCAAAAAAAAAAAAAAAAGTGTGCTGTCTAGTTCACATGAGTTCACTTTAGCTCACGTGTGAACCCTACACTATGTAACATTTGGTTGAACGATAAAAATTCTAGTGTAAACACGATGCAAACTGGACCAAATGTGTACACCGTGTACTATGCTGTACTGTATCTTGTCCAGACCAAAGTAATACAAAGCACATGTGGCCTGTGCTCCCACTTGACTTGAGTTTCAGCTCTGTTGCTATTCGGGAAGCAGCTATCAGACAAATATTACACCGATTATCCAACTGATTGTGTAATCAGATAAAAGGTTATTTTGATTTATAAAACACCAAAAAAAATAACTGAGTGTGTGGCTTTAAAAGGATGTGCCTGGCCCGGTGAGTGATGTGGGTGTCAGCGAATGAGTGGAGAGTTGGCTGTTTTGCACGTTCGCGCCTGGCTGTGAACTGGCTCACCGTTAGACACTCTCAAATTGAATGTCTGGCCAATTCGTTGTCGCTGAAGAAGCTTGCGTATGACTAGCAGAGGTGGGCTACATTAAATTAGCTAACGTCACTCACCACCTTATGTTGCCACGCATAGATGCGCTGTCGTGAGCCGTTAGTTCTGCTTTGCAGTCAACATCACAACTTTGGACAATCTGTTTTTGAAACACACTTTCCCCCTGGGTTGCCATGATTGTGCCAACGAAGAGGTGAGCGAGTTAGTGTGAAAAAATGATGACTGTGAAGGACCAAGGCAGAGATTTTCCCTTTGACTTTTCTTGGGGGGGAATCAGCAATTGTTTCAACCCTCAATCTCATTCATCTGATAGCGTAGTTCACGTGGTCAAGTGTGAACGTTATCATCCAAACTCAGGTGTGCAGCACACACGCAGATCAAAGTGGCTCCAAGTTTGCTTCCAAAGTAGGATGTCGTAGTATGCGAACAGCGCTTGGCACAAATCGACAAGTTGCAAATTGGGCCAAACGTGTGAACTACGTCTTTTCATTTCTGATTGAATCTGAGTAACAAACTACAAGTAGGCTATGCCCAGACTTGACAGGGTGGATTCAGTTAAAACATAACGTGGCATGTTTGGTCAAGTTCCAATTGTCCGAATGATGCGTTACGGTTCTCTGGTGCGATTCGGTACACAATTGCTGGATTTGACGTGGTAACCCTGCAGATATTTAGGATACAGACCTGCATTAAAACAACAGATGAAAGCAGGGGGAATTAAACGAGCAAATCAAAATAGAAACTATACTTATACTATCAAGAATTACTGCCCCTCACCCACTCAAGCTGCAACTGTAGCAATTATGGCCCCGATCAATCCAAAGCAGCGTCACTGACCACAGCGTCAACAACATCGCCATTGTATGCCCCACGACGCATTGTTGCAGCGGCGCCCTGCGGCCGGCCTGACGTGATTTCTATTGAGTTGTGGAGCGCCAAGGAGAGACACACGGAGCAGAGTGCCACCCACCTGCTTTCTACTCTACAGAGAGCTGTTGCCATGGCACTGCTCTTTACCACGCACGTACAGAAAAGTTCAATATTCCACTCTCGTTTTCCCCTTTTCCACACAGGGAGGAAGGGCTCAGTTTTTCCACTCGGGCCATTATTCCACCGTGGCTGTTTGCTTATGGGCCATTCGGGGACACAGACTGAAAGGTGATTCGGCATATGCAAAATGGGGCATGGACAGTGTGGTTCAAATATAAAAGCACAAGTGCATACTATAACTACGTATTTTTCTTCACATGGCCTCTCTGCCCACGAAAGTCAACTACAATCTTGAGAACTATCGGTGCGTAGATGCGAACCAAGGCAAGGTCACAGTCTGCCTTCTGACAAAGTGACAAATACGAGGTTGGTAAGTTCAAGACAGGATTTTGTAGTCCCCGAGGAAACGCTTTACACTACATGGTGACACGTCACGTTAGAGTTGAGTTGGTAATGCTCGAAAACACAAAAGAGCTTGCAATTCGGTCCTTGCTATTACGAGTGGAGGTTAGTCCGACAATGGATTTCGGGCTACGTGGCACTAGCAGTTACGTGGCATTGAATGAATGCAATGGTCTTTGAACAGTACTTTCTCCTTTGAGCCAAGTGGCTGCTCTAAATTGAGGCTAAATGTCAACAGTCCAAACAGGTGCAGTACAGAGCCGAAGGGTGCGCAGAAGGACAACCAGGCAGGCAGTGATGTTCGGAAAGGAAAATACATTTGACAAAAACTGAACTTTCCAAGAAAACATCATTATGACAATACTGCAGAGCTCCCACAGAGTGATGAAAAGGTGGACTTTTAAAACAGTTGAAGAGTTAAACAAAACCCCCCCAAAAAAACCTTTGTGAAAATTATGCAATTGACCATATTTGGATACATGTGGTTTCTATGTTCGTCCGTTTCACACAGTTGAGAAAAAAAAAAAAAGAAAAAAGAAAAAGCTCAGTTGGTAGAGTGGGTCATCCAATGACCGAAGGGTCAGCGGTTCGAATCCCAACTCGAAGTGTCCACTTTTCCAGTGCCCTTCGGGCTTTTAAAGAGCTCCTCTCCCACTTTACACCCGGTGAAACTTTAAAGCTTCAATTAAATTCAATAGCTAGTGGAATATATACAAGACAATACGAAACATCCTGATTTATATAGCACTTTCACAACATAAAAACACGGACAGTTGTGCGATTTTAACCACTTTTCCCTCATACGCTTTGTTGTTTGAAGCAGTTTTAGATGAAAGAGGAGAGAATCCAAGTGTCCTTTAACCAGTGGATCAGAGACGTCATGCTCAAAATGTGCACGTCGGCTACAAGCTAAATTTGAAAGTCAACAAGAAGCTGTAGCGTCCATTGATGAAACAAACGAGATTGGTTCACCTCTCCTGTCCCATGTAAATCCGCTTCAATTCCAAGCGGCGACTCTCAGTTCCAAGTACGCGTACGCATATGTAACTTGAACCATGTTGCTATTTCCACAGCAGTCATCAATCGCGACTTTCAGCGCTAGCTTCCTCCCTTTGGGTACGTTTTTTAAGGACATGACAACAATCACCAGCAACAACAAACTAAGAAGAGTAAGCCGTCACGTCACATACAAGAGAGTGCCGCACTGAGAGCGACACAAGCGCTCTCTGAGGAAATGATGTGCAACGCGTCTTGTCTGAACAAATGTGTCACAAGAAAAAAGGTTGCGAGAGTTGTTTTATCAGTGTTAAGTGCAATCTGGGGATGGGTTATTATCCTTTAATATGTTCCGTCTCCTCCTATTTAACGTGGATGTGACTCTCTCGCACAGATACACAGATGGGCTTAGCCGTTTGACCACCGAAGCCATAAATTAGCATTTAGTGATCACTTCGTTATTTAGGCCTGATCTAGACTCCCTAGGTTGGATTTGCCCAATTCTAACTTGGGGCCAGTATACAAGTTTTACATCCACATGTATTTTCAAGTGACTCTTATCCGGTATCACCGTATTTATATTTGCTGAACGTCATTTCGGTATTACAGTGAATATTAAGATGTAAAACAGGTAGGCCATTCATGAAAAACATGAAGTACGGCGGAAAATTATGCTTGTCTTTTTGGACGAACGATGAAGTATTTTTAAACCACCTCGTAGTGTGCCGAGGACCCAGTTTGACCCTTAACCTCAAGGAAAGTCTTTCCCGTCACATTTTGGAAACAGCCTGCACAAAAATCAAGAAGGACCGGGAAAGAACATTTTTTTTAAATGCTCAGGAAATATGGCTTCAGACAAGAACATTTAATTTGTCTTTGTACTTGGCAGGCAAGGCAGATGCTGTGGGGGGGGGGGGGGGGGTGTTGTGAGGCAAAAGTCAGCCTTAAGACAAATGGGCTAAGAGGCTAACTTAACAAAAGGGTAATATTTCAACACTTGTTTGTCTGAGAAATAAAGTGAAGACAGTCCAAACCCATTAAGCAACTTTCATCCGCATC
>NW_017805377.1:109618-133839 GCF_001891065.2 Hippocampus comes
GGGGAGCAATCGCAGCAAACGCACTCGTACACATAACTGCATTTCGCCCTTCACCTTCATTCTTCTTACCTATTTTCTAGCCGAGCTGCTTTTCCATCTCTCGCCATTGTTCTCCACTGGACCGTGATTCACTCAGCCACTCTGTCGCTCTCTCACACGGCCATGAAGGCTTCAGTGAACCCGCTCGCCGTCAGCCGGCGCGGCCCAGGAGCAACCAGCTGAATTATTGAGAGCATAAAAATGCTGCCGCTAATGGATCCTGAATAAACACGCCGGCTAAAGCTGTTGCCGTGGCTTCCTGGGCCGCCACGGGGCACGTAGCAAAGAATACGGAGGGTTGAGGATACGGATAAAAGAGGCAACCGGGGGCCGTGGTTTCGTCGGAGACTGAGCCGTAATTATGCAACACCTTCAAAGACTCTTGTGGCTTTACCGACAAAAAAAAAACACTCTGAGAAAAATGGATGAAATTAAGATCTGGCAGGCCTCTGTCAGATTGTTCATGCCATTCTCGGCGCAAGGACAAAACAATCTCTCTGGAACAGCCAAGATTGCCTATTCAAAAAATGTGGACAATCAGAATCACGGAATAATTTACGGAACGATAGAATTCCGATAAAATGATATCAGGATGTAGTGATTGAAGGATAATCGATGGTCAGTGATTCGTGGAAATCGGTTATTAATTTGGTTATGTTGGCTTTAAGTGCAATAAATAGTTCACCATTGAAGGTCAATTTGCTCATCCTTGGTTTCAGAATCAGAATAAGATTAATTGGCCATGTATGCAAGAAACACACAAGGAATTTACTTCCCAGTTACAACCCGTTCAGAGGACAACAACAAACAAACATGGGGGAGACAGAACGAGACGTCTTGCGGGTCTCCGTGAAGACAAGAGTTCTAATCCTACGCCGGAAGTGATTCAAAAACACGTTCAAGTTTATCACTCACCTACGCCGTTGCAGGAGAAGATCATTGCAGTTCATATTTTCGATGAAAAACATATCTGGGTCATAAATACAAAACTCTGAACTCAAGATCCTAAACTGAGGGCCCACTGTGTTCTTGAGAAAATACAGTCATCATACATTGACTAACTAGCTACTGGAAAGCCCATCTTCACCAGTTATACGAAAATAAATCACATCACGTTCATACCCATGACATGCAGATCACACAAAGTGATCGGCTCCTGTTACAATCAACGGTGAAACGAGAGGTGAGGCTAACGCTAAAAACGTGGAATGTGTGCGATAACGATGTGACGACAACAGTTTTGTCCAGTCTCCTTTTTCTGCTATTCACGCTACTCCAAGTTCCTATGGGGCTCTTTTGAATTGTAAGAGTGCAGGAGCGTGTGGAATTTTGTGATATTGCCTTGCAGTGTAGCTCGTGTGCTGTACAAAGTTGAAAATGATCTGCAAGATCCGCTAACGAAGATGGATCAGCGGGTTGAGGGCTGGTCAGTCGCTTTTCTTGAGATGGAAGACTGTCTCTTGAAACCGGTGCCGTAATTGAGAAGTGTAAAAAGGTGACGAAAGGGTCCCAGCAGAGTTGTATCTACACCTTCTATAAAACTCTTTCTTTACCGTGAATGTCGCGCTGGAACCCGCCATATTTCTTCAAGAATCCTACACAAGGCATATGATGGAAAGTGTGATTTGTGAAATCCATACACATATGCCATAAGCTAAAATAGTAACATGCCAAAGGGCAATAAAAAGTTTGTGTAATTAGATAAGACGGGGATCCAGGAATGTGGCGTGCACTGGGAATTGTGTGCGCGCCAGAACATGTTCACTCCTCTCAAACTACTCGTGGATCTAATTGTGACGAGGAGAGCAGAGTGCCCTTATTGTCTCCTCTTCTAATGAACACACTCCAAGGGAAATGAGCGCAGAGAGCGAAATTAAAATAAGAATGGGAGGTTTCCATAAAAATAAAAGAACAAGGGAGAGAGAGAGGGGGGCGAGAAAAAAAAAAATAATGCTTGCCGGGAGCTTCGAAGATTATGACTCAGCCTAAAATGTGCTCGTCTGCAAGCATGAATTGTTTGTGTAACGACGCAACTGTGGACTTTGTGTGTGCAGATAAGTTGTGTTCCCACAATGAAAGGGGATAAAATACATTTCCTTATGTAAATGTAATACAATAAAGCATCCCATGGCTGACAGCTACGGACTAAAGAAATAAGATGGAGGAGAAGTCGAGAATAGTCGCGTTGGATCATAGAAGGGTATTTACTTATCCCAGAGGAAAGATATTTCATCATAAATACCTCCAACCACTCCTTTTAATAAATGGATATGATGCTGATGCCACAGCTTATAGTGAGATATTGTCAGGCCATTTGCTTCTGGTACAAGGGGGGAGTGGATTGAGTACTTTCCTTAGTTTTGGGCAAATGGAGGGAAATACACAATGAAATACACAATCAAATTCTTTGATTTAAGTTTAGCTTTATATTACTGGCAATAAACGACTGCTGACAACTCATAACGATGTATTTTTTTGTCACGTTCACTGCCACCATTTAATATTTGGATTACCGGAAGCTCAAGTGCGAGTCGAATTTTTGCTCGCAAGACAAAGTAAAAACGTGACAGCTCGTAAGTCACTTGTCAGTCAAGGTAGGAACTGTTTTACAGGACAATGACAAACGAGGACGATGCTTGGAACAAACATGCCATGAGAAATGTCTTCATTCGCTCTTCATCTCCACGCTTTTTACAACGTAAAAAGTGCACGCAAGAAACAAGTCAAGATGGTTGAACTGAACTTGCTTCTTCAGTCACAATCTCCAGTCACGATATTTAAATATGGCTGTAAAAATGAATTTTAGAAACGCATATTCTGATTGCGGAATAATGAGGTAGAGGTTTAAAATGGGGGCGGGGGGGAGAAGAATTGCGTCCAGCACTGGCATGTCAGGACATAAACACACATGGCATTAACCTTTTATGCCTCCAACCTCAGCTCGGTGGCTCCAGAAATAGAGGCTGCCCCTGGCCTTGGCCGTCTGCCTGCTTGCCTGCCTTACTACTACTGCCTCTTTTACTTTCCACTGCACAGCCTTTCTGCAAACAGATCACATGTCAGCATCCAGCCATCAGGCATCCGGGTGCCGCCGTGTCGAGTTTCCACACGTCGACGAGGATGCTTTCGTGTGAGACTAGACCGGGGGAAACTTTGAAATGATGGCGTCATACCTCAAGGAATCTCTACCTCAAACGCCCGCGCTGAAAAATAATTAATGCAAGATCAAAATGTTTTTTTTCTGTCGTTTCGGATGCGCCGGGGGAGTGCGCCATGAAAAAATAATGAGGGGTAAAACACACCAGCATGCGCTTACCTTTTTTTTGTCTCTCATGGAGCTCTTGCCTCGCACCATGATTTTACATCCCGTTTCTGCTTCCAACTGTTTGGCCGTGAGTCCCCGCGGGCCGAGGATTCTACCCACAAAGTTATACTGTGAAAAAGAGGGGGAGAGAAAGAGCAAAATGTATTAAAATATGGAACTGAACATTTGAGAAATGGGCTTTAACCAACATGACCAAAAAGACAAGCATTAAAAAGGTATAGAAAACTCTGTAGCTATTGTAGATTCCGTTACACACAGTATGGGCCTTTAAGAGGCGGGGCTTGGTGAGTGGTGCGTGACATCGGCGAGTCTGCGTGTGACTACTCCCGGTTTGATCTGTGACTTGTGTTTTACTGTTCTCTCTGTGCTCAATAAAGGGCTGAAAATTAGACTGGTGACTGTGGCTCTCCTTTCCCACCTGCAAGGGCATGAAGGTTAGTAAGCATGCAGTAAAAACCCAAAAATAGCCTGCTATAAACGCCAGGTTTCTGCAAAATAGCGGCGACAAAAGTAAGATACGCTTCACAAAATATTTGAGCTATAGCGGAGATGCGGTGGTTGAACCACGATATAACGGGGGACATTTTGTCAGATTCCCATTAAATATCGTTATAACGTTTTATTACAGGGCAGGAACCTGGATTTATGGCTGTGCCGGCGTTCTGAGGTAACCAACGATGCACAATGAAACAGTTTGCACGGTGTTCATGACGCACAAGCAGGCACTTACTGCTGCACTTTCTGTTTTTCATTTCATTGTTTTTTATGTGTGGCCAAGAAGTGGTTTTTTTTTTCATACAAATATTTACTGCAGTTTACGACGTGTTGGTGATAGATTGTCGAAACGATAAGCCTCCCGCAAATTTGGGTGGCACCATGGCCGTAGGAACGGGACTGGAAAACGTGGCCCCACATACAAAAATTCAAGAATAGGTGACCAGGGAGTCTAGTTTTGTTTGCACAACAGGGCGGGAGAAATGAGCGTTGGATGTTACTTGACATCCAGGTACCGGCATTGCAAAATTCCCATTCGCACAGCCAGCATCCGCCATGTCGACTTAGTCGCCCTCATTTTTGCGGGAAAATGTCAGCTATGACAGGCTAAAAGGGAGCTTTTGACGGAAAATTGCGGCGGGATTGAAGAGTTCAGAGGCTAGGCGAGGTTGTGTGCAAATATCAGGGGCTCCTTTTGTTTTCTGAATTGCTTTGTGACTTTGTACTAAAAGGAAAAGGGATAAACGGAGGTAATCCCCTCCACTTGGAACTGCCTTCCAATGGGATCAAGGCAAAATGTGTTGAAATAATCCAACGGGGTTCCTCTTCCAAAATTAAAAGAGAAAGAACGGAGAGAAGCGGGGCGGGCGGCCATGCATAAAGATAAGATTAAAACGACGAGATATGAGACGCACGCGTTCAAATGTGATATTGCTTTTAGTGCAACAATGGCGGCGCGAGGAGTGTAAGTTTGCCATGACAAAGACGCCACTGTTCGTCTCTTGAGCTACGACGATGAGGCTTGACACGGACGCATTAAATTCGTAAAACACAAGTCACATGCGCTTACTCACTCCGCTGCACCGGCGCCTGTGCAAAAAGGCGAGAGTGCCATCAACGGAGTCACGTTTAATTACACGGGGATTACACATTTAAAGCACCCGTGTAAACAAAGACAAGGGCAGGGGGACAGTCAGGAACTCCGGGCAGCCATTTTGAACGTGTCTGGCTGGAAAGACGTGCCCCAGCATCGCGTGGGTTAAACGCCGGGGTGACGAATGCGACTGGCGGCGGCATGGCTCAGTGGGAGAGTGGCCGTCTCCCAACCCAGAGATTGGGGGTTCAATGCCTGACCATTGCGACCTTGTCCAAGTGTCCTTGAGCAAGACATTGAACTCCCGGTTGCTCCTGATGCGGTGTCATCGGTAGGTAAATGAGGAAAGCGCTTTGAGTACCCAAGGTGGAAAAGTGCTCCATGAGTGACAGCCCATTTACCATTTAGTGTGCTATTTATGAGCCAAACTGCCTGCTGCAGGATGCATGGGGACACGGGCCCAACTGGAGTCTTCGGAAAACATGTGCAGGCACAAAACACAAAGACTCAAACGACATGAGGGAGCAGTCTGTGTCACGCTTTGGTTGACTGACACACCAATGAACTGCAAATGACCGCGTGGACAGTTTAAGTTTGACGTTGATTGTTTTAGCGGCGTCTTACACATAGACTTACATGTCAATGTGACAATGGCTTCTTATGAAGGACTGATATTTACTTTTGATTTGCTTAGCTAGGTATAGTTACCGTATTTTCATAAGGCGCACGTAAAAGTCTTCCGTTTTCTCCAAAACAGACCGGGGGCGCCTTATAATGCGGCGCGCTTAACGTCTGCACCAAGTTCCAAAATCTGTGAATGTTGTTGTGTGACTTGGATGAGCGCGCCGCTTGACCGAATGGGGGCATTTCCTGCCGACACGCAGTTTATATAGAGGAAAAGCGGACGTGACCGAGGACAGCAGACGGATGTTAAAGGCGGAAGGGCGCGTGTGAAAGAGGACGCTCAAAGCCAGTAGTTTTATAGTGCCGGTATGCGCATTGTGCAAAACAACAGTGGTTGGGCTAAGGACCCCCGAAAATGGCCCCTACGAAGAGACACGTTTACAAGCACATTTTAAACTGCAAGTTATCCGTTTTGCGGAGGCACATGGGAAACGAGCAGCCGCGAGAGAATTCAAGATCAACGAATCGGTGGTTGGCAAGTGAAGGAAGCAGGAAAACGACGAGAGGGAACCTGCCGTGTTTGACGGAAAACTCACCCAGATGCTCATTTTGGGTACAGAAGATGAGGACTTTGATGAATTTGCGGATGAGTATTGATCAAAAAAATACCATGAGCACATTGTTCAATACTTCAATAAAGTACTAAGCGCACTCACTTTTCATATTGTTTAATACTTCACTAAAGTGCAACCGAACTCAATTTTGCTCCCGCTGCGTGCTAGCGTATGTTTTATCATGCCTGCGTCCATTAATATGGGACGCCGAATGTTTGTATTCAATACAGAAAAAGCACCGGTAACTGAGACTGCGGCCTTTAATGTGATACGCGTATGGTCGCGAAAATACGCTACATGTTTCCACAACGCTTTCACTCCTTATCTAAATCACAGACCACAATATGGACATACGACATGTTTATAGAACTATAAACTGCAAACGGTCGGAGAGATTCATGCGCCCAACCCCAAAGTAACAGCGGAAGAGCAATTCAATATTTTATAACGGCGGCTGCTCTCCCTTTCCCAGTGACACTCGCCGCTCTCCGAGGACATGGATATGTTGATGACAATTGTACTTGACAGAGAGCCCGTCGCTCTCATTAACATATTCATGGCGGAGAAGAGCCGAGACAAATAAAGACTGAAAAGGTTAAGGAGTGGATGACATGCGAGCACAAAAGGTAAAAGACACTAATATCTGTTTGTCACAAGCAGTGGGGAGCAATTACAGATAGAAAGAAAGCAAAGCCAAATCCTCCTCTGCATTCTTTTTGTTTGACCAGGCGGGTGTGGGCCAGTGTGTCACGTGTGCTCTTATGGAAACGCATACTTGCTTGAGACCGAGCAGACGGATTCTGCTTGAGACATCTGACAACAAATTCGAAAACGATCCATTTTGGTGACGGAATAAAACTTAATGAGTTATCCGTCGGTGATGAGTCTCTTCAACTAAAAGCCTCGATATTTTTGCGATAAACGGTGCTCTCCATTAGAGTGAAAAAAAGGGAGACACTGGAGTCATCCGAAAGGCAGCGAGCCTGCCAGGAATTCCACTCCCTGCAGGCAGTAGAAATGTGATGGATGCAGCTTCATCTTTATTGCATATTTCCAATTCCTTTTGCTGCCTTTGTATCATATTTAAAAAAAACAACAACAAAAAAAAAACAGTAATTGGCCGTTTACAATCTGGATGTTAACGGAGCTAAGATTTTACTCTTAAATGATAGAAAAGTAAAAATAGCACAGCAAAAATAATTCTGGATGCTCCATTGCTTTTTAGTGGAGTTACCAAGAAAGAATTTACCCTTTAGCGAAGAATTTGGGTTAGCTTAAATACTTAACTACAGAAGGGACCAGGTGCCCAGGTGTCCCCGTATCTCAAAATAGTCTTTTAATACTGTACAAGGAATTCAACTCATAACATAGACATGGCAGACAATAAGACTCCACAACTGAATTCACCGAGACTCTTGACACTTATATAGGGAGGAGCTGATGTTTCGGTTCGCGACAAGGCCCAACAGTCAACTCTTATGGCTGACACTACCACATTTTTTCAAACGCGTATTGTATCATTTTACTGTCTTTCTTGTCCCATTGATTAATCAGAAATTCATTTTTGCATGACACTGGAAAATACAATTCAGTACCTGCCTACCTTTTTCCCCCCAATATATTTGAACAATTTTTTTGGGGGGGGGGCACAGAGAACCCCCCTGCCGCCCCCTACACACACACAAAATTCCACTGCATTTCACGTCACCGATCTAAAATGTGGAACAAATGTAAGCCATCTTTTGACCAAAGAGGCTTTGCCGATATGAACATTGTTTTGTTCCGAATCAGAGGGGCACCACTACAGCAGCTTAAATGAAAGGAGCTAACTTCTTGCTAGATGGCTTAAAATGGCATATAATTCTTATGTATAAACTATTTTCAACAGGTATACATTCTTTTGTGTGTATTGTCGGGTCTGCTGTTTAATGTTCGCTGGTCATGTGCAGTCAACTTCTGTGATGCTTGGTGGGACTGAAACAAACGAGCAACACTATTTTCTCATGCTTTTGTTGTTCATTGTGTTGCCGTTGCAAGAGAGTCCCTCCTCGCTTCGCACGCACTGAGTGGGCGAGTCTACTTTAGCGTTATAGCAAACATATTTTCCACATATGGCATGCCATTACGCAATACCATCACAGGCGGTACCCGCTCGTCTGCGATGGGAGGTCCCGCTCCACGGGTTCCCGATGTCCACTGAGCTTTCTCCAGCCCGTGACCACTTTGCGCTGCCACGCGAGGCACGGCTGCGGCCCCGGCCCACACGCTCTCAGCCGCGGAGAGAGAGCCGTTTGTGCCCGTTCCGGCCGTTGGCCGTTCAAAACAACAAGACGGTGAAAAAAAGGAGAGTGCGCGGGGTGCAAATTGACTAAACTGGTGGGAAAAAGAGGGTGACTTTCACCCATCATGTCTTATGGTGGGACTTTGCTCAAGGGAGCATTATAGCATTGTACACACTTGCCATAAGATATCCTTTATTTGTCCCACACTGCGGGTGTGCGACGAGATGATTTTTTTTAAACTTGCGCACACTGAAAAAAAAAATCACCAATTTGCTCAGCGTATCGGGCCCTGTAGCGGCTAGCTGTTAGCTAGCCAACCATCGGTTAGCCAGTTTGCGTGTTCGATGACTGAGTCTCAGCTGTGAGGCTGGACGGGAAAAAAGCCAACCAACTCAAATTGGTCGAAACAAAAATGTATGCCTCAAAACTATTAATTATTCAATATTACATCTGAATATCACGGAAGGAGGAGTTTTCCAATAGGTCTGGTTTCAGTGGCCTCAAGTGCAGCTTTCATGCCAAACCACATATAAAGAGGTTTGACAGAAATACCGGTGTGCAGAAGCCCAAAACTTTATTTTTCCAACACACACTCACACTTTGAGCTCTTTTACACATGTTCCGCACTGGGATCTTATTGGACCAACGTTTCCCCCGTGTGCCCTTTCATGACTTCAAAGTTTTCAGCGCTTTCCAAAACATACAAACACAGAAAAGGCGCCTTGCTGCGCGTCTACAAACCGTGTGTGTGTGTGAGACACAGTCAGACAAATACACACCAGTATACAAAGCCCCCTTCAGGACAAGGGCTTATGATGACATTAAAGGGACTTTTTTTTTTTTTGGGGAGCTCCAGTTATCGCTACACCACAGGCGGGTTATGTTGTGTGCATATCTATGCTTGCGCCTCTGTGTGTTTGTATGTGAAACCGCAATGTGGCCTGAACTCTTGCAGACACCCAGAGCCGATTGTCACGCGTGTGCGTGTGCGTGTGTGACGAAACAATAGCAGTTGCAGCAACAATGTCCGGAGAAGCAGGACAATTGTTGCGTTTGTTTGCGGCGGTGCGGAGACAGGAAATGAGATCAGGCCGAGTGCTCTGGGTGTGTGCGTGAAGGGCTTAGAGGGGCTGTGCGGAGAATACCAATGACACATTAGCTGGTCTCATGGGTTTATGGAAATGAGGACCGCATTATCAACGTATCAGACAAAAGGTAGAATTGACACTTAGTCCAAAGGATGTCACCTCACTTCCTTGCTTTCTGATGTCTCAATATGGGCTACAGCTATCGAGTAGTTTTAGAGTCCGGTATTCAACCAATGATCCCATCGAGCTGTCCGTTAACTAATCCAGCATTCTCAGCAGCACGACTGGAGGCATTTCTCATGTGACACAGGTCTGTTTTCATGTCACTTCAAAATAAAATAAAAAGGGAATGGATAAGCAGAAATAGTGTGCTGTATGATTTTTTTTTTTTTTTGGAAAATAATTGAAAATATATTGGGTTACCGTGATAGATTTTTATTTCCATATCGCCCTGCACAAGTCCAAACCACCATTGGCCCTCCGAACGTTCCTAGTTGTCGGGGTAGAGTTTGGATAAGTTCATTTTTCCAATTCCTTCAAAAGTAATATTACTTATTACTCATTACTTCTGTCACTTCTCTGTAAAATTAACCAATAGTGGATTACCAGCGAATTGTTTGGTTCTTTTTTTGATTTCCGTTTAGTTGGTGGTGCCACAATATTTGGGAGTGGTTTATAAAGCATGCACTCAATTATCAGGTTGCACCTATTTTTAACTGTTAAGTGCTGACACCTGCTCATAGGAATCTCTCCTACATAGAACTCCAATCATGTTTCAAGGTGGAGAACAGTGTTGCTCTATTCATAGCTTGCAGCAACTGAGGAGCGGTACCTGGGAGTCGTCGGGGTCACTCACAACACAGAAGCTCACACGCCACCTGCTGGCTTCCCGCCTCCGGTCGCACATTCATCTTTTGAGGCCCCAAACCCACAGCGACTGACACATTTCCATGGGACAGAGGAAAATGGAGATGAAGAGTGGACAAAACTGCAGCAGTGTGAGCTACATGAAAGGTCTGAGGGCATGAGGGCTCGTGTGATGGGGGAGGGGGGGAAGGTAAATTTTGTTTTGATTCCAACGGTGACATTTCCGCCTGAAAGCCCCGTAGACTTCAAAGCTCTCTTTTTTAGCACATCCAGCATTTAACACCTAATCCGTGGCCTCCTTTGATAATTCTGTTTGGATTTATTGTGGGGTTGCAGGCATAGTGGAAATAGGCAGGAAAAATGGAAAGCGTTCAAGATTGACATCGGCTCTGGTTTGGGAGCGAAGACGCGAGCCGAGTTCACCGCTTGCTTGCCAAACTTTGACATTAAAGTGAGACTGACGTAAGAGAACTAATGGTGAACTTTTTTTTTTTGCAAGTCAAATCTCTCTGAGCTCATCACACAACTATTACCTTTTAAAAGTGGGCAGACAATTAAGTATTACATTTCCATTCAACTATTCACTCAAAACTATTTCTGACTGTCATAACAAAGATGTTGGTAACGTGTGGACAAAAAAAAAAAAAAGGTGCGGAAAGAGAAATAATTTCCTTCCCTTACCAGTTTGTGACTTGATCTCTCAGAAAAAAAGAACAGACAACAGCGCTCACGACACAATTTGGTGATACTGTTCTCCAATCACGCTATTCGAGAGTCAACCATCCACCACTGAAATTCCACAGCCTCTCTGGCAGTGGACAGAGGTGAGATGTTAGGCAGCACATTTGGAAGCCCGGTAATGACTTAAGGGGGGTCAAAAGGATACCAGCTGCCAGAATGATAAGCGATGACACCACCCACGGGAACGAGCTTAATGACTTTCCCTTTGCTGGGAGGTGGCCGAGTAATTTCGCAGCGGCGACGCAACAAGGTGCACGACATCCGGTCTTCTTCATCCAACCTGGCTGCTTATGTCCCCCCCCCCACCCCCTCTCCCCACTTTGAGCACTGAGGTAGAAGTAAAGACTTGTGAGGCACTCAAGTTGCATTTCTACATGCATAAATATACAGTACAGAGTTTTGTTCGCTTTTTTTTCCGGTGTCGGAGTCATAAATTAAGTTGGAGTGTATTGTGTAATCACACGACGCTATGTCATAACTTAACCTATAAATTACACCGCCGGTGGAACACAACTCTTTCAGTACACTAAATCCCTGAGCATGAACATCGGTGGCATCAAATTGGAATACTTTTTCAGGCCCGGCAATAACTCCTGGGATATGGACAGCCATTGAATTCGGGTACTTTTGATTTATTTTCACCATTTGGAGGAGGATAATTTAGTCAAGATGCCCCTTTAAGTGTACTCAGTTAATTGCTGCTTGAGACTGGTACATTTCTATTAAGGTGATTGGTGGACACCTAGTGCATCAGAAAAGGAGTAAAAGCATTCTGGACATAAGTGTTTTGAACCTAAGGTGACCCGCCCTCAGTCTGGACGTTCACTGAACAGCTAATACATACACAAAGGCAATAAAGGGGTGCCATTTTAAAAGACGCCCATCCTATCAGATGCTTGAAGGTCAGCGTAAATGACGTTCCGATCTGTCATCCGGCTTGCCCGTGTGTACGCGAGCGTGCGCTTGGAAGAGGAGCGGCACCGCCGCGCCAGATAGCATTTAATTGAAGGTGGACGCTATCAGATAGCCTGTGACTGAGCTGTCAGTCAAGATGCGGTCGCCACGGCGACGCTCGAAAAGAGCTGCAGCGCACCGCTGATGGCGGCTGCAAAACTGCTGCCTTTTAAGTACGGCGGATGAGAGAGACGCCTGACGAGACACAAACAGGCAGACTGGGACAATTTCATTATGTACAATTAAATGACGTGCAGGTGGAGAGCGCAACTTAATATGTCAAGTGTCATCGAGTAATACAGTGGAACCTCCAAATGTAGCTCCCCCAAGGAAATAATGTAAAATTAATTGGTTCATTCCAGGCTCAGACTGTCGCCATCGTAAAAACTGCTCATATTTTGTGAACGCCTGACAGACAGGTAATGGAGCGGAATACGGAAGGTGCTTACAGAGCAATACCGTCACCCAAAAAGGCGGCTTATAGGTACTGTATAAATGTTTTGTTTAATGAATGTATTTAAGTTGGCATTTGTAAATGTGTGTGTAATTTTAATCACAGTGTTCATATTGTTAAAGGCAAGCACAACCTTTCCGTTCTTATCGCGTTTCTCCGTGGGGCCATCGGAGATTTGCTGACATTTCGCGTGGCGTCGCACAAATTGATGGTTTGGTGAACTTTTGAGAATATTTTTTCCCGAGAATTTATTTTGACCTTCTGGAGCCTTTACAGGGCTAATAAAATACGGGAAGCAAGACACTTGGAAGATTTTTTTTTTTTTTTTTTAACTTCAACTGTAGCTCTAACAAGCGTTTTACAGAACAATTATGCAATTATGTTGTTTGAATGCTTTTTTTTAAAGCTACTTCAAGGCTTTCTGCTCAAGGTGATCTTGAGATGCACATTTACATTTGTGTCTGTAGACTCACACGACCCCCACTTTTTCACCAGCTATGATTCCAACACACTGTCAACTCTAACCCCACCCCCAGCCCTGTTTTTTTTTTTTTTTTGGTAAATAGCACTCCGGGCCTTGCCAAAAGTTTTTAGTATATATCGGGGGCCGGACAAAAAAAAGGACCACCACCAAAGACCCGAGTTTTAACACCAGTGATGTGAGGTGAGTGAGGGAGAAAATCATAAAATGACATCCCCATTCCCCACTTTTTTCCCCCCAACGGGCCTTTAAGGATGAGGGGAAATCTGGGAAATCCGTTGGAAATTTGAGATGTGGAAAACGTTGCCTGGTCCCAGGTCCCAATCATCATTACCGTTTCCCTAAGCACTGGCCAGATGGAGATAAGAATTTTCTGCGTCCACGCCACCATTTCTGGCCTCTCAGTTTTCACCCTGATATTAAAAAAAAAAAACCGATTGCTAAGACACTGTACACGGGCTACCACGGCTAGTGCACATGTGGAAGGAAGCTCAAGGTATATTCTCTGAGAATAGAACCCATAATTCCATTAAGACTTACCGCTGATTTCCCCTGGTTCCAATCACCACACCTAATTATATCAAAGCTATCTGGCGTTTTCTCTTTTCTTGGGGACGTAACAAACGCACGTGCGCAAACTAAAATGACATTGACAAAGCATGCGAGTGATAGGTGCGTCAGTCCTGTTGTGTTCTCTGTCCTTTTGAATGACTGCGTGTGTCTGGTAAGGTCAGCACTGAATCATCTCAGGCACCAGGGGAGGTGGGGGGAAGCCTAATTAATTTAGTAGCTTTCCTGGCAGCTTGTAAACACAACGCCGACTTAACGGGAGCTGCTCGTTGCAGTGCAGCAAAGAAAAGTGGAAACGCATGACGGTCAGCTGACCACCGAAAGCAGCGAATGGTTGCCCTCTGTGTAAAAGTCAACGGGTGATATATACTTTTACATATCCGATCCTAAACTGAGTTGGATAGCAACTAATTTATTATTACACTTACACTGTACATGACAATTACAAATGTTAAAAACTTGCATTGCCTGTATCATTAATAAAGGTTTGACATCAGTATTAACTCTGGAATTCCATTGTTTCCGATGGGGATAACTGGCGGCATAAATGACCCTTAAGGTTCTACGTTACATGCTATGGAAGGCCCAGAGGTTCGACTTGAGCAAAACTAATTCAAGCCAGTCCTCGGGTAGACCTTTATCAAGTTTCTCAAGGGGAAAAATGCAGCCCAAGGCCTGGCTGAGGTCATGCACTTCTCTCCTCAATGCTTCTTATCTTTCATCCCCTCCTTTGCGTTTATTCCTTTCCTGGAGCAAGTTGCAGAGATTACAAAGAAAACCCTGACATCATCTCTTGATGCGAGTGACCGTAAAGTGATGGATACGCGGCGCAGAGATTCCTTTAACGGCAGCACCAACACTTGCGATCCCCAGTCCTCATCAACAGCCTCAACTGGTTCACGGCTTACATCCTCGCAAACCGCAATACAAGAGAAGACATGTCGGTACTTACGTCTGGGTAGTCTTTGACAGGCACAAACAGTTTTTCCTGCAGGTAGACCATGGGTCCCACAGGCTCAGGCAGCTCCAGGGGGCGTCTGTCCACAAGGCCATTGACTGTGTCGCTGTACATGTGTTTGCGCACTCTGTTGATCTCTGAAAAACAAACACAAAAAGAGCGATCAGTCAATTGGAAGTACACGCGTGCATTTTTTTTTTTTAACTTGGTATCCGATGTGCCACTCCTATTGATTCTTGTGAGCTTTGAGGCAAAGCGTTAACGTAAAGCTTTGTTGAAACAAAAGAAAAACAGTTTGACGGGGGGACTAACCAACGTTGGCCAGGTTTTGACAGCTAGCAATTATTCAGAGCAGCAGCTGTACACAATGGAGACGAACGGGCTGCATAACGACAGGCTAAAAGGACACGCAGTCAAACAGTAATCTGCAGGGGGCGGGGGGTCAGTTTATGCGAGCAGGCCACAGTGGTGAGGGGGATCAATGTCTGCAGTTGCAACACCCATTACTAAGTGACACACATTTTGGTCACATGCGCTTGCTTGTTGTGCCACCCTTTAAGCCATTTGGAGCCCAACCGTGCAGTGTGTGTGGAGGATTTGGCATCGACTTGAATGATCACATGCAATCACATCAGTTGGAAGAACTCTGTATGAACAATAGCGGCGGGAACCGAAATACTCCGCTACAAATACGATTTAAAAGTACCTCCTACTCGCCTCCAAGATTTAACCTTGCACTGCACCTCATTTGGAAGGTGGGTCAGATTGACATAATTGTCCCATACGCATGGGATGGGAAATCTGGAAAACGTTAAAGTAATACAATTTTGGAGGCCACTTCTACGGTTACAGTTATATATCGAAATAATCCCCCCCAAACAACTAGCGGAATTACCCACTGCGTTCCTTTGCGGGGGGAATTCCTGCTTCAGATTATGTGATTGATGGACTTGTCAACAGACGGACGCGAACATCTGGCCTGCAGTATTAGTGGATAACACCTCTGGGACACACCCGCTTTGTGTCGCAGACCGTCCCATATGAGGTCATCGCTCAGGTACACCAATTCTCTCAGTCAGTCACCCAACCTAATAGCGTGCAGGCCTCCATTAAGCCTTAAAATGCCTTTTTATTGCTATTTGTAAGCGAGCAAAATTGTGCATCAAAATGCATTAGCGACGAGTGCTGTCATATGACAAGTCATTTAGTTTTATTTTTTTTTGTTGTACATACAGATTCGTCACCTTCCCACTTTTTTTATTCTTTAAGATTTGTTTAGAAGTGGTCACTTTCCCATTGTTGTCTGTATGGCTGTTAATGCGCCACGAGGAAAGGAGTTTGACAACGCTGCAGCGCGACTCACCGCACGGGCTTGAACTTGAGCTGATAAAAGTAATAACTCGATTACAAAATAAGTTGAAATCTCTGCCTAGCAGCTTTGCATGGATCATTTTTCAACACTGTCAAGTGTTACTTTAATCATTCGCGATATGAAGAAATATGTTGTGTGATCACGACTCTTGCAATGCAACAGCATGTCTACGATCACCAGCACAAAGCAACGTATCAATGTCAGCTCATTTTATAGTTCCTACCACCGCTAGTCAAATTTTTTTGGAATGCCCCGGCAAGTAGTCCGTAGAGCCCAAAGTGAAAATGGCGTGCCAAAGTGTCACATGCACATACTGTGTTTGATTCGCAATGTTAATGCAAAACGGATTATTTTCAGGTTACTTTTTGCAAATAATCTGTGCATATTTGATTCTGAAAATATTCTATAGCTGCAGTCCAAGAGTTAAAGGTTCTTGGGTAGAGAGCAAACTAGCAAAGACTGAATCAACAGCGCATCTTTTCTAGCCGCAGTCACGTTGCGGAGACATTTTAAAGTGATTAATCAACAATCAATTCCACACGGACAAAATTCTGCATCAGTTAATTGCCTCACTGTTTTTACTCTTTTTCCTGTAATTGTTTTATATTTGTGTCTTGGAAATGTTTTTGATATAAATGTTTACAGTAATCCTGACTTTACAAGCACATTAGCATAGACTTTGTATAGCATGTTTCTGACGAACGTACCAATTTGGCTCATGTTGCCATCATAAACCAAGAGTCCTCCGCCATAGGTTCATCTTAAGGACAAAATTCTAAGGTATCTAATTTCATGCCAGTCCAAGGTTTGCAACATTATGTACATCCTTGTTGAACAGATTTACGACAAGCCTTTCCATAAAAACGCCGACTGCAGAGGGGCAAAATGACAAAGCCATTTTCGGTGGCTGTTATGATTGATCGCCGGTGTGCACACGGTGGGACAGACGTTCACTCGGTTCTGCGTGTTTGCAAAAGGCGGCACAGCGCGTTGACTCTTTCTGAAATGAAACGATTCCAAAATATTTGCAACGATAACGCTAAGGGGGTGATGGAAAGAAAGTGATCTGCAAAATTCACCATTGGAATAAACATTTTTTGAATTTATATATATATATATTTTTTTTTTGTTTTTTAACCGACCTATCTTTATGTTAATTTTAAATGGTTTTATTTGGACCCCCCCCAAAAAAAAACAAAAGTGCCAAAACCACTACGAGCACAACACCACCTTCCCTGCAGCCCCACTTTCTATTTCCTCTTGCTGAAATGCCACATTAACATAAGGGGCCGTGCTAGGCTATCAGTGGAGACGTGTAGCATTTGACAACCTCTAATTTCAATGCAGGGAGTCCTTTCTGAAGCGCCGCACTCACCGAAAAATTACCCCACACCTCGCCCGAGTGACAAAATCATTTGTCTAGCTGTCCGGCGTGGCAGAAAAGGCTGATTGCGCGAGAGCGATAAGGGAGGGGAGGGCCGAAAGTCGCTATCTTGGGAGAAGAAAAAGTGACAAACGAGAGACAGAAGGAATATTAACAGACAAGGGCAGGCCAGCCGATGTTCTTAAAACGTTGGCACGTTTCTGTGATACCTCAATTCTCCGACGCCTTCAAGAATTTCACAGTACAATACGCATGATGGCATTTGAAAGTGTTGTCCAGATACTTTTGTCCAGCGCCCGTGTCTGAATAGTTAATTGTCAGCAACAATTAGCAGCAGTATCAGTTATATCTCCGTAGATTTGATTGAGACCGGCGTCGTGCATTCAAGTTCATCTTTGCATCCGTTCAAGTGTGCTTGCTTCGAGCTATTCATTTCCACTCCCACTTGAGGGTTACTGTCAAGCTAAACATCAAACAAAGAGAAGCACCCAATGTGTATGGAAACCAAATCACATCACCAAGCCTTCTGAGAGCCTGCTAGCTTAAAGTGGAAGTCAAGTCAAAACGTTTTCTTTGCATGAATATGTTTCATTAGACTCCTCTAGTCTAAACACAGGATTCAGATGAAAACTGTGTTTGTGGAATATTAATTAAGTTGAAAACCCATCTACAGTCAATGTAGTTTGTGCGGTCGGGATGAAACTTTTGAAGCGAAAAATTAGCTGCTTTGCCCATTTCGCTAGGATTCGCAAATGTGAATTTTCCCACGGCTTTCCCTCACCGACAGCCAATCGGCATCCACAATGTCCTTACTACGTCGCGCGCAGCAGCTGCACAAGCACAAACAGTTACACATCCATTTTGTGTATTATATTTAGGTGTGGGTGTTTTACGACACCCCCTAGTGGCCAAGGTGCACACATCAGAAGGTGCAACACAATACAGTGGTACCTCGACTTACGAAATTAAGATAAGATAAGATAAGAAAACCTTTATTAGTCTCGCAATGGAGAAATTCCCAATTCACAGCAGCAAAGTTATGAATGGAAGAAGTAGAACAAAAAATTAATTGGTTCTGGAATAAATTTATGAACTACAAAAATTTTTAAGTAGAGACGCGTTTTCCATGTAAATGCCCTAATCCGTTCCAAGCCTTCCCAAAATTCAGACAGAAATGTTTTCTACAATTCATTCCAATTTGCTTGTGTTTTCCTGGAACAGGTTACTTGGAAAGGTGATTTGACTGTCAAGCGCAGTCACATAACAAATTAAAAATTAAATTGCGAGTGAAGGTGGAACTAATGTACAACAATGTAAAAAACGATTAGGCTCTCAATCATTAATTAACATAAAGAATGTTTTATTTTTTTTACCGTCTGTATTGGAAATATGGCATTTATAATGAACAGGTGTGGACTCCGTAATTAAAGGTTTCAAATAAATCCCAAAGCGAAATAATGAGGAATGCGAACAAACCTGAAGAGCAACGGCTAGCGTTTCGACTTCGGAAGTTCGACTGTATCATCATGTTACCGAGCAGCGTGCCGCCATCGTGACTTCTGCAAGGTGACTCGACAAACCCATTCAAATACGCACGCGCATACCGCTTTCCTGTCACGAGCCTGTCTGTTTAGCTAAAAGGAGGGAGGCAAAACGCATACAAAGTCATTCTAATAGTCCGCTTTTCCTTAGACAAAAGCAGAGGGAGACTGAAAATCGCCCTTGAGAGTCGTTATAGGGTGGCGAGGAAGAAGAAAAGAACCGCTGAGCAAGCAGACTGCTGCGGTATTCACACTTCTTTCCTGCCCTGCAGACACTCCTCAATGTCTGCTAAAACTGCTCATTTTAGTCTTATCATTTTTTTTGTTTCTCTCAATGACTGCCCTATTGCCTCCAATCTGCAGGGACAAAAGGGACATGCCAGTGTGTGGACTCCATCTTCAACTGCAATAGAAACCAATTTCTCTTGGAATATTCTCAAAAGCGCATCATTAACTGCTTTGTACGCTTGCCGTAAAGTGATTTTTGGCAGTTCACCATTACGAGTTGAAAGATTTTGTGTTTATTCTGCCAGAAATGTGATCGTAAACGAGGTTACAAGGAAGAGGGGAGGAAAAAAACCCAGAGATTGAAATTAGGATGGAGAAAATGATGAGAAGAGGGAGAAAATGGGTCAGGGATACTTTTTAAATTCACCGGCCCGTGTGATCAAATGAAAGTAAACACTGCGTCGATATAAACTTGGCGGGTAAGGCGGAGGGGAGCTCAAAGAGGCCTGACAAAAGGTAAACACATTAAATTAAATCAGTTACACTTGAATAAACGTGACTTCCGATTGAGAGCAGTGCATTCATTAAGGCGAAATAAAATCCAAGCGACGCGCGTTTATCCATACGGTTGCAATACGATGAAATTGTTTTTCTTAACCTACAAGCCAAACTAAAATTTTTTTAAAAAGTATCGACTCAGAGGCCAGAACTAGCAAGACAACTGAAGCGAGAACGCTGTATAGCAGGAGCAACACTGACAAGCCAACAAATGAATGTGGTGTGGATTTGCGGTCAATGGAAAGGTAATTTTTTTCGGTTGTAAAGCAGAGACACAAAAAGCCATACTCGTACTTACTATTTTTATTTGATTGTTTTACATTCACTGTGCATGTGTCAACTTGCCAGTGTCGAAACGTAAATCAACAGAGCTTTGATTTTGTGAGGCAAACGCTCATCCTGAATGGAAATCCAACATTGCCCATTGTTCATGCTTTAAAAAGGGTTGAGACACATCTAGTTTTTAAAAACATATATTTAAAAAAAAAACAACAACTGGTCAATCACAGACAACGGGCAAGGAACAAGCTTTTTCACTTCGAAGTCGCACACTTTCACCAGCACAAAGTCCGGCCGGCTATGAGAGGATTGGGATGTTTAATGCATTGAAGCGCTGTTATTCGTGACGCGGGGACGACTTTATCCCAGACAACACTCCACTTGAACAGTTTAGGGGGTTTGACGGGCCGGGCGTGTGGAAGACGGGAAGTTTCTTTATTTAATGCAAAGAGCAGAAGGGGCTCGTGTGTGCACTGGTGGAGGTGACTGAGCCATGAAAACGTATGCATTTCTACGGCTTATCATCCATTCACAGCTGCCTCTCTCTCTCTCGCCCCCCCCCCCCCCCCCCCCCTCTCCCCCCCCCCCCCCCCCCCCCCCACCCAGCCACTCTTTCGGAGTCCTCCCGCCCTCGTGCTTGTGTCTTATTTTTACTCGCTAATCTTTGATTTAACAGTAGACCAGACGCAAGCCTTTGATGTGCACGCACAAACTATTCCAAGGCCCTTAATGAGTGTGATGTACTATCAGCGTAGTTAAGAACAGCATATGTATCGCGGCTCTTACAAAGAAAATCCCACATTAGGTTGTTAAGTTCACGTCTCTGGAGTCGGCCTTCGGAAAAGTTTGCGTTGGCGAACTTGGATGGCAACGTACTGCGCTAAAAGTCTGTAAATCGTGGAATAGCAGCGGGTGAGAGAAAATGTATGAAATACATTTTTAATTATCACAGACAAAGGAGAGACCGGTCAGAGATGGGCATAATTAATCAATGAGGGATCCTTGTGTGGAACTGATTAATGGAACGCACGACTTGTCTGCAACCAGCGTGGGGATTGTCGATACACTCACCTACCGTATTTTTTCGCCCTAGAAGGTGCTTCGGAGTGTAAGGCGCCCCTTCAATAAATGGCCAATTTTAAAAAGGTTTTCATATATAAAGCGCACCGCATTATAAGGCGCATAGAATAGAAGCTACAATAGTGGCTGTGGTTGCATTATGCATCCACTAGGAGGAGCTACGCTAATGGGAATACAATACAGCTTTATTTATATCAAGCTTTCACAACCACTGCAGCTGTAACAAAGCACTTTATAGCACATTTAAAATACTACGACCAAGTGGTCAGAATATTGCTCCACATATAAGGTGAATCGGATTATAAAGTGCGCCGTCGGCTTTTGAGAAAACGGAATGCTTTTAGGTGCGCCTTATAGTGCGGAATATACGGTAGTTACTCCTTGCAACATGACACCAGCTATGTGAAGTTGAACGACTCTCACGTGAATTACTCGGGGAAATGTTGTGCTCGGTGATAATTAAAAGTAGCATTTTAAAAACATAATTACTGTTACAATACACTTGAGGTTCAACAAGTTGGAAATCAACCAAAATATCGGACCAGGCAAGACCAGACGTAGGGCTGCACAAGTCATCGAATTTTAATCGAGATGACGATTTGGGCTGCCACGATTACGTTAACCTGACTGTTAGCAATGTTTACATTCAAAATGATGGCTCTGCGGCATATCTAATCAAGCACTTTCTCAACCAGGTGTCGGTCAAACACAAGTGGCCCGACGCATGGTTTAAGCTTCAATAATATGCCTGAGTAACAAGCGAGCGCCCCGCTGTCGGAGGGGACTGATGAGACAGAGTTATTTCGAGAGAAGAAAGTACCGGTAGAGCAAAAAAGGGGAGTTGAGGAGCATCAGGGTGAGCAGCTACTTCCTCAAAAGGGATCAACATCTGGTGTCTGGCCTTGTTTCAGATTTAGGGCAAATGGCATTAAACAAGAGAGCATATTCATCCAACAGTTATTTGCAAACTTGAAACTGACTGGTTATATTTGATTCCTTTCCATTTATTTTAAATATCTTGCACTGGGAACTGTTTACATGTTGTTTGTTGAAAAATAGTTTTGATTATAAAAATTGTTTTGATTCGTGTTGACATGAAAGCGCCTCCAAACAGCTGATATGGCTTCCCCCCAGCCTGCCTGGAAGGTATATGCCAGGCTGGTAAAGTGGTATCGATTTTGTAGGATCGGAACATCTTCAAGTAGCAGGGTATAGGTGGACAAGATTTGCACCGATTAAAAAAAATAATAATCATGGTATTGACATCTGTGCATCTCTAATTAGCGGCAGTTGTAAAAACCCGAAAGTCAAACAAAACTGACGTTGATGAGAACAGATCCGATCAGACCGTAGGAGGTTCCGCAGTACTTATTTCAGTCAACACGTGGAATTATGACACGCGGAGTAGCTTTGCTGAACTGATTCATCCGCAGAGTTCATGAATCCAGGCGTGATGCGGATCGAAGTGCTATTCCCACTCCAGATGGAAAGATCTAAAGGGCTCTAGACAGAAATGACAGTGCATTTTGTTGGCACACACGGGGAGAGATTTATGATGCGTGTATACGCGAGCGCGTGTCAGGGATTCTCCGAAGGCGTGTTGGGTGAAAAGCTCCTGCGTCAGGTCTTTAAGTACATAGGCCGCTAAATAAAAAGACTCGGGGTAACAAGCTTTCCCGATGCGCTCCTCTGGGAGCGAGGTGCAGAAAGTAATAACGTGGGTGGCTACACAGCAAACAAGACAAAGAGGAAGTGCTCTCATCTGGACTCCCCCGGTAATAAACGGACGCTTTGGAAGAATAATGCCAATAACAATCAGAGGTGGCTTCATGTTTGTCCAACTCTATGATGCAGATTTGCATTGAGTGTATACAAAGCCGGTGTGTGTGCATGCATATTGCAGCCAACTAGCCCCCGAAAGCGGCACGCTCCGCTCTGTGATCATCAATAATGAGGCTGAAGCAGGCCGAGCGAACGAACACACACACACACACACACACACACACACACACACACACACACAGACACAAACACACACACACACACACACACACACACACACACACACACACACACACACACACAAAAACAAAACTCTACTTTGGTTCAGCTACAGTTCAAGCAATGCACTGGAATGTGTGCCCTGGTACCAACTTAACTAAGTGTAATATATATAAAAGCAAACACCCAGCTTAACATTAAAACACCCACATATCTCAGCTAATGAGCCGATGTGTTTGAAGGCAGGAATCCCCCGGGACCTAAGCCAATGAAAAAAAAAAAAACGTGCCTACGAGAAATATCTGTTAAACAAATATCGCTGGAAACTGGCAGGAAATAAAAGAGTCACACCTCATTTCTTACTCGCTTCGCTCACGCAGGCCTCATTGTGAGTCTGGTGACACAGAAACTGCAGGAAAACAGATTAAGGAGAGCCATCTGATTTCTATTATAGCCTCTTTTCTCACAGAGATCCTGCAAAATTGCCACATAGAGGCCTTTGACGTTTTTTTTTTTTTTTTTTAATAACGTTTAAATGGCATCCTGCAATCACCTATTTATGCGTGTGACGTACAAAAGTCCAACTGGAAATCAAAAATTTATTTCAACACAGCAGGGCACGAGAACGAATCGACTCTCAAACTGCACATCCCGAACGCAGAATTCCATTTCAGCCAGGCACTGTGACACCTCTGATACTACTTTCAAAGGTAAGAAATTGTCTGGTCAACTTCAAACACCCTTTCCGTGTATAATAAACAGAACCTTTCATGGATTGCGTCAAGGTATTTATGATTCAGCCCAATGGTAAAGGTCTTTAAAAAAGTACATGGCTGTCAAATTAGTCTTGCGATAATCGGCATTTTGTGTCCACTGGGGGGCAATGTTGCGATTAGCGTCGGAAATGTTGCTGACCTGCTCTGTTGCAACGTGGCAAATCCGGGGCACATCATTCTCGACGCACGACTAATGGATTTCCATTCAATTTAAGGATTACATGTTCTCCCCGGCCGGGTCAGTGTGGGTTTTCTACGGGTACTACGGTTTCCTCCCACACTCCAAAAACATGCATGGCAGGCTGATTGAAAACTCGAAATTGTCCCGAGGTGCGAGCGCGGATGTGTTGTTCGTCTGTGTGTGCCCTGTGATTGGCTAGCAACTGGTTCAGGGTGTCCCCCGCCTACTGCCCAAAA
>NW_017805377.1:138270-142868 GCF_001891065.2 Hippocampus comes
CACAGACACAGACACACACACACACACACACACACACACACACACACACACACACACACAAAAACAAAACTCTACTTTGGTTCAGCTACAGTTCAAGCAATGCACTGGAATGTGTGCCCTGGTACCAACTTAACTAAGTGTAATATATATAAAAGCAAACACCCAGCTTAACATTAAAACACCCACATATCTCAGCTAATGAGCCGATGTGTTTGAAGGCAGGAATCCCCCGGGACCTAAGCCAATGAAAAAAAAAAAAAAGTGCCTACGAGAAATATCTGTTAAACAAATATCGCTGGAAACTGGCAGGAAATAAAAGAGTCACACCTCATTTCTTACTCGCTTCGCTCACGCAGGCCTCATTGTGAGTCTGGTGACACAGAAACTGCAGGAAAACAGATTAAGGAGAGCCATCTGATTTCTATTATAGCCTCTTTTCTCACAGAGATCCTGCAAAATTGCCACATAGAGGCCCTTGACGTTTTTTTTTAATAACGTTTAAATGGCATCCTGCAATCACCTATTTATGCGTGTGACGTACAAAAGTCCAACTGGAAATCAAAAATGTATTTCAACACAGCAGGGCACGAGAACGAATCGACTCTCAAACTGCACATCCCGAACGCAGAATTCCATTTCAGCCAGGCACTGTGACACCTCTGATACTACTTTCAAAGGTAAGAAATTGCTTGGTCAACTTCAAACACCCTTTCCGTGTATAATAAACAGAACAACCTTTCATGGATTGCGTCAAGGTATTTATGACTCAGCCCAATGGTAAAGGTCTTTAAAAAAAAAAACTTTCATGGATTGCGTCAAGGTATTTATGATTCAGCCCAATGGTAAAGGTCTTTAAAAAAGTACATGGCTGTCAAATTAGTCTTGCGATAATCGGCGTTTTATGTCCACTGGGGGCAATGTTGCGATTAGCGTCGGAAATGTTGCTGACCTGCTCTGTTGCAACGCGGCAAATCCGGGGCACATCATTCTCGACGCACGACTAATGGATTTCCATTCAATTTAAGGATTACATGTTCTCCCCGGCCGGGTCAGTGTGGGTTTTCTACGGGTACTACGGTTTCCTCCCACACTCCAAAAACATGCATGGCAGGCTGATTGAAAACTCGAAATTGTCCCGAGGTGCGAGCGCGGATGTGTTGTTCGTCTGTGTGTGCCCTGTGATTGGCTAGCAACTGGTTCAGGGTGTCCCCCGCCTACTGCCCAAAAGATGGCTGGGATAGGCTCCTGCACCCCCGCGACCCTTGTGAGGATAGGCGGATCGGAAAAGAGAGAGATTAACGTAAAAGGGATTTTTCGTACTTTGATTGGTCATACCCGCAGAGACGACGTCATCGTTTGCCAACAACACCCCTTTTTTTTTTGCCATCAGGCGACAGCAAGAGTTTTCAACTGGCGCTCGAATCGCTCTCATGTGGCACACCGCCGCTGACCACAACGTCGTGATTGACGGTGAAAAGTGTGGTTACATTTCTCAAAGGTTGTATGGTGACAATGCACGTTGCCACAAGTGCAATCAATTATTCAAATGTCAGAGGCAAAACACAAGCAAGCTGAGCAAACAGAAAAAAATAAATTGCATTTCACATCACAGAAGTGCCTTCAAGATGTCGCCTGAAAATCAGTCTGTTGAAAGACGACCCTTGTTGCGTGTACAAATATGAACGTTATCAAGACAGGTCGTTTTTTTTTTTTGTTACTAGCTTTTTTTCGGGCTGCAACTGTCTAACAATTTTCGAATCCAGTGTTCTATCGATTGCCCCCATCGATTAATCAACTGCATCTTTGTTTGCTTGGATTTCCAACAACAAACCAAATCAGCAAAGCTCGGCTGGAATCGTCATCCATCAACGTCTAGTGAAATAGAATGAAGTGGATGGGATGGCGTTGCAAACATCAAGACATGAGGCATCGACTGGCCCGCAGAGAGCAGCACGTCTTCCAAACGCGGCGTAGAATGTGGGTGTGATGGCCTGGCCCAGAAGAGCAATCTGCAAAGTCATTAATCATCGGCCGTCGTCGTAAAATGCACAATTTCTGTGGGTGTCGGTGCCAATGCATGCGGGATGAGGAGGTGAAGAAAAAAAAAAAAAAAGGCACTCGGAATATCTTTGTGGTGACGGTGACGACGTGCTACAGCAGTGTGCCACGGGCATTGCCGGTGTGCTGATTAAACAAAGCACACAAGCCAGACAAGGAGAAGCACTGGAGGAAAAGGCAACGATGATGAAAGACAAACAAGACGTGGTGAAATGCGGCGCGGATAGAGCTCAACAAAAAAGGACATTTAAGAGCAGCCGAAACTGAAAAGGATGTGTGTGGCACTCAAGAAACGCCGCAAAATTGGCCCTTATTGGAAAGAAGCGCAACATTCCTAAAAATAACAAAAATTTCTTTCCCCACTCGCGTCGTGTTCTCAGCAGACCACCCCTCCACTCCTCCCCACACTAAAATTAGCACGCATCACATTTGATGATGTGCAACCTCTCTTTGGGGGTTAAATTCTTGGCAATGGAGGCGGCTCAATGAGCCGTAGACGTGGCAGTTTCGTGCACTCGGTGGGAACTCCCAGAGAGTGAGGTAAAACAGCCACGGAAAGCCATCTCCACACTGAACTGTAACGTCTTAATAGTTGCCCGGAAAAAAAAGGGCAAAAGGGCACAAGGTGATGGGGGTTATTGTTTTTAAGCCGCTCAGAAAGTCGCTTTCGACGGTTCTTTGACCTTTACACCTCCTCGAGTAGTGGTTTGGGTTAAAAAAAAAAAAAAAAAAAAAAAAGACTTTTTGTTAACACCCCCCCCAAAAAAAAGTTATGCACTGCACATAACGTGTCAACTTATTATTCCGATTGGAAAATAGTCAGAGACTTGATTTTTTTTTTACGTTTCCTCAAAATCTCATATTCCTCATTCTTAATTACGCTGTAAATGTGAACAAAACCGATTCGGTTTTGGGCTCACGTGTTCGGCAAACGCAGCACATATCACCATGGCGCACCTTTTATCAAGTCGCCAGGAACACGCAGCTCAGCTCAACCCACACTCAAACCTCGTGACAAAAAAAAAAAAAAAAAGTGCATACAGATAATTTGTTTCTGTGCGTCAGGGGAATTGCATGTAGCCTCCTCAGACTTGTAAGCAGCTGTCATTTAACCCCCGACACACATGAGGAAAAAAAAAAAAAATCAATGTCTTTGGAGTGTCACTACTACGCAGAACGTGCTAACTTCACCCGCCAGTTGAATCGGGGAGACAAACAAAAAAACGAGGCTAAAGTTGAGACGCGCAACTCACTTGTTCTTATTTGAACCCACGACTACTGTCAGTGCTCTTGTTGATGTACACACAAAGCGCAAGCGACTAGAAACAAGCCTGCAGTCTTGGGCGTTCTCTTGCATTTCCAAAAAAAACACCCCAAACACACATTGGCCATGTCAATCATTTCCACCCCCCACCCCCCGCCCAAAAAAAAAACACCCCAAACACACATTGGCCATGTCAAATAAAGCACAGGATGCACGCTGTAAGCGCCGCCGTGTGATAAAGAGATGGAAGAATAACAGGATGAAGACTCAGGATGCGCGCTGACCAGACTGGAAGAGCAAGTCGTGGTCACGTCTTCTGTCGGCGACTCCAAAGCACCACACAAATGTTTTCTGACCTGTGGCACAAATATTGACAGCTCCTCCCTTCCCCACCCACAAAGATGGAGACTTCCTTTCATGAGGCACTGGAGGCCGAGGGGGTGCGAGGGTCACCTACAAGCCCGTGGGGTCAAATGAAGCCCGCAAGAATATTTAGTCTGGCGCGGCATGCAGTTCGAAGGCCAAGCTACGAAATGCATCCCGGTTGTGACGACGCCTACAGTTGGTTGGGGCCCCTTTGGTCAAACAACAATGGCCGGAAGGGTTCAGCGGTCAAAAGGGGGGGGGGGGGACAAGAGACGTGGGGAGGAAGGAAAAGCTCAGCGTGTGGATGCAGGTGGTGAAGATAATCACTTTGCTTCCTGTCCGCACCTCAACAACAACAACTGAGACCACCGTCTTTAAAGTTCAAGCGGGAGAATCGTTTCACACTTGCCACGGTGGCCTAAATTTTCAAAAGCCGCGGTCGATACTGTGCAACCTCTCGGTGGCTGGAATGAATTGCAAAGTGGGAGAAGTCATGTTTATGAGTTTATACTGCATGCGCTCTCATTGGGGATTTGTCACTATCTGCCAGACTGCATAGTCGCACTGGTCAAGTAGTGTCAGAGTATTTTTTTTTTTAGTATGCACAATATCGGAGTCAACACTGATACAGGAATCCCAAGCTACCATACGCATTCAATACTGACGTCGAAAACAGGAGTTCAAAACATTCAAAGATCCTTTGAGAACAACTACTTTTCCCCAATTGTCCGTCCGTCCCCACTAGAATCCTGGACTCCTTTGCGACAAATAAGCAGCGGCAATCAGACAGCGGTTGCGAACATTTAATTGCAACGCTTCGACAAATAACATCGGCAGCCTGCCAAAAAGTGCCGCACCGAGAATGTGAGCAAACAGGAACGAGCGCATTGCCTTCATCCCCCCCCCACAC
>NW_017805377.1:142887-160556 GCF_001891065.2 Hippocampus comes
TCCACCAACGCTTTGATGCCAGGAAACGGGAGACAAAAGCGAGCAGGGGCTGCCTGCACCTTTTACTTGTCATTTCTTTTAAGTCTTGTGTTGTGCGACTGATAGCAAATAGCTCGAGAGCGAGGGTAGACATTTGCTCCTAAATATCGAGGTAGCGCGTCAACTGCCATCTAGAGACAGGTGGACGAATGCTTCGTTGCTTACATCTTGGTGTGAGATGACACAAACTTGTTGTTTGAGATGTACTAAATGACAACAGTTGCTTATTGTGAAGGAAAGGCAATAGCGGAAAAAAAATAAAAATAACCGCTTCTTCGCATCCCCGGATGGAGCGTAATATTTTTTGACTGGTGGATCAGTTTTGTCGAGTAGACCGGGTCAAAAGTACCGTTCATAATGTGAGGGCAAAAAAAAAAAAAAAAAAATCCTTTTCACGCTCAAGGTTTCACCGAGCATTTTGGACACGAGAGCTTTGCAAATCCGAGAGGGAGACGGCACACAAGATTGCAGACGGCGCGTTGTTCTCGAGCAACATTTAAGCCTGCGAGTGATTGTGTCAAGAGCCTACGCGCATTGCTAGCATCCCCGAGCGCAGGCGGGCGAGCGCTTGGGCTGATGCGAAGCGACAGGCCACGTTGTGGGCCTTTAACGTCACCACTGGTCCTCACATGGATGAGGAGAAGGTGCCTCGGGGTGGAATATCTCGCACACAAGTGGAGAAAGGGGGCTGCAAAAAGAAAGCATATGGAAGGAAGAGGGCAAAAATGAAACGCAGAGGAAGAGATGATGAAGAGACAGATGGGGGGGGGGGGGGGGGGGGGGTGAGAGTACATTCCGGTCAACGTACAAATATTAAAACAAAGACAAAGCCAGGAAAATGAGTCACTCTCTTGGGACAGTGATTGTCTGCTTCGGAAAACATGACAAGGGCGGAGCTTGCCATGTGCAGAGTGGTAAAGTGCCCCCCACCCCACCGGCTGGCGCAATGCTTGTGGAGCAAAGTCAAAGACATTGGGAGCTGCGTGAACATGACGGAGTAAATACAATCCAGGAGCAGGTGATGGGCGAGTAAGACGAATAAGAGGTGACAGCGAGACTAAGAGACAAGTCCATCTCCGGAAAGACTTTAGCACCTAAAGGTGTCGACAGGTTCCGGGAACCTTGACAGCTTGCCCCAGCGCACACCTGTCCAGGTTGTAGCTTGGTGCCATCAGTGTTTAGTTGCATCCACATCTCATTCGGAGACAACTTTTGTCTCCTTGCAGTGGTACGTCGACTCTCTTGTCGAAATGCTCCCAAAAACATGCCTTCAACGTCATCAGAATGTTGAACGGTCGCGCTGCCAGCGCACCTCGCACGTCGCTTCATCTGTAAGCTTGTCCTAACATGGACCTCCAAGGGAATATTTACACCAGAAATTCTTGAGATGTAATCAAAAGGCAGTCTGTACTTAAAATACGCCCGCCCCCAAAGAAAAAAAAAAAAAAAAATGGATGGCTTTCAACTGCCCTGCCCCATGAAGCGGGTGCACACTAGAGCTGGGTGATATGATGATAAAAAAGTATATCACGGAGACCAAAGAAAGGTTTTCACGGTGCCACTTGTCTCCTACGGTTTGGATCATTACGTCATTCTGGCAATGGCGAATAAACAAATGACAGAGGCATGCTGGCCAAGAAGCACTTGTACCGAAGAGAAGGAGTCAGACGTCTTTGATTTGGTTGCATTTTGGGGTCAAGGCATCTGACGAGGAGCAGAAAACTGTTGCGTGCCACAAGAAGGTTTCCTATACCCCGACGCAGATACAAACTTCGTCTTTAACGTTACGGAAAACAAAATACAAAAAAAAGTGATCAAATTAAGAGCTTAAAATGAAAGACAAAAAAAAAATCTAAAAAGAAAATGCAAAATCAAGCCAGTCATACAGTAGGATTAGCAACTCCACGGAAATATTTACAACAGCCTGGAATGAATATAATCAAAAGCAGTCCATACGTCACTCCACCAGCAAGTGCCATATTTGAAGAATTTCCTTCCCTTTTGATGAAAATGAACCAAAATGATAGAAAATCCTGATGTGATCTCTTAATTGTGACGTGAAACAAAAGCACATTAGGTCAAGTCAATGACTGCGATGACTGTATAATGTGTCTCAAGTCATTCACAAAACAAACGAAGCTCGCGACCAGCCAACAGTTGGCCCAACTTCTTTTATTTCGTGAATCAAACCCACTCTTTCTTCTTCTTTGTGTCCTCCAGCAGTCCGGCTGCGACGCGGCACCAAGGTCGCCTCTCACAGGTCAGTCTTGGTACTACAATTGGAGACACTATCGGTGTGCAATGTTGGTCATCTCAAGATGAAGACGATGCGCGCGCCGCTTTTGGAAGACACGAAGGGGTGATGATTCAACTGTGATGCGTACAGTTACGGGCCAGGCTCCGGTAAATAGACATCGTTTGTGTGCCGGGGACCCACAGCAGTGGTCTGGGCCCAATCGTACACAAAAAAGCCCATTGTGTGTCTGTCATTGGGAGAAGGAAGGAAGGCTGGGATGAGGGGGTGGCGTGTGGAGCTGAGCAAGGGGTCAATAACCTTCCCCGTAGCTAACAAGATGACCTCATTCACATCACATGGGAGGAATTCTGCCCCCCCGCCCAACACACACACACACACACACACACACACACAACCACCCCCACCCGACTGTTCTTTATAATACTGACTATCCTCCTTCGCCTGACACGCCTTCCTCCTTTCAGGGAGAACAACTCATCAAGTGAGTAGTTTGGGCTAACAAACTCCATCTTTCATAAAGAGCACGAAAGCGCGGCTTTGCTTTCAGTATCACAAATGGCACTAAATGGGCTCTTTGCTATTCCAATTAACGCCTCATGATACAAAACCCCGCATTATTTTCTTTTCCCCCCCCGGTAGTGCGATGTCATCCCCCTGACCCCCGACTTCTGCAGTGATAAGATGGGGCAGCTCTCACGACGACAAACGGGAACACGCAACAGAAGAACGGATACAGGAAAACTGCCACGCTTGCAGTTTTTCTACCGACAATCTGAAAACGCAGCATTTGAAAATGACAGTGTGGTGCGCGTGAGTGTTAAGCATTCTGTCCGGTTGCGCCAAGATCCATCAGACAAAACATGGTACAAATGGCAGCTATTCTATTGCCTTTCTTCGTGCAAAATGTGCATGAATGGAACCACTACTTCAACTGACAAAATATCTTCCGGGAGCGGTTAGCGCTCACGTGAACTTTTTGCCATCTTGAGGTCAAACTATTCATAGAAAAACACGTTTCATTCAGGTGTAAATTGACTTTTGCGTGGTCAGTTTTGAGACATCGTGACGCGGCAAGAGCGCAAGACAGGAGGAACCGACGCAAAACACAACAGTCCGCGCTTTGCTGCGATGCGCGTGGACGGCATCGCTGAGGCGGAGAAGACCCCGTTTGCCGCCGCTGAAAACATTGCTGACTAAGTACTGTCCGGGCGGGATGGTGGATTAACGACCCGCGTGAACAAAGTGTGTGCAATGGGAGAAAATCTGCACACGCTTCTCTCTGGATACCCAGTGCAAGCGGTGTGTGCTGGTGCAGGCGTTAACACTGCCACAAATCCAACAAGAAACGCTGCCTATGTCGCAAATATTGTCCTGAAAGCATTGCAGATGAATTCGATGGCATAAAGCATTCGGGGTCCGACAACCTTTTTTGTCCTGTCATCCAGGAACATTTTTCAAAGTCAAGTTCTGGGCTTCAAAACGACTCCTTTGATGACCCTATTTATTTTTATCAGCAGAGCAGGACCCAAAATGAAGACAGGCATCTCATCCAATCCCCTTTTTTTAATCGAAAGATACTCCAAGGGTACAGAAAAGGAAATAAAAGAGGGAAAAAAAAAAAAAGGGCACAACTCCGCCATCACACCGACTGCGGCTTGTTCGTCTGTGCTGAACCAAACAATCCCGTCAATTCAAGGCTTTGCAAGAACTGCGGGCAGTCGGTCGTTCGCCCTCCGAGCCGGAGAGTTATTTCTAAGGTGGCAGTCACGCCACAAAGACTTTCAACGCACGATGTCAATTTCATTCAAAGCAACGACGGGGGGAAATCGAAACGGACAATGGCGAAACGCAGTCATTGCAAGATTATTAAGCCGGTTAAATGGAGACAGCATGCGGTAAAGTCACAAATGAATAATACAGCTGGCATGACAAAGCTTGAGTTGGAGCGACGAGACTATTTGGAAGATGTGACGCGGTGGCACAGATTTCAGACGACCAGCTGACAGCGAGGTTACAGTGTGCGCCGCTTCATATTCGGATGACGGCGAACTACAGAGGACTCAAACTGACGCACTTTCCGCAGGCCCCCGCGGGGTAAGGCAACTGCAGCCCCGCATGCTCTCGCCAGGCCTCACAGAAAAAAAAAAAAAACAACACAAGCGGCAGAGGACAGGTAAATTATTCATCTTTGATTTATCGGCCGGCCGAAAGCGAGTGAGACGCCACAGCAAAGGCTTCCGAACCACGGGGAGGCCAAAGCGCTAAAGGCTCTGGATCGGGATGAAGTGAGATTAACATTGAAAGTATCTGCCAAATGACAAATTTAGAGAACCATTACTGGACTTTTAATTCGCGAGGAGTTGACACGCTGCGAAAGACCGGCCGGCGTACATTAAAACCCAAAGTGAAACCGGCCACGGAAGAGAGCGCAGCTGTGCAAAACAAAAAAGTAAAAAATAGGCAGGGAGGCGAAGCAGAAATTCCTGAGCTGGTTGCCAAAACTTGTTTCCTAGTCCTCCACTGAAAGGACACGGAGACAATTAATGCAGCCGGGGTGGGCGGGTAAAAACGAGACAGAGTGAGCATTCACCCCCCCCCTCCCCCCGCCTTGCCTCATTTCTGGGATAAAAGGGGAGGAGACTCAAAGTAGTGCCAAATAGCGTGATTCATGTTTTACCAAATTGTTACACACTAGAGTCTCTTTGTAAATTTAAAAAAAAAAAAGTGTATGTGGGGACTACGATGAAAAGAACGTGCCGGCGGGGAGCGAGCATAGTTCCGTGGACAAACAGAATGTGAACGACCCGATAGCAGAGACAAATACAACCTTGTGGAGGAGAGGCCGCTTCGTTATGCAATCTTAATTAGCCAAAAAGAAATTTGGAGTGACGACTCTGCCTCGGTGGGCGCGGAACAGCGGCCGGCCCTCTCAAAAGGAATGAAAACAAACCACAAGACTTCTCCAGAGTCTTAAATTGCGTTATTTCCTGTAGGTGATGAGACGCAAATAAAAACGGAAGAACATTTTTTAAAAACATGTTGTTCGCCAAGGGCAGAGGGCGGATCTGCGGCTTGTGGTGAAGGTGTTAATACGAGTCCTATTCTTGTACTAATAGACACCTGAACACGACTTTGACTTCAAATTTCCTTGAAATTCCTGCGCAGTTCGCCTTATTGTTATTACCCTTCGAGCAGAACGGTGTTTAGACGACGACGACGACAGATTGTACGGCATGCAGTCTGAATGACGCTCAGAAACAGGAGGCGGCGGTTGATAAGGAGACCCCGGCACTCGTGGGATTGAAGCCCGTGATAAGCGCTCTGAGCTGATGTGGGATGACTTTATCACACAGGCCCTGCTGGGGGTGCCGTGGCCGATGCCGAGGCTCAGGGTGCAACGAGGGGCAGGGTGGAGGGTCGGGCATGGCGGACCGGAGCTCAACCGGCTATGTAGGGTGGGGCTGAGACCCCCGCGGCCAGGAGGGCAAAGCACTAAAACGTGGCAACTGTGTGGAATGGTTTTGATGTCCTCGTTTTAGAACACTTGCTTTGCTTTTTGCATGGTTTCCAAAATGCAAAGAAAAGAACGGGCGCGTTACCCACTCAACGGCCCACCTGAACCTGAAACGGTTTAGCAAAGCAACCAAGCCGGAAATTGACCTGAAATTCCAAGGGAAATGGAGGATAACAGGAGAACCAGAGTCCACAATCCATGATAAGGCCACTCACTGCTCTCGGCTTTCGAGCCGGCGTTTTCATATTATTGCATTTTTACTTTGGTGTTGTTTTGAGTACACGCCCTTGGACAGGGGCGACACTGATAAGCAAAAAAGGAAAATGGTAACCACGATAGAGGAACTGAAAAAGGAACTCAAAGCTCAAGTTTGCTCCAAGGTTTATTTTATTTTTTACGAAAAACAATTAATTCTGCTTGCATGCTCAAATGTTAGCCAATTCATCACCTTTGCTGTACTTTAAAGTCTGCACTTTATGAACGTCAAGGTTTCACCGGGACCACCAGGAGGCCCCAGACCAGCTAGATTTTCTTATGGGCCACATTTTAAGAACTCTTGGTCACGGCACAACACACACAGCCAGAACAAGACCAGCACAAAGCCTCCATATTCAACTTCAACAATAGCAGATCCGGCTCAGTAAACCGGTGAACAGAATGGCGCTCGTTAATTAAATCCCAGCTTATAAAGTGGCGCTTGGGGAAAGGATGCAGGGGAGGAGGGAGGAGGGGGGGGGGGTGATGGGCGGATAAAACAGGTTTCAACTTGCGACGATGGCAAACAGCCCCGATTGACTCGTTCTGTCAGCCTCTAGCGGTGCACTAAGCAGCGCGGTGCTCTATCCTAATAGATACGCCATTGATTGTGTGTCAGAGGTTAGAGAAGGTCTCTTCCTGCTCCGAATACACACAGTTAACCTCGAAAATGTGCTCACTCTATCGAGATGGGGGAAACGATCAAGGGAGTGGGCGCTAGATGACAGGAATTAGGGGCAAGTATAAAAAAAAAAAAAAAAAAAAAAAAAAAACAACTGGAGGACCCACGGCATTGTCCCGTATGTCAAACTCTCTTAGCAAATATTCCCGAAGGAACAGTCTCTATCTAAAGGCGTCCTCCAATTGTTGGCCTCTACCCCGGGGAAAGGCGCAAAAAACAAAAAAAAAACAAAAACAAGCAGAAAATAGTGGCGACACAAAGGCAAATGAGTAGCAGTACGCACGGCATTGCGCCGCCGCGGCCCGCTGTGCTTGTCGACAATGGCCTGGAAAATCTATGAAACAAATTTCAAAATCAGCACCCGGGGAGGGTTTTGCTTTGATTAAACAATTGAGAATCAATATCAAGTCTTTGGATCGTGTGAGAAAAAAAAAAACACCCCAAAAAACAAAATCCCTTCCGCCTTATGCTCTGCTAACTTACAGCATTCCGCTCTTCCCAACATTGCCGCCTGTTAAATGGGCGGTCTTCTCCTGCCAAGTGAAAATGGAGCAATTTGAAGCTGCGTGTTGGCTGGCAGGCTGTAAAGATAAATAAAATAAAGAGGAAAAAAAAAAAAAAACACCATAGCAGGTGTCACCTCAGGGAGATGAACAACCAGAAATGCAGGGGAGAAGGGGGAAGGGGTGTTCCAAAGGGGGATACGGGGCTGTCAATCTACCACAATGACCTTGAGGCACGACATACATGTCAGCAACAAAATGGGTGCGCGTGGATGGGCGTCTGCTGGGGTGGGGTCTGCTTTCCTCCCTTTCATAGTCGCAGCTGTGGAGGCACGCACGAAAAAAATTGGGCAAGCGAGGTAGGGGAATTCACGCAGCTGTCGGTCGAGCATACATCAGAAACACACTTTCTGAAAAAGTATCTTTATGATTCAGCTGGAAGTGGTTAATTGGTTGGTGCTTGATATATATCAAAAAAAAAAAATGTTTCACCATTTCCCTTACATCAGAGCCTTGGCTTGTGAGCGAGGCCCCGAATGTCACACCAAGACGGCAAGGCCCTCAACGACCGGGACAAGAAAAGCAAACAGCCCCAAACGTTTCGGCCTCCTCGACACTGGGGTGACTTTCATCGCGTGCACTCGCAATTTCTGGCGCTGGGGTAATATTTGGCCTGGTGCTGTGGAAACCCCTCGTAAAACTCAACACAACTCAAGCGGGGTGGAAGTGAAGCTTGGGAGTCGCAAATGTGGTGTCATTTATTTCTTGAACAAGGTTGAGGAATTTTTTTTTTTATGCATCCAGCATGTTCCACTCTGTAAAACTCATACACAGTTTCAGGAAATAGTACAAACAAACCTAAAATGTTGAATCAAAGTTGTATGCTTAGCTGCTTTACTCCCGGTAGACACCAAGAGAGATTCAGCTTGTTCATGGTACTTTTGCCAGATGACAGGTTATGCTCTTTGAGCCACAGTGGGAACAACAGTGCACCATGCACAGACAACTCTCTGTTGTTATATTCGCCAACAAGAAACAGTATTGATTATTTGTGATGCATTAATAAAATGGTCAAAGTGTAGCATATAGTTCCTGATTTGAGTCAAAGCATTTGGGGCCAAAATCTTCAGCGTCATACGAAAGCCAGATGGTGAAATTGATCAAATCCAATTCAATTTAACAAGACTTATATGGGAGTTTTTCGCCACTTGCCTAAATTTGATTGGTTCACCGTTTGATTCTCGCTCATTGGTCACAAATTACACAGCATCTTCTATCCATTCTGCATACTGCTTTTCCTGTTGTGTGTCACTGGGAGCTGCAGCCTGTCCCAGCTGACTTCGCAACCGGACTGATCGCCTGTCGATAAAACCCGCAGTGAGTCAGACAGCCATTCATGCTGCCCGCACGGGAGGCTAGTGAGTACACCACTCCTCCACCAGTGACTAAAAAGCATGCAATTGTATGTATTATACACTCTTCTGTGAACATTTAAGAAGCACAGTGATAACTCAGACTAATGTATAATGTATATGTATACTAATATTTACTCTTTAGGTTTGAGAGTATAGAAAGGTTTTTAATTGAGAATGTCTTGTTCAAGAGGGTCGAGGCCAATTCAAAGTTTTCCCTGATGTTGGGTTGCAAAGACAACTACATTATACACTCTCAACAAAGATCAGCCTTGTTTCATTGTGCAACAACGTACTCTGGCAGTTTTCCAGCACGTCCGCTTCTATAACTTTGGCTTATCATCCATCTTTCAGGGAGACGAGAAATCTGCGCGAACCGGTTTAGCTGCCGCATACTCGGGCGCCTACGCAACTCGGGCAACGCCAAAACTAGGAAAATAAGGTGCGTTATTTCCGCACACGGTGGTGTAAAAACGCAAATACAAAAACAAAAAAAAAAAAAACAGGAAGGCAGTTTTGTGTACTTCTATCGTGTGAAAATGTAAAGCGGTTTTCGTTCCAAGTGTCACCGTCCGGCGTTGTGCTTCACTCACGCGGGGGCTGTGGCGCTCTCTAGTGTCCCCTGCTCGGTTACATAAAACCCGCGTCGCTCTGCCTCTCACACCGGCTTAAGGTTGTTGATACTACCGACATCGAGGGGTCAATAATCCTCTGTTATGTGCGAAAATGGAAGAAAATATACCACAATTGGCCAAGGTAGCAGGCAGGCATGTTTTAGTGCGAGATACAAAATATCGACGTTCGGGTTTTTTTTTTTTTTTTTGACGACCGACGCAGCTAAATGGAGGAAATAAAAGCAGAAGTAAAACCTTGCTCGGTTTCATTTGAAGTCGTAGCTGGAGGACGAATGAGGGTGGAGAGACGACGGAGAAGTTATGGAGGCTTTCCAAGCCTCGACTGGCCATTGTTTGGGCAAGACGCACACAACATTCCTCCGCGGTTTGAGCTCGCCCGCTGGGCAACAACTCTCATAAGGTTCCAAACAACCCTAAAAACAAAAATCACGCACTTTACACGTCTCCGTGTGGTCGAATGTCTATTCACTGGCGTTTTCTAGCGCGTTTTATGAAATAAAATAAAAAATAAAAAAACTAGCTAAGTTTGAGTCGAGTGTCGTGGCTAGCTTGAAAATGTGGCTAGTAACCCCCCCGGAGCTAAAACAACTGGAACATGTGGAACCAGGGCCCCGGCTCGATGAACACTACGAGCCCCCAAAGTGGACCAAAGTTCACATTAAAGGCACCCTGGGGGTTGTTGAATCGCAAGGGTGGTGTGTTGTTTACAAGTGTTTTGAACCAAGAGTGAGAGAAAGTTTTGCTTTAGTCATAAAGTCAACAGTACTAATCTCAGCCACTCAGATAACACTCGGCACTCGCCACGCTTTACAACGTGTTGCAGTACTGGTATATTAAAATAAAACAACAACAATAAAGAAGCGGGAGGAGATGGTTTGTATGAGGGCTGATTTATGTACGTTTAAGCAGCCGAAACAGTGCGAACGCGGGACGTCGTTTCCCAGCCACCCCGGTAGCACCATCACCACGCCGCCACTTACCTTCATCGAGAAGCCGCTCAAGGTGCGTGAAGATGCCGCAGAGATTGGGCAAACTGGTCATGAGCTTCTTCTCGTTCAACAATTGCATCAAATAGTCGGGACTCGGCCTCGGTCGCTCCTTCACTTCGACCTCTCCGACCATCATCTTTGCGGCGAGGAGAGCGGAACACGAAGCACCGCCGAGCACAGAATCCTTCTTTTCGGGAGTGGGTGAGGGGGTGAAAGGAAGAAAAGAGAGAAAGGGGGAAGAAAAAAAAACTTGCGGCTCCCGATCCCTCGCTTTTCCTCCGCTCCTCGTGTGAACAATACTCTGGAATGCCCCCCGTTTCCCGAATTGTTGCAGGCTCGCTGTGTTAGTGCTGTTTGAGCGGTGGCGGAGGACAAAAAAAAACAGACAGCGTTATTCCCTTCCGCTCGTGGAGATGGTGTGCGCTCGGGGACGTTCGATTCCTCCACTGTAAGCGCGAGGGACTGTTCCGCCGGAACAGGGCCGTCCTTCCTCGCCGGCGATTGGAGGGTGTACTTTCATTGGTCTAATGGGACAACCAATGAGCGCCCGGAGCTCAGGCCGTTAGAGGCGGGGCTGACTCGTGGCGACAAATGATTGATAGGAACGAGGACCAATCGCGCGTGCGGCGCAGGAATGCACGTCAACCTCCTGAAGGGTCAACAGAATATTATCCAGGGTTGGCCAAAACTTAGTCACGTATACTCTTAAAATGTTTTGGTACATTTACACTTATTTATTACAGTAATTTTTATTTAACACTGTTGTAATATGGTAGAAATCTGAAAATATCCCCCTTTTAACATTGCAAACTTTTCCACAAAGTCTGCAACACACAGCACCGCAGTATTTCCCATCAGGTTTCAAGTTAGATTATTCTAGCCTTGGTTAGGGGTTTCTTGCCAGAGTTGTAGTTTCAAGGTCAACTTGTAGCCTGAGTAACGATTTGGAGTTCCAGTTTCAAATAATGGTTACATAGGTAGGTAGCGAGCTTTTAGTGTCAATCCACAATATGTGTGAAACATAGAAAATCATCTTCTCAAGTCATATATATACTCTTTGTAGTTTGAAGTGACGAGAGATGAAAGGGAAATTTGAAGTCTCCTTTTACCAGTTGATCATTGATGTCACAATAATAGGATGATGGCACTCATGTTTTCTCAAAGGAATGTTTGAACGTAAACAAGCAACCGGAGCATCCGTTGGCGAGTAACATACATACCGAAAGAATAGTTCAATTCTCCACTTTCTGGTTTCAAAGCAAGTGCCGGTTTTTCGTGAAAGGTCAAAGAAGGGCTACAAGATAGGATTAGGGTTTCAAAATACAGTTTTCAGGTTTCAAGCTAGGGTTAGCCTGGGTTAGGGTTCGTAGTTAGGATTTCAAATAATGGAATTCAGGTTTCAATCTAGGCTGTAAATGCTAATTGTTAGGATTTTAAGTTCCAGTGTGGGGTTGGGTTCATATTGGCCTTTTTAAGTGTCAGTGAACCTCTTCCTTCCTGCTTTTCTGTCTTCCAAAATCATTTAAAAAATGAATACATGTACCTGTTTTTGGCCCGCCTTGTAGTTCTCTGCACTTTCTTGCCCATTCATGGAAAACAGAGTTTTATTCGCCTCGGTGTTTCACAAAGACATGTTTAAAAACAATTTTGGCAACATAGCTACTGTTAATCATTCTCAGTGTTATAAAACAATTAAGACATGTTATCTATCATTTGTTATCCCATGCTTCTTATGGTATCTTATCACTTCGGTAGGAAACATGCCAAGGAAACTACAGTTAGCTTACCGTTATCTGTGCTATTTTTAACCTCCAGTTTGTCTTTGGAGAAAATCTAATAACCTGTACTTGCGAAGCGTAGTCTAGGACCATCATGAGAAAACATCACAGGTGAAATGAAGCTTTAGCTAGCAGGCAGCGCAATATCCACAATCTACTATGAATGGCTCCATGAAATGACCCTTAAAACGAGCAAATTTCAGCAAGACAAGAAAAAGGGTGTAAAGTGACCTATAATTCTATAATTCTTCATCTTTGTGGTATTTTGATTTAAAAAAAAAAAAAAAAAAACATACTTTGTCTCCTTTAGACTTTTCTTTGCAAGGTCACTCGTTATGTCCTCTGAGTAGCAATCCGGCGCGACAACGCTTACGATTTAGCACCATCACGTGCCCATTTGTCATTCGATGATAGACATATAATCGAATAAAACTGTTTTTACTGATTTGGATGACAATGTTACAGGTTACCATTGCGTCAGGTCAAATTACGAGTACAAAAATGACATTAGCGTGTGCGGTCCACGTCCTAACATGACGTCTATTGTTACCCAAGACTTGTACATCTTGTTATCCATCTTGGGACCCATTGATCAACGCCGCCATAATCAATAGAACCTTTTCATCGTCCTGTCCTTGAGAGGACCTTTCTACATATCCTCGGAAGATTAACATGCCTGATCAATGGGACAAACGCAAAAAAAAAAAAAAAATCCCCAATACAAGCTACGTTAATTTCTCACACTAAAAATGTTCAGGTGGTTTTCATATACACTATGAGCCATTCAATGTAATCAGATTTTGTTTTTTTTACCGAATTCAACTCTTAAGCTACCTTGTGTGTACCTTGTGTTTACCTTGGGAAGACATTTCTTAAGTATTACTTGAACATCAACATGGCTGATTAGTGGGACACATGGGAAAAAAAACAAAAAACTCCAACCAGTCTCTCACACTCCATGTGGAAATGACCACATTGATAGTTTGGATTTAAGCAGCTGTTGGTTGCACAAAAAAAGGTGTGGGGAGACAGGAAAGGGTCTGCTTAAATCCGTGCGCCCTTTTCCTGCTCTTGGGCCTCATTCAATTTGTCCGCTCGCCCACTCGCGTCTTTGTGCGAGTGAACCTCCTCGCCGCCTCCATGAGTGCTCCAACAGCTGCACTCTGACCCCTTTGGCTTCAGCTTGTCGCCATTGTGCTGACGAAAGCTATCTTCCAGCCTGTACAAGAGCAGAGCGGCGGCAAAATCATCAAATAAATGGAGAGATTCCGCCGTCGCATTTGGATAGGTTTGATCCGGATGAAACTGAACAGTCCGTAATGTTGTTACACGGTTGCCTTAACGACCATAACCACCCTACAACGCTGCCCTTTAACCAGAGTCTACATTTGTTATGGCTGTAATTACCACCGAGCTTTATTTAAGCCTTTATGAACAAGCCCGCCTTGAAAATGATCACACGTTTTATAACAGGCTACAAAAATGGGATCAGAGGACAGATTGGTATGAAAGACAGCAAGACAGGTGGGTGGACGGGTGGGCAGACAGATAGACAGCTCGATAGATAGATGGAAAGAATATTGCAAGAGCTATTCATGTCTAAACCACTGACAACAAAAGTGAGCACACCCCTAAGTGAAAATGTAGACCTTGTGCCTCAAACGTCTTGGCCAGCCCATCACTTTTACCCTCTGTGGAGCTGCGCTTCACCGAGGGAACCACGAATGCCAACATGTATTGGGACATACTTGAGCAGATTATGATCCCGTCCAAATGGAAACTGGGCCGCCGGTGGGTCTTCCCACACGTTCATGACCCCAAACACACTCCCAAGACCACCACTGCCTCGCTAAAGAAGCTGAAGATAAAGGTGACGATTGGCCATGCATGTCTCCAATTTCACACTTTGAAGGGTGGGCAGGCGCACCAGAGACCAGCCTATTTCCATACAAGCAATTAAAAAGTACATTTTCCACACAATATGTCCCCTCTATGTGGATGGCACATCCAATGACTGTAACGATTGGAAGTTTACAATTAGTTCTTGAAGAAATGGCATCCAGACTGACTCATGTGGCCGTGCTGTTATTGAACAGTAAACGGCATCCCTCCCCCCCGCCCCCCGTCCCCAATGCGTAATTCTGTGCAAAAACAGTCACAAATGAAACAAAAAGTTCTTGCAGACGCCCAAAAGCTTGTGTGTGTGTGTGTGTGTGTGTGTGTGTGTGTGTGTGTGTGTGTGTGTGTGTGTGTGTGTGTGTGTGTGTGTGTGTGTGTGTGAGCAAGACGTGTGTGTGTGTGTGCGTGTGTGCTGTTGACTTATTTTCTCAATTTTAAAAGCACCGGGAAAAAAAAAAAATCCCAGACGCATTGCATCAAATGGAAGCTGGCATTGATTGTGGGCTTTGAAAATGGCTTTAGTTCTTATCTTTAATGGTGCACATGGTCATTTGAACCTTGACACGTGTGTGTGCGTGTGTGTGTGTGTGTGTGTGTGTGTGTGTGTGTATATATATACGCTCATACATCTTTGGCGTATAAGTGAGAATACACAGGTGGACACACTTCAAGAAAAGAAGTGCGATGAATCCCCACTCCTGCCTTTTGTGGCTTTGTTAATTTGAATAACACGCTTTCTCTTCAATGATTCATCCAATTAATATCCAGATAATTACGGAAACATGCGTCGAGGCTGTAAGCTCCCTCACAATGAGCTCACTAAAGTGCCCCGGGTTCTCCAGTGGAAGCGTGCCAGTGGCGCTGGTAGGCTGGCTGCGGCATGCCACGCGGTACCAGCCAGTGCCACGGGACTCAAGTCTGTCTGCGACGACGCTTCTGACGTGGCGCTAAACCAGCCCAACTGGCACATTTAAGAACAAACAACAACAGCTTTTCTTGTTCTTCTAAGCAAACTCGTTTCGAAGTCGAATGAGGCAGAACAGTCGCAGGCCAGAACATGATGGAGATACCGTCTAACTAAACACATACACTCAATTGAATTGATCGATTTTGTTTGTATTGGAAATGGGATGGCAGTTACATTGCCATTTAACAAACACGAATATTTTACAAAGAAAGCGGGTCACATTTTGCCGCACTGTTTTCAGCATTTTTGAAGGCCTAATAAATTGACAACCAAAGCTGATATTGACCGTATGTCACTGAGCAGCAAATGATTGTGAATGGTTGCAAACGTAGCAAAATTTGGGGTTTTGGTCACGGTTCGTAAAAGGTCGAAAAGATGTTACAGTTTTTCTTGTTGCCCACGCCCATAGTCAATCTTCAACTCAATCCGCTGCGTCAAAATAATTGACCCAACCTCGGGTAAAAGTAAATCCATCCATCCATCCATTTTCTCATCCCGTTTATGCTCACGAGGGATGCGGGTGTGCTGGAGCCTATCTCAGCTGTCTTCGGACACCCTGAAGTGGTTGCCAGTCAATCACAGGGCACACAGTGACAGACAACCATCCGTGCTCACACTCCCACCTAGGGACAATTTAGAATGTTCCATTAACCTGCCATGCACGTTTCTGGAACGTGTGAGGAAACTGGAATACCCGGAGAAAACCCACGCGGGCACGGGGAGAACATGCAAACTCCACAAAGTAAGGCCGGAGCCGAAATCGAACCCTGCACCTTTGCACTTTGCCTAATCAATCTGCTCCAAACCCACAGAGAGCGAATAGCTTAAGAAACATGCAAGCCGACGTGCTAACCGGTGGACCACCATGCCGCCTAATCAACCAATCAAACCCACAGAGAGCGAATAGCTTAAGAAACATGCTTTTTTTCCAAATAGATTTTGTAGTAGTAATGTCAAGTTTATGTAGGTGAACCAGCTCTCCAGAAGAGAATCCCAAATAGATTGTGTAGTAATGTGAAGTTTATGTAGGTGAACCAGCTCTCCAGAAGAGAAAACTACCACATGGTCCTTGAGCAGGTGGGAGCGAGCGGTGCCTCGCACAGGCTCGAGAGTCTCGAGGAGCGGGAGATGGCGGGCTGGGAGACTTCTATCCATCATGTTACATTTGACACCTAGCCGCCGACTGGATGACAGGGTTGAGGAAGGCCAAATATGTTTTCAAGTTAAGCCGGTTTCATTTATGGCCCTGTGGAATGATTTATCCAGGCCTGGTAGGCATGCTCCCTCTCCAACTTCCAGGGGAATCTGGTGGAGTATTAATATGGCAAATTTCCTGGCTTCGAAAGTCGTATCAGAAACCCCGCCGCCTATGAAAAGCTGGCAGCCCCACTTGCTGCTCTGTGTGCAAGTTACAAAGTCAAAAAGGGGCAGATGAGGTCGACCCGGTTATTCTCTGGCTTGGGAGATCGAATCAGAAGCCCCTTTCAAGTCAAAGTTGGCTTTTCCCCTCCATATATATCACTGTGAAAACCTCCTGGCTGAGACTCAGGACGCTAGTTGACCCGGTCATTTCCGGGCTTGTGAGGTAGTATCAAATGCCCCTTTCATACGAGTTGACAACGTTCCCATGTTGTCAGCCTGCGGGAATGATACCAACACGAAAGCACTGGGCTGGCTAGTATCAGAGCCTTTTTTTTACACAGCCCATCATTTCGCATAAAAACCAACATGGAGGATCAAGTTAACCTTGTAAATGCCTCAAAAAAATCTTTCTGGTTGATCCAAAGGCCTGACAATGGCTGGATGAACGCGAAAAGCAGAGAGCCAGTACACCTCAGGCCTCTCGTTATGTGAATCCGTGTCAGTTGTGTTGAAGGTCGCGGTAATATTTGCTGGATTCTGATTGACAGGTGAATCTGGATGCCTGCGTGAAAGAGGCGCCAGTTGTTAACGGTCATCTTGGCTGATTTAGTAGCGGCTCTCCACGGGTCTGTTGCAATAGCGGTGAGGATGGTGTTTTGAGGTTTGAGATTCAAATCTGCTTCCTTCCTGTTTGGAGTTTGTATGCGAGTGTGTCTGCCAAGGTTTTTGTCGTATTATTTTCTTGGTAAAAGCATTTTAATTGCTGTTTTCTTTAAAAATCTTCAGACGGTATGATAACTTGTTATTGAGATCGCGATGAGTAAGCTTAAGCCTCGAGGGTTGTATGGCAGCAGTCAACTCAACCACAACGAATGTCGGTGCCGTACTGATGAGCTCGGAAAGGAGTTGAGACGGTGTTATTAATGCCCCTGGAGTTCTAGGCAGGATATATTTTGTTGCACTATGATTCGCTGATACAAAGGCTGCGTAGGACCCCAGTGAGATTCATCACATTTCATCCAGCCATCCATCCATCCATCCTTCATCCGAAGGGCTTTATCCTCACGAGGGTCGCAATGAATAGTATATCTGTGTGTCCGTCTTATAATGCTCCCAAGTGGCCAAGGCGAGCACATCAGAAGGAGAGCCATTTAACTGGTGCAATGTGGAAAAAAGTTGGTTTTTTTTCCGTTAAATTTTTAAGATCACTGCATGCTTTTATAAAGCGCTATTTTTCCTCATTAATATACACACACGACGTTTTTGAAGCTTGTTACTGTATGTTTACTTGCTTTAGGAAATTTCCTCAAGTCGGGAATATTTTGCTTCCATGAAATAATAAAGTCCACATTTCATCACAGTTTTTTGTTTTTTTTT
>NW_017805377.1:160784-171804 GCF_001891065.2 Hippocampus comes
ACATTTGAAAACGTATTGCTCTCGACAAAGTCCTCACACATAGTTTACATAGTGATCAGGCAGCGACAATCTCCGACTCAGAGAGAAAGCTGCAGAAGAAGGAAAAGGGAAGGAAGCGATAAACGGGAAGACTTTAGCTGCTGACTTGGCTTCTTCTTTCTGTAGCTGACGCCTTCTAAATCCCAGCTCCGAATACGCAACGGCATCCACATTGTTGCGTTATTGTGTCACTAGCTACCTTTCCCTGTTTGTCCTCAAGCTTGGTAGAGAATTGTCATCTGACTTACCGCGGCCGAGGAGGTTTTGTTTTGGTTTCATTTATGGTTTATTTTTACACGTCGATTATGTTTTTAAAAATTTACATACAGATGCCATCTTGTCAGTCATATCAGAAAATGTGTCGCTCGCATCGACAGACGGACCTCCGGAAATTCAACGGTTCCAAACAGTTTGTGATTGATCCATGTGTTTGTCACGTTAAATCGACTATAAACAGTGTCACAAAAGTGGACGTGATGAGGTAATGTGCAGTGCAGACATAAACACACACAAAAAAAACACGCACACACACATGCATGGCACGATGGACGCACACACTACTGAATACTACTACTAAATAGCGTGCAGATAGTTTGTAAGTTTGTCAAAAGTTGTTACACAAAAGCACATTTTCATTGTTGTTTGTATTTTATAGAAGAAAGAACTGTTCAGACGTTTGAAGTAAAAAAAATATGAGCATCAAGATCACTGTTGTGCGCAAAAAAAACTTGTTTTCTGCATTTTTTGGGGTCCAAAATAGGTGATTTGGGTGAAAGCAACCCATCTTCTACTGCCGATTACTAAACAATGGAATAAAGTACTAACAACATTTTTTTTTTGTACTGAAAGAAGAGTCTAATCTTTCATATTGTGGGGATGTGGTAAATAATGAGACAGATATTTTATAGAGCTAGCAGCAAGCTACTCTCCTTCATTGCTTACAAGTTTATCATCTCTTTGAACCGAGTCCAGCAAAGGCCAAGGAAAACCAAATCGTATTTAATATTTATTCATTCCATATACAGTTATTTGATGTCAAATGGGGCCGCAGGCATCTTTTACTTTCGTTAACTAAATTTAGATTTATTAAAAAAAAATGTACATTTTTAAAGGAGGAAAGACTTTTTGCCTGACATTTTTTTCAATTTCTCAGTGAACGGGTCAAGGAAAACAAACGTTATTTGGTATTGAACCTGCTATATCCTGACAATTATTCATCATCGTATTTTGTATAATTGGCAACGATTGATTTTTTAAAATTTAATTTGCTAACTCACTCACTTTCCGCGAACACTGTAGGAAATTTAAACACAAAATTCCAACGAAAAACTTTTGTCCTTGGCAGAGGTCTGCGGTGCAGCGAACGCCATTCCAGTAGTTTGTTCTCTCTGCTGAACACACACACCAGACAAATATTACATTGGCCCCGGTTCTCCTCTCATGTGATTATATTCTCTCTCGGTCTTTGTCTTGTCTCTACTTTTTCCTCAATCTCATTTTCTCCTGCGTCAACACAACGCTATCAGCGTGTTTGGACAGCTTTTGGCGTCTCTGCCGGCCCGTGACGACGGAGAAGGACAAACTTGAGCTTTCAGGAAATTTGCCGCGTTTTCACTCCCGAATGACTCCCGTCAAGGGGACTCGGGGGGGCAGCGGCAGCTGTCGCAAATGCCCGTCTCTCCACGCTAATAATAACCCCCCCCTAGCTAGCTAAGTGAGGGGGGGCCCCCCGCGTTGTCTCTGCCCGACCCCCGGAGTCTAGTTACAATGAGGAGTAAGGATTAGGCCAGGTTGTGGATTAGGGAAAGCTATTTTACCCTTGGAAGGACGAATACATGCACGTGGTGGTTGAACGCAACTCTTGGAAGTGACTGGACACGAAGCTCCTGGAAAACAGAGTCATGTGATTTCCCCTCCCTGAAATCCGGCAAGTGGTCACCGAAACTCATACTTGACATAGTTCCGCTATTTTTAACTGCACTAGTGTATGTACAGAATGTATAGAGGGGTGCGAACAGATTTGGATGACATTTGGTGTGTAGTTTCATTGTGGCCTAAGGATAAATTCATTAAGGACCTGGATCAAGATCTAGATCTAAATATTTTTGTATGGACCTAAACTGGATTTATTTAGATTAAATTTGGAGTGCAGCTTTGTCATGAGATGTGAGTTGGGATGTGGCTAATCTGGATTCTGATTTTTTTACTTGGACATCAGACTTTGAGAAGGTTTGGAAAAGACACCAGCTCACATTAAAATACAAGCATGGTCTCAGGCTGAGATTATGCAAAAACGGAATTTTGCAGGGTAACTATTTGCGAGACTACACCTCGATTCTTTAGGCATTATTTTCCCTGCAATGCAATTTTTAATTACTGAGTTTCGCGTTTCCCATTTTGTTCGAGCTCATCTATTGCTTAAGACTGAAAGACTTGAGCGTATCAAACAGGTTTGACATTGTTGTCAAGTAAAGACTGATTTGAAACAGATGAACTTACCACGTACACCTCAAAAATCTATTTCTGACTTTTCATTTTTATAGTCTGAGACCGTGAAAATCGTTTGGGATAAACTCAGCATGATTTAGAAAAAAAACATTTTGATGTCAAATGTGGTTGAAATAGCTTCAGGATGACCAAAAGACGAGATAGATTGACTTTGGATCTGAATCTGTATTAGAATCGCAGTCTGGATCCAGATTTTTGGACAACACACCACACAATGGATGTGTGGTAGGTGTCGGTGTGTATTTTTGTTGAGTCTGAAAGACCAAGATGATTGAATGAATGAACTTTTGATTGGCACCTGGCTAATCTGGAGTCAGATTGTTTTTGTATGGAAAAAAAATAACATTGTATGTTTATTTTGATCCAAAGAATCAGGATTAGAACTGCTATCTATTTCAACAGCGTTTGGTGAGTAGCTTCGGTGTGATCCAAAAGACAAATACAATCACTTAAGGATCTAGATCAATTTGATACATCGGCAAAAAAAAACAACAAACAAATGTTTTTGTGCTGATTTCAAGATCATTACGAAGCGATAATCCAACTCCATTTATACCATCGGGTCCTCCACAATACAAAAATCCCCTTCGGCTGAGATAATAAAGTCTTATCGCCAAGAGATATCATGAGCTGTTAGGAAGTAGAGCATGATGCTAAGGCCTAAAAACCAGAGGACGTGTGCACACTGGATGGGAAAAAAAAAAAACATTCATTTCCTGCGGCATGTTTGGCCACCCGCAGTCCAGAAATGATATCGCTCATTATGAGAAAAAAAAAAAAAAGGTCACATTATTTTTACTTCGCCGTCCTGACTTAGTTTTGCGGGTAGACCACACGTCACAAATGAATGCGTGCTTTTGCATCAGCGCTCTTTCCAAGTCTGCAGGTTTGGACCAATCATGCACCGATGCCTCTCGCGGACAAACGAACCTCAATGGCTGCTCATTTCACTCTGGTGACTGACTTGCATGAGCTGCTTCAACTTGCTGATGTTGTTGGGTACCGTGTGACATGAATGTGTGTGTACGTGTGTGTGTGCAGGCATGTATGTAAAAGCGTGTGCATGCTCGCGATGCGCTTTACCGCCGTTGCCCCTTTTCCGGGCGGCCAGCCTTTTCTTAATGAGCCGCACTGGCTTCTGCGAGAGGTCGGAATGGACACAGTTTAGCATTTAATTCCCATTAGTGTCTTGTGATGTAACCTAATTGAGCCATCAGACTGCCTGGCCCTTTCAGTGGTACGACACTGGAGGCATTATCTGGACATTATGGCTCTTGTGACATTGAACGCTAGCTAAAAAGCAAAAAAAAAAAAAAAAAAAAAAAGAAAAAATGGTGCAGACAGAGTGACTTCAACATGTTAACCTGCCGTCTTATTATTTTTTTTTTTGGGCTCTACAACATGTCCTGCTGCCCCCCCCTTTAGTGACCAGACAAGCAAGCCTGTGGCTCACTCAAATTGGTAGGGTGAAGAAGGATGTCATTGATACAGTTCCACTCAACCGCAGGCTAGTCAAAGTTCGACCCGCCGCTCAAGTGAGACAGCGCAAATCAGGTTGGGATTTTCATTGTGGTGGTGTATTATTTCATTCAGTTTTTGGCGACACAGCAGCGGTCCCCAACCTTTTTTGCCCCACGGACCGGTTTAATGTCAGACAATATTTTCAGGGACCGGCCCGATAAATACAACGGCCGGAAAAATACAACAAAATAATATGATATGACCTGCATGAAACCTGTGGTATTTTTTTAAACATAATAATAAATGCTGTCTGGTTACTATGGTGATGTTTAAATGTGCCTTCAAAATAAGATACAGTGCAAATATAAATTGCATGAAAAATACGACTCACCATCGCCGCATGTTATGCAGAGTGGGCTCGGTGCGTGGGAATCTCCCGTTGAGATAAATCCGTATTTTAAGTAGGACTCCTGATACTGTCTTAAATGTAGCCTTCTTTTTCTCAAAAGTGGTAGGCTGCTCTTCTGTCTCCTGGCTGGGTTTTTCCCTTTCCCAAAGAAACTTTCCAAAGACGTTTTGTTTTTTTTCCACCAATTTTGTTAGCTCCTGGGTTTCAGTTTAGCGGTAGCCTATCACGTGATCGAGAAGAGTACCTTTACCCGAGTCAAGAGTGACATACTGTCGACGGATGTAACAGAGAATCTGGTCATTTTTCAAAATAAAACATCTTTCAGATTCCAAAATGAATAAAACGGTAGTAATGTAATGTTATTTAATCTTTCTGTGCCGCCCGGTACCAAATGACCCATGGGCCAGTACTGGTCCGCGGCCCGTGGGTTGGGGACCATTGTTATACAGGTTAAGACTCATGCTTGTGCAACGACTCGGTTTGATTTTTCAATGTATGTTTTTCAGCTGTCGACAGGTCTCAACAATTGATGTCTGTTACTAGGGTTCTTTCTTTCTTTGCGGCATTCTAAATGGCTCCAGGAAATTGCCGCTGGCATTGTACGACAATAGAAAAAGAGAGGTCAAGTGTGATTCTTCAAGTCAAAAGGCATGAGGAGTTGAGAGGAAGTCTCAAGCAAAGCGGTGTTTTTTTTTATTTTTTTTATGAGTGTGACTTTGTTTCGGAATGCTGAGGGCCGTCATTCCGGACGGTCTTTCCCGGCATGTTGCGACAGGCTCTGTCTCCAGCTGGCTCCGTGAAAGAATGGCTGCAGTTGGACAGCACAATAATGGGAAAAGAAAATATTATTACAGTACTAAAGGCGACACTGGCTCCCAATTAGCTGTAGAATGGTAAAAAGTCCTGCTACTGGTCTTTAAATCATCCTGAATACATTTAAGAAATGCTGATTGAATATAAACCAAGGAGGGATCTTAGATCTGCAGACTCGGGTCAATTAATGGAGCCTAGATTTTAAAATAAACATGGCGAAGCTGCACGCAGCTGTTATGCTGCACACACACGGAATAAGATGCCAGGAGAAGTGAAGTCAGTCCTGATTAAAAACGTTTTTTTAAATCATCCTTTTGATTAGGGTCCTTGAAACAATTTTAATCATTTTTTCCTTATCGTTATTTAAGAAACCTTTCATTTCTTTACATTGAAATTATTTTTTAAAAAAATGTTCTGTTAACGCTTTTAAAAGTTGTCACTGTTTGTTCTGGTAATTTTTTTAAGCTACTTTTTCTTTTTTTCTGCTTTGCTCTGCTGTCCCTAACTGTTGTTTGTCAATGCTCGTAGGTGTGTCTTTACTCATGTGAAACATATTGAGTTGCCTTGTGTCGGAAATGTGCGATATAAATAGAACTGCCTTGCCTTGCCTATCAGATGTAGAAATGCGTGTGCAGTACACGAAAGTCAAATCACAAAGTTATGTTCCGGCCAACTGAATGTGAATCAATTTTTAATGAACATTTTGCATTGACAGACTGACAGAGATAAGGCCTTGATGTGGTGACTGCATAGGTACGGGATTTTATAAAAATCATACTTTCATAGGCATCACGTGGAAAATCTATTTTTTCGCTGCCCTCAGTCTCCTGGTGAGTAAAGTAGAAGTGTCAGAGTTACATTGGAGTGGACATGGCTAGAAATGACAAATAATCCAATGTTAGTTCTGTCGGAACGCAGGCGTATTATACTCCACATCTGCTTTCTGCCCTCAATCTCCTCATGAATTAAACTTCAGTGTCATTGTAGCATTTGAGGAAACATGGCTAAACATTACACACATGAACATGAAAGTGTGCTGTTGCTGTGCTTTAGCTATGCCGAAGTGTTATACACCGCAGTCTCCACTTTGCTGCAGTGCTGCCCGTATTCTCCTCTTGAATACAATGATAACATCAATGTAAACTTTGAGGATAAATGGAAATATATTAAAAAAAAAAGCAGCTTACCCTGTTGCTGTACTTCAAATGTCGACATTGCACCATTAGACTTCAGTTTCCACGTTTTTCTGCCCACAATCTCCTCTTGGATAAAATTTGTCTCCCGAGAAGTATGAAACAAGAGACCCCATTACCATGTATTACCGGGTCCTATTTTAAAGTAGAAAACCGATCACCGAAACTGAGCCGAGCTGGTACTGTGCAATGGTAAAGTGTCAGCTATACTACTCCCCGCCAACCCGTAAGAATACCCACCTCTTCCAACCCCCCCCCCCCCCCCCCCCCCCCCATGCAGGACTCATAGGTTGGCACCATGTACTTGATGTTGATGAAGGCGTCCTCTCCCCCATAACGCTCCAACACCTCCAGAGTCTCCTGAATGAGGTCGCCAACGTTCTCTCTCTTCTGCTGGCTGTAGTCGATGCCGTCTCCAGTGTTGACTGCGGGACAAAAGAAAAATCCACTGGACACTAATACATGGGTCTAATCTGCTCACCGAACATTCCAAACCTGGTAAAACTGATATTGAACACAAAAGACAATATCACCTATTTATGTGATGATGATGATCTCATCCCTGATCACATTTATTTTTCTTTCAACCCAAAAAGTTGATGCAGCATCAAGAAACTACGAGAAATGTTACCCTAATATCATGTAAACGTCTTCCGTGTGGGACTTTCTCTCAGTCATAATTGTTGGGACTGCTGAGATTAACACGTTAATCTTCATCTTCAATTCAAAAGCTGTGCTGATTTCAAATACAACATGATGCAACAGCGCCAACTACAGGGATCTGTTAGTTAGTTACAATGATTTACAAACCTGGATTTCATAGTCAAGCTGGGAATAGACAGTCTTTCACGCCTATCTGTTAAAAAACATACTTGACAGGCACGAAACATCTGAATTCCTTTTGAGGAATATAAACATCCGTGGCAGTGACTGGGCTGGTGCTGTCACCTTGTCCGTACCGTTTTAATCAATGACAGCAAAATGAATAAATAATAAATAATCAAATTAACAATTTTTTTTTTAGCATATTGAATTAGCGATGGGAAGCATTTGGGGTGGTGTTGTGTTGATGTGCGTGCGCAACGAAATATATTAAAGTATAATACCAACTTGAACGATGCAGGTTTTGGAACTCAAAATGGCCTAGTTTTGAGTGCCTGAGAAGTTGTGGTTTTGGTAGGTGCAGGGATTCCGACCGACCAACAGCGACGGTCTGCACTTTCTACTTCCATTCCAACTTCAAGTCTCGTGTTCTCTATTTCAACAATTCAATTCTACAGCGTTTTAGTTGGATAAAAGCTGCATTCCGGAGCACCCAATACTGTTCATTTGGTCCAGCTGTCGCATCAGTTTTACTTTGGCTCCCATTTGTTGTGTCAGGTTTTTTTGTCACCGCTGGATCTCTGTGCGAAAAAGACTTTCCCTCGATCTCCTCCCGCAACTATGCCGCCACACTCTTTGCTCTTTTATTGCTTTGGCCCGCTCGCATTGTTTTGATGCTATTTCAGATTGCGCTAACTAGCAGGGTGCCTGCAGTTCAAAAACACACACGCACCACCACCGCCACGTCTGAGTCGGGGCGTTGAGCGGTGGCCACTAGTTTCTCAGAGAGCAAAAAAAAAAAAAAAAAAGCGTCAACATAGTTAAAGGCGAACACGTCAGTGAGGAATCATGTGGTGATTCAGACAAATAAAAGTTTCAATTTCCTTCCTCAGCGAAGTCGAATTAGGAGCCGCTCATTTTTCCACATAACAGGTGTTTTTCATCTCTGCCTGCTGTCTCTGCTCGCTTGGGAGCGAGATCACTTTTACTACATACAAAAAAGGGCAAAAAAAAGGGAGATTAGCATGGAAAATATGCTTTTTTTGGACTGGGATGAATGACAGAGAGATTGTGTGTGTGTGTGTGTGTGTGTGTGTGTGTGTGTGTGTGTGTGTGTGTGTGTGTGTGCGTGTGTGTGTGTGTGTGCGCGTGTGTCTCCATAGAAGCGTCAGTGTTTGTTTTGTTTTGAGGCCCAGCGCAGTGGCATAAGAGCACGACATTTGACTATGCTGATAAGGGCACTGTGTGTGTGAAAGTGGGCTGCTGAAAATGAAAAAATAGCAGTGAGTGGGCTAGGCTGGATACCTCTGGAATGTTTTCTAGATAACAAGTTCCCTCAGCGCACGAGAACTCGGTTGTATGTTTAACTACTGCACGCGCGCGCGCGCGCGTGCGTGCGTGCGTGCGTGCGTGCGTGCGTGCGTGCGTGCGTGCGTGTGTGTGTGTGTGTGTATGTGTGTGTGTGTGTGTGTGTGTCCCAAGGGAGGGCCGCTTCCTCGCCATGTTGTGAATGGCTAGACACAGTGTATTATGTTCCCACCTAGCCCGCAAACACTACTGAGACGAGCGAGGCAAACTTCTGAGCTCAAGAGCGACGTTCGATTTTTCAAAAGATGTCAACTCATTTCTTTTAACAATATAATTCATTTCGCTTTCAAACACCAAAACAAGCAAATAGGTGGCCCGGTGGTGCAATGGTTAGCGAGTCGACCTCACAGTGCAGAGGTCGTGGGTTCGATCCCAGCTCTGGCCTCCCTGTGTGGACTTTGCATGTTCTCCCCGGGCCTGCGTGGGTTTTCTCCGGGTAATCCGGTTTCCTCCCGCATTCCAACGACATGCATGACAGGCTGATTGAACACTCTTAAATTGTCCCGAGGTGTGAGTGTGAGCGCCGATGATTTGTTCGTCTCTGTGTGCCCTGTGATTGACTGGCGACCGGTTCAGGGTGTCCCCCCGCCTACTGCCCGAAGACAGCTGGGATAGGCTCCAGCACCTCCAGTGACCCTGGTGAGGATAAGGCGGATCAGAAAATGGATACAAAAAAAAGAAATCAGAATTCATGGAAACCAGAAAAATACTTCAGTCTGCCTCTGTTGCGGAGGCTTGCGTGTTGCTAGCGTCCACACGGCAAGCGGTCACTAACTGCTGTGTCCTTCGTATGTCGCATGTAGGTCTGCTAAACACTGTCGGCAGCCTTATTAAACTCCTCCGCCGCAGACTCCCAGCTGGCACCAAAGCACCAAATTCAACCCAGCCAGTTCATTCGGGACCGATTCACACAGTCACGTTAGAATACAGCGAAAAAGGGGGGGGGGGGGGTCGCTTTTGTCGATGCGACATCCGAAAAAAAAAAAGGGCTCGGAAAATCAGTTTTGTGAGTTCATCATATCGAACCGAAACTAACTGTACCAATTTCAAATATCGTGAAATCCGTACTGCATCATCCTTTTTTTGATGAGATGCACGTCCCTTATATCTTCGAAGGAAAGACAGCATTTCCCATACCGGGCAGTTAATTCACAATGACAAAGCGACAAAAGAGTCATTGTATCATACCCACTCATTCGGTCGCGTTGGAATACTCGCGAATCAAATCGTTCCTCTTTAAAATGAGCCGCCCTTGAATGGTATTGCACCCCCCCTTGCGTCGAGGTACGCATTGAATCATCTTTTATTGGACAGATGCACACCCCGAGTAATTCACTTACTTTTGCAGGTTCTCTGTGAACCTGGATCATTTCGGCAATGTCATCATCTGTACGTGAAACATCTGTCTTCACTAAGTTGTGCAAACCTATACTTTTTTTTTTTTCAACGCAGATATTAGAGCAGCGTGTTTGAGAAGGGAAGGGAAATGGAGAGGATGCTTGTAAAACGTTGCTCTCAAAGTGTCCTTCAACTATCTCGTTCTCCCACTTATGGTTTTCTTGTCGCCATCTTCATTTTTTTCCAACCCTCTACTTGTCTGCTCTTCTTTTTCAACAACTACAGAATGTAAAGTACAGGGGTCTTTTCGATTGTGGCGACGTAATCCGGATCTGTAGGCAAAATGTAATACTCTGTAATCTATGACTAACCGACGCTAATGCAGAAATATCATAATTCCAGTAAATATTTGTATTAAAAAACACTCCTCGTCTTTTAACTCATTCAGTACCAGCCAATTCTAGACCAAATCTGAAAAGACGTTTAAAAACGTCTTTGGGAGTGAATGAGTTTTAATAAAGTATAAATACTATCATCACATGAAGAAAAAAAAAATCCACTAACACCTGTTTAAACCCATTTTTAGTCAAATCTCGGACCATGTGACGCGAGGAAAATGTCTTGAGAGGAGTCCCGTGAGAAAGAGGAAGCGGTCGATGCAGAAGAAGAAGAAGGATCCTCCGCTCAGTCACGTTGGCGGCACGAGGGCACTCGTTTTGTTTTCGCCTTTGGCGATAATCCCTGGGATTCGCGTGTCTTTTAGCGCGTCGATGCAGAGGAAAGTCTCATGTGACATTTGGCTGTTTATTTCACTCCGTCGACATGACGCATCAAAGCTAAGGTCTTTGGGAATGCGGAAAAAAAAAAAAAAAGCAAAACTCAGGTGGTGCTTTCTCTGAATACCAGTTGACCATGTCTGTGAACAAGGCCTAGATTTTATATATATATATACACACACACACACACACACACACACACTCCAATATTTGTTCATTTTTTGAACCCCCAGTTGTGCTGATGAAAAGATACCCCCCCCCCCCCCCCCCCCCCCCTTGAGACTACACCTCTC
>NW_017805377.1:175353-183091 GCF_001891065.2 Hippocampus comes
TGTCGCTTTTGTCGATGCGACATCCGAAAAAAAAAAAGGGCTCGGAAAATCAGTTTTGTGAGTTCATCATATCGAACCGAAACTAACTGTACCAATTTCAAATATCGTGAAATCCGTACTGCATCATCCTTTTTTTGATGAGATGCACGTCCCTTATATCTTCGAAGGAAAGACAGCATTTCCCATACCGGGCAGTTAATTCACAATGACAAAGCGACAAAAGAGTCATTGTATCATACCCACTCATTCGGTCGCGTTGGAATACTCGCGAATCAAATCGTTCCTCTTTAAAATGAGCCGCCCTTGAATGGTATTGCACCCCCCCTTGCGTCGAGGGACGCATTGAATCATCTTTTATTGGACAGATGCACACCCCGAGTAATTCACTTACTTTTGCAGGTTCTCTGTGAACCTGGATCATTTCGGCAATGTCATCATCTGTACGTGAAACATCTGTCTTCACTAAGTTGTGCAAACCTATACTTTTTTTTTTTTCAACGCAGATATTAGAGCAGCGTGTTTGAGAAGGGAAGGGAAATGGAGAGGATGCTTGTAAAACGTTGCTCTCAAAGTGTCCTTCAACTATCTCGTTCTCCCACTTATGGTTTTCTTGTCGCCATCTTCATTTTTTTCCAACCCTCTACTTGTCTGCTCTTCTTTTTCAACAACTACAGAATGTAAAGTACAGGGGTCTTTTCGATTGTGGCGACGTAATCCGGATCTGTAGGCAAAATGTAATACTCTGTAATCTATGACTAACCGACGCTAATGCAGAAATATCATAATTCCAGTAAATATTTGTATTAAAAAACACTCCTCGTCTTTTAACTCATTCAGTACCAGCCAATTCTAGACCAAATCTGAAAAGACGTTTAAAAACGTCTTTGGGAGTGAATGAGTTTTAATAAAGTATAAATACTATCATCACATGAAGAAAAAAAAAATCCACTAACACCTGTTTAAACCCATTTTTAGTCAAATCTCGGACCATGTGACGCGAGGAAAATGTCTTGAGAGGAGTCCCGTGAGAAAGAGGAAGCGGTCGATGCAGAAGAAGAAAAAGGATCCTCCGCTCAGTCACGTTGGCGGCACGAGGGCACTCGTTTTGTTTTCGCCTTTGGCGATAATCCCTGGGATTCGCGTGTCTTTTAGCGCGTCGATGCAGAGGAAAGTCTCATGTGACATTTGGCTGTTTATTTCACTCCGTCGACATGACGCATCAAAGCTAAGGTCTTTGGGAATGCGGAAAAAAAAAAAAAAAGCAAAACTCAGGTGGTGCTTTCTCTGAATACCAGTTGACCATGTCTGTGAACAAGGCCTAGATTTTATATATATATATACACACACACACACACACACACACACACTCCAATTTTTGTTCATTTTTTGAACCCCCAGTTGTGCTGATGAAAAGATACCCCCCCCCCCACCTTCACCATTGAAGTTACCCGTCTCTGCTCTACCGCCTGTGATGAAGCCGGGTTTGTTAGTCATGTGTCCTTTTCCCCCAAAGCACTCAGGTGACACACACACCGCACAGGATTTGGTGAGTTTAGCTCCAAATTCCCGAGCCGATTCAACACGGTGTCAGCCAAGCGGGCCATTGTTTCTAATCAACTTAGCCTCAACTGTGGAAGTTGTGGCTGAAAGCAGCTTAGGGTGGAGGCCTCCTTACACAATGGCGTCTTTGATGCCGACTGCCGAGAGCCCCATACATTTTTGCTCGGGGTTCGGTCCTCGGAAAAGAGGAATGCAGATTGTGAGCGGACAGACTCGTCGGGAGTTTCCAGGAATACTCTGAGCAGGAGGCGGGTTTGGCCGAGGAACAGCCCTTGCGTTCTTATCGCCAAAAGACACTGTGATAAGTCAGCGTGCCTGCACGATGCGCGAGTTGTGCTGGTAATTCTGTTTATCGACCACACTGCTTCATCCAACATGCAGATTTGACTCCCGGTTGTGTTTTCACTTGAATCGACATGAATATATTTTTTAATCATTAATATTATAATAATAATAATAATAATTATTATTATTCGTAGTGGTAGTAGTAGTGGTATTATCCAGATTTTTTAATAATGGGATGAACATTAAAAAAAATGTTTTTAATCCCGATTCATCAATTCGTCAACAATGTAATGAACACATTGCAGCCCAACTATTTACCATTGAAGGCATTGAGGATTTTCTTCTCAATTTTCTTGGGGAGCTTAAGAAAGCTATTCTTAATTTTTCATTTATTTGAATGTATTCACATATTTGTAGTCATTCCTTCAATAAAATTTCTTCAGAATATTTTGGGATTCGTAGCTCCCTTTACAGTTCATGATTTGTTTACAGAATGCTTTGAAAATGTGTATCTATATTATTCGGATGTTTTTATTTTGAAAAAAAAATAGTGAGAGTCTTACGTTAAAAATCACATTGACAAACATTTGAAACATTTCACTTTTTTTTTCTCTTGAAATCTGTTCTTTATTTTTAGAATGCTTTGCAAATGTATCCATATTGATATTTATTCCCAGTAAAAAAAATATTTATTTAATACATACCAAAACGCAATTTTATAAGGAATTTCACTTTTACTCAATTTGTAATTTTTTTTACATATACACCCAATAAACAAAGACCATTTCATATCTATATAACTGATATTGTAAGACTGTAATATAAATGAAACATTTCTTGATCCTGTAAAGCAGTGGTCCCCAAACTACGGCCCGCGGGCCGGATCCGGCCCGCCTCCGCATTTGGTCCGGCCCCCTGAAAATACCACAGAGTATTTTGATTTATTTTTCATCGATGTGGATTTGTCTTTGATCATAAAGTTGGGCTTTTGCAATAAAATGTTCCTTAGTTCTGAACCGTTTTCATGATTAACTATTAATTAGTAACTATTTCATAAACACAGATACAATAAGGTGACATTTGGTGCATATTTCTGTGCCGTTATCTGGCAACGCCAGAAAAAAAAAATCCGAAACCGGCCCCTCTCTCAGAGAACGGGATCATGGCGAAAAGGTTCAGTAAGAGAAAAATAGAATGCGGGGTATTTAACCCAAAGTGGACAAACGATGTTTTTGTTACTTTCAGCGCAAAGAAACGTCTATCAGTCTCATCTGTCAAGAGGCGGCTTCATTTTGTGTGGGTTTCTGGAAAACAATCCATTTTTACATTTCCGTACTCTTGCGGCCACCCTTTTTCTGTTCCAGACTGACCCCGGCCCCCACATCACAGAAGCGAAAGCTTATGCGGCCCTCACAGGAAAAAGTTTGGGGACCGCTGCTGTAAAGCATATCAAGAAAATTAATTATTGGCCTTGAATTTCCTACATTCCTTTTTTTTTCCCCCCAGGCGGTGAGCAATTTCAATTTATTTCAACTTCTAAAGTACTTAGTGAGTGTTTTCAAGTGATCCGCAGTGAGACATTGTTGATTCACGCCAGGTCCAGGTTTGAATTACAGCGCATCAAAAAGCCAGACAGATGTGAGCGCGAGCGGAAGCAGATTGCGCTTCAAGGGTGGGCGGGAGCACTTCGCAATCCGGCAGGTAAGTGGGAGGAAAGCTGAATGGACAAAACAGTTCTGAGTACAACTTGACTTGTAAGTTTAATTTGTCCCGTGACCAAGCTTGTAACTCATTTACTTGTATATCAAATCAACGTTGCCATTGAAAAGGAATTAAAAGATCTGATGTGCTGTGTGGTGAGGGTGTGGCGGTGGTGGGTGGTGGTGGGGTGGGAGCGGGGTCAATGGTAGCAGCGGGAGGGCACATGTGTTCGACAGCAGGCATCTAATTAAAAGGGCTGCACAGTTGGGGAGCAGGTAGACCTTTCCTGCACACTCACAAAAACTCCAGTGTGGATCATAATGTGTGGTTGTGTAAGACATTGTATGGCTAATACTCAAGACGCACAAAAGGTTTCTTGTATAGAGAGACGATTGTATGCTTGGCGGATACAACAACAAAAGACCGTAATCCACTACATCGAGAGACCATATGAAAAAAACGTTATCAATGGCGGTAGCATTCAGTCAGTACTGACGCAAGATCCATCAGTCCGTCACTGACGGATGCCCGTTTTGTTGACGAATGACTGACACACGCAACACATGTCTCGCGTGTTTATTCAAGGTGGTGAAGATACCATGAGAGTTGCTTTAAGCAGACTGCACTGGCTCGAGACTCATCTCAATCCTCTAATTGCACCTTCCTAAATCCTGGCGCCTCGCTCATCTTCAACTAAACAATATCATTTGGTCAAATGAAAATCCACTAGCTTGATGCTAACATATAATGTGAAATGCAACAGACAGGTATCGTAAATTAGCATGTTAAAGTAATTATAAACGTTCAAACGCTCAGTCAACACAACAACACATTCAAATAAGTGAGACATCATAACTCACCGTTGTATATTTTGTCTAATATGTTTGAAAAACAAATTTTACCGGACACTTCTTTGCCTCTTCTTCTGTTCTGCTGCTACTTTGCCAGTCAACCTGGCATATCGAACAATATCGAAGGTGTGAAACTCGAAATCAAAACTTGCCTGTATAATGTAAAACCCCATAAAATGGTTTGAAAATCTGTGAGGATGCAAAGAATGAACGGTGAAGTAGCGGGTATTCACTGTCACCAATAAGAGCCTTTTTGCTAGCTATGCCGTGTGCCACGTACAGTATGTGGTGAGCTCAGAGCAAGGAAGTAAAACAAAAGGCTTACATGGTCAGCTGCAGTTTATTATTCCAATAACCCCCCACGTCTAAGCGGCGGACATCTTGTGACCGTTCATGCTTACACAAGTGTAACCTTTGCCAGGGGTCACTGATCTCATTTTCCACGTTCGCCCCACATGACTGCAGCTGCGTTTCCAATTGAAAGTTGGCAGCGAAAGTTACAGTGGAGTGCCCGGCGGATGTGAGTGTGTCAATGTCAGGAAGAAGAAGCAGAGACTCCAGCATGTGTGGACAAACAACAGGATCAGGCTGCCGCGCTCCCATCGATCCACCTCCCACGGGCATGCTAGTCAACATGGCTACATGGCTACTCGGAAATTGAATTCCAATTTCATATTTCCGAAACCACGTCTTTGGCTTGAGACTGTTGCGAATTCCCAATCTACAAGGAATAAGGAAGGACTGAAGCATCTAGGACCTCATATTGTAGCTCGAAAGCTACATAGTTAACTACATAGCTTGCTAGACAGCTACATAATTAGCCATCTAGGTGCTAACTATCTATCTAGCTAGCTAGCTAGCTAGATAGATAGATAGATAGATAGACAGTTTTATTAAGCATGAAATTTGGTAGACATGTCTACAGTATCATGACAAAAGTCTCAAGAAATCATACACTGAGAGACACATGAAGTCTGCCACTTTGGTTTAAACTGTAGTTGTCGGGTCCATTTGGTTGCTGATTAATGACGAAGCAATACAACACAGCAAACAGTGGCGTAGCTTGCCTTTCCCACTGTCGGCATCACTCCCAAGTCGAGGAGGGTTGGAGGAGGGGGGGTGGGTTGTTGTGTCAGCGCTGTCAGGTGTGAGTCGATACCGTCAGATGCGATCTCATTACGCCAGCTTACCTCAAGGTTAGCAGTGGGCTGCGGGCGAGGCACGAAATCAATTGCCGCACTGGGGGGGACAGCTGCTAAAGGCCACCGCTGTGCTGCCGTGCGCACCCCCGGACACGAGCCAAACAAGCGGTGGGCGCGCTAAAGGCAAATGCAAACACATTTACAAAAAGCGTCGATAGAGTGCCGTCAAATGACTGCAAATGACTGTATCGATATTCACATATTATAAATTATAGCTTCAGGGATAATATGATTGGGATTCATCGTAATGCAGGTTTTCATATTTTGCTAAAACTGTTTTAATAACATGAAGTCCGTGAAATACAGTTAAATTCAAACCTAACTAATCTTACAACTTAAACCAAAGTAATTCCTGATTCCAGGCCCTTGCACAGGCTTTTCCATAGGCTAATCCTCAAAATTATCACAATTTGACCCTGATTTCCACCCACTCTAGAGAGTGTCGGTAAGAAAGCGTCGCATTTTCATCACCGATCTGGCTAGTTGCTTCCAACTGGAGTTCATTCGGGTAAATTCTCTAATACGAGTTTGTCTAAGTACAAACTCCGGGAATTTGGCCAATGTTGTTATTTCAATCCATAAAAACTGACTTGCGATTCTTTGTCAGGCATGGGTCCTTCATCCATTTTTCTAGGTGCTGTTATGGCATGATATCCAACCAAATTTGTTTCGATCAGTGAAAGTGGTGGCAGGGGCGATTTTTATTTGCAACTTTCTCGGGAACGCTAGTTTTGGCAAGTCATGTTTTTGTCCACTCATACACATTCTTTCTGGCATAAAATGTTGAGTTTGTCGGGCATGACAAGGTCCTCAGAAAGACGATAAATTTGTTGAAAGAATAATAAAACAGGTCAAATGTGATGGGCTTAATAACTGTGGTCAACAAATCTTGACTACATATTCCAAATTTTCTACTTGTTTTTTTTTCTGTAGCACAACATGTTTTCATAATAATAGTACATGTAATGATAATAATAATAATAATAATAATAATAATAAATGTTGAGTTTGTCGGGCATGACAAGGTCCTCAGAAAGACGATAAATTTGTTGAAAGAATAATAAAACAGGTCAAATGTGATGGGCTTAATAACTGTGGTCAACAAATCTTGACTACATATTCCAAATTTTCTACTTGTTTTTTTTTCTGTAGCACAACATGTTTTCATAATAATAGTACATGTAATGATAATAATAATAATAATAATAATAATAATAATAATAATAATAATAACAATAATAGATTAAGTACATTAATGTATAGCTGTATTTAGGGTCAGCAATAAGAGTATTTTTTTCCTGAAAAGTCAAAGTGTGGTCAAATCCATATTTTGCAAGCTTTGATCGGTCAAACTTAATGACAAAAAATGAAAATATCTCAAAAACCTGATGTGCTAGGAAAAGGGAAACACATTTTTTTCAAATCAGCTTCAAAAATACATCGGCCAGCACTTCAAGCCATCTCTAATTAAAATCTGCTATTGACCAGTGTAACGTTCCAATAATGAATGGCCTCCCCCTACCAAGGCCGCTGCATGCACATCTCGGTGCTCAAAGAGACACACATGGTAAAGAAAAAAGAAGAAATGCAGAGAATGGGATGAAGTCTTCCAAAATGAGTGGGAAGTGGGCCTCAGATGACACCTGTAAAGTAATGCAGAAAACAGATGGCTGAAGGCGCATTGACCCCGACAGACGAAGGCAAAGAACGGAGTCCAAGGCGCTCCTCATGGTCGTGGCGGGGTCCGTCTCGCCAGACAATCACGTTGCTCTTCTTGGAAAAAACAGACCAAGGAAGACAAAGTGAAGCCGGAGGAGTGACGTAAATCAGCCGAGTGATGTCGGATGGGATGGATGACTGAAAGTGACGCAGGCCTTTAGATCAAAGTGGAGCGCTGAAGACGGCCTTGAGCGAGGTCGGCGTCCTCACGTTTCTTCTCAAACTCATCCAAGTAACGTGACGGTGGGAACATCAAAACTGTGAGATTGCACTTATTTAGCCACTTAAGTGACCCGACATGAGGTGTAATGCGAGCTTGGAGTAAGGGTGAGGAATGAATTCACTTGCTGACTGGAAAGTGGTTCATTTGTTAAAAGCTTTTCTCTTTCCCAACTCCAACTTTTTTTTCCCCAAGAAACA
>NW_017805377.1:186012-187910 GCF_001891065.2 Hippocampus comes
TCGATCATTGAAAGTGGTGGCAGGGGCGATTTTTATTTGCAACTTTCTCGGGAACGCTAGTTTTGGCAAGTCATGTTTTTGTCCACTCATACACATTCTTTCTGGCATAAAATGTTGAGTTTGTCGGGCATGACAAGGTCCTCAGAAAGACGATAAATTTGTTGAAAGAATAATAAAACAGGTCAAATGTGATGGGCTTAATAACTGTGGTCAACAAATCTTGACTACATATTCCAAATTTTCTACTTGTTTTTTTTTCTGTAGCACAACATGTTTTCATAATAATAGTACATGTAATGATAATAATAATAATAATAATAATAATAATAATAATAATAATAATAACAATAATAGATTAAGTACATTAATGTATAGCTGTATTTAGGGTCAGCAATAAGAGTATTTTTTTCCTGAAAAGTCAAAGTGTGGTCAAATCCATATTTTGCAAGCTTTGATCGGTCAAACTTAATGACAAAAAATGAAAATATCTCAAAAACCTGATGTGCTAGGAAAAGGGAAACACATTTTTTTCAAATCAGCTTCAAAAATACATCGGCCAGCACTTCAAGCCATCTCTAATTAAAATCTGCTATTGACCAGTGTAACGTTCCAATAATGAATGGCCTCCCCCTACCAAGGCCGCTGCATGCACATCTCGGTGCTCAAAGAGACACACATGGTAAAGAAAAAAGAAGAAATGCAGAGAATGGGATGAAGTCTTCCAAAATGAGTGGGAAGTGGGCCTCAGATGACACCTGTAAAGTAATGCAGAAAACAGATGGCTGAAGGCGCATTGACCCCGACAGACGAAGGCAAAGAACGGAGTCCAAGGCGCTCCTCATGGTCGTGGCGGGGTCCGTCTCGCCAGACAATCACGTTGCTCTTCTTGGAAAAAACAGACCAAGGAAGACAAAGTGAAGCCGGAGGAGTGACGTAAATCAGCCGAGTGATGTCGGATGGGATGGATGACTGAAAGTGACGCAGGCCTTTAGATCAAAGTGGAGCGCTGAAGACGGCCTTGAGCGAGGTCGGCGTCCTCACGTTTCTTCTCAAACTCATCCAAGTAACGTGACGGTGGGAACATCAAAACTGTGAGATTGCACTTATTTAGCCACTTAAGTGACCCGACATGAGGTGTAATGCGAGCTTGGAGTAAGGGTGAGGAATGAATTCACTTGCTGACTGGAAAGTGGTTCATTTGTTAAAAGCTTTTCTCTTTCCCAACTCCAACTTTTTTTTCCCCAAGAAACATGAAGTCGACGCATAAAATTAGCTTTTGCCGGCCACGTGGCGGTCTGGATCGGAACCCCCCGGCCGGGCCTTAAGTTTGACACCTGTGAGTTAGTGTGAGGGGATGGTTAAGATTCGGGTGTTGTTGGCATGTCTTCGTGACGGTTAAGGTTACGTTACTTAGCTTAGAAGTGACACGCACGTTAAAATCAAAGTGGGATGTTGCGTGTCCTCACGATTCTTTTCAAAGTCATCCGAGTAACGGGACGGAGGGAACATCAAAGCAAAGAAGTGCACTGCTTTAGCTCTTCACACACTCCCAAAACGATGTCATTATGCACATTCTCTCTCTCTCTCTCTCTCTCACACACACACACACACACACACACACACACACACACACACACACACACACACACACACACACACTGTTACTTCCAGTGGCGCAGATGGGCCTTGTGCCCGGCTAATAAAATCACTTAAGTCTTCATAACCACTTTAGCCTTGCAGGCTACTGTCAGAGCGTGCGCATACACACAAATGCACAGGCGCACACACTCACGAAGCCCATCCCTTCCATTAGCCTAATGAAGTAGCCGTAAGATGGATGAAATAACATCACAGCCACCAATCACCATTCCACCCTGAAAAAGAAAAAAAAAAAAAAA
>NW_017805377.1:187933-191574 GCF_001891065.2 Hippocampus comes
GACCCCCTCATGTTTCAAAAGATTTTTATTGGTTTAGTTATTTATCCCTGTAATGTAATTGGCTGGAGTGGATGCCTATGGTTGTGCAGGGCTACTAAATCATCGGAGGCAGAGCAGGAGAGGCGGTGGGACTTCAGGGAGCGGGACATCAGTGTGATGATGACAAGCTGTGTTCAACAATGACAAAGACGAGCAGAGACTCTGTCTGCATTTCGAGCAGGAAGCATTTACATGAGTTAAAGCGCACAAGCAAATTAAATGGAATGGAATTAGTTTCAATATTTTCCCATCTGAATCATTTAAAGTGTCCCAGGAGTGTTCCTTAGTGGAAATTGTGTCATTAAAGATGCTTGTTTAGGTGGAAATCTTCCTTTTTTTACATGTGACATGGCAAGGAACCGAAATGGACACTACACGTTTCGTGCCAGAACTTTTTTTTCACAAAGTTTGTCAGCAGTGGACCTCCGAGTACTTCCGGGTGGCAGAAAATGATTGACGACTGCTGACTTGAACTGAAACTGATGACATTTGTCATATTTCGGGCTGCATTGTGCCACCAGCTAGATCACAAAGGATGATTGTTTTTTTAATTTCTCAAAAGAAAAAAAAACTGTATCACTGCGCATGTTATGAAGCTTTTATTCACAATGCGCCATGATGTAATGTACGATGAAAATCTGCAACTTTGCTCCAGTATGTAAACATGTACTGTACCCGCATTATGTTATTTAAACAGGTAATTATATTACATTGTATGGTTTGTTCTTATTATGCATTTGATTTTATTTTTCTCTGTTTTCCTCTGCCCGACATTGCAAATAAGATAAGAGAAGAAATTGTCTCACAATGGAGAAATTCTCAATTTACAGCAGCAAAATTATGAAAGGGAGAAAGTAGAAGACAAAAAGGATACAAATAAATATAAATATAAAATATAAATACAAGCATATTCTAAATGGGTGAGTGGGAGAAATGAGAATCAGTTCTTAATGACCTTACATGGATAAATAAAGATGAAATACATTCAAAATAAATAAATAAATAAAACTCTGCGCAACAGAAAAGTCAGTTGCTTCGCTAATCCTTCAATGATTGCACTTTCACACTGTCTGAATTCCCGCCTTGCCTAATTTTGGATGACCTGTCGACTCTTTTCATACCGCACTCGCTCATTGTGAAGGAGTCGGGTGGCAGCGCAAGAAAGATGTTGGCACCCCAATGGCCAGCATGCCCATCGTTGGAAGATTTGATGAAAGGTCCGCCCCTGCTCTCAAATAGAGCATTTTTCCATTTGAGGCACCACCGCGTTGCATCAAACGCTCCATTCCGGTGGTTTCCGGCCCTCACCACAAACCCAACGAATGGCTTTGTCGATGGCGCTCTGCTAAGTGCAGTACGAAAAGGGCTTAACTGTCCAAATATAAATGACGCCTGAAGTTCCGTCTCGCGGCGGAGCAATTTACTTTCGATCTTTTCGACTGACGCTTTACCAGAGAGTAAGCCTAAAAACATAATCCCGTTTTACCGATTGCTTTAACTCTAACGGAAGGGTTTGTGTACCAGTAGCACAATCAGAGTTTTTTACCAAATGACATCAGATGTGACGTTTTGGAGAAATGTGATATAGACTAGTCAATAGTGAAAATACTGTATGTCCCCCAATGACTGCAAGTTAGCTTGTGGGCTTATTTGATGATGCTAGGCCGCAGTATCTTTGTTTGTATACGCTCCGATCTACAGTAGTGCTATTTGATTGACAGCTAACAGTTGAGCAGGGCGTGGTTTTACACAGTCAGTGGCACGGCCACTTATTTTGATAGCAGTGACATTTTTTTTTTTAACAATTTAGAAGTTTTGATTTATATATTTTTTTTAATCATTCAAATTTGGCAGGGTAATTAACTAGACTCGTCCCTGTGGTGCGTCAAATTGACTTTTATTTTTGTTTTACAGTGTCCAAGTAAAAAAAACAACATTTATTTCAAAAAAAACGTTTTTATTCAGATCACTTAACTGGAGTTACCACTGTAATAATACTACTCCTACTAATTATTATTATTATTATAAAAATTATAATGTGAAGGCCAGACTGGCTGCTGTCCAGAGGTCATTCTTATTTAAGACCGCGTCGGTGTCAGTCCACCCTGCAGTGGAACACAAGTGTGTTTATGGCTGCAAGGACAGGCGTCCATAAATAGTCAGTGTGCTTTACAGGCGGCGGTACGGCCCGAGGGCCCGTCAAGGTTTACGAGAACCCGGAGCCTTTAGAAGAGCGGTGTTTAAGTGTTCCATTTACATAAAAAAAAAAGTCCTAGGTGTGCGTCCGGGGCTCGGATGGCAGCACAACACCGAACTTGAATGAGCCCCGATGGCTTGATAAAGTTCAAAAATGAAAACAAATGGACCCAAGAATGCGCATCATCACCACTGATTACTGATTTGTGCATTAATTTATATTATGAGCAGAAGGCCTATAAACAGTTTCAAAATTTTAAAAAAAACAAAAAACAAAAACAATTTGTTTGATAAAGAAATAGTTATATTTTATTGTTGGTGTTGAATTGACAAGCATATACCTCATACATTTAAAGAATATAAATATGTACATTTAAAGAATATATGAATATTAAAAAATAATATATATATATACAATAAACAACTTCAAATTCACATGGTCTCAAACATGCTACGTTGTCAAGAAAATTCTATGAAGAATCGTGATTGAATAAATTTTTTTTTGAATAAACATTTTTTTTTTTGTTTACCGAAGAATTCCATCAATATTTCTTCATCATGTCAATGATTTCAGTATGAATCCACGATTCAGGAAAGTTTGAAATAATGAACAAACTAAAGCATATACCTCATACATTTAAAGAATATAAATATGTACATTTAAAGAATATATGAATATTAAAAAATAATATATATATATATACAATAAACAACTTCAAATTCACATGGTCTCAAACATGCTACGTTGTCAAGAAAATTCTATGAAGAATCGTGATTGAATAAATTTTTTTTTGAATAAACATTTTTTTTTTTGTTTACCGAAGAATTCCATCAATATTTCTTCATCATGTCAATGATTTCAGTATGAATCCACGATTCAGGAAAGTTTGAAATAATGAACAAACTATACTATTTCTGCTTTCCAGATCTTTCTCCCATCTGAAAGCCAAATAATAACAACTTTTTTTTTGTAATTGTCATCTTTGCTTGTGATTGACGCTGACAGGTTGGATATGTCAACACCGCTCCCGACCAGCTGAATACATTATCGCATGTATTTGCGACCTGTGAAACGCTAATTATGCAGCGATGCAGCTCATCTTACACACATGTCCAACACACAACACTCGTTTATCCGAATTCAATAGCGTGTTTGAACCATATTATTCATCGGAACTTGGATTTGGATCTCATGTGCTTATTAACTTAACTGTTGGCAGGAATGTCAAGCAAGGGGAACGCAACCGTGCGTGGGAGGCGGAGTTTGCAAAATGCTGGTGCAGCAGTCGCCCATTTGTTGTTATTCAGACACAAACACACACATGGGCACGAGCGCTCTCACACACACACACACACACACACACACACACACACACACACACACACACACACACACACACACAAAC
>NW_017805377.1:194847-214237 GCF_001891065.2 Hippocampus comes
CACACACACACACACACACACACACACACACACACACACACACACACACACACACACACACACACACAAACGCACACGCGCGCGTGCACAGCAGCAATGTCAGCAGCCATCCAGCATCACACACACACATGCACACACACACGACTCATTATACGCCGCAGGAGAGAAGATGACAACAGTGGGCAGCATCAAAAAGAAAGGAAGCGAGTGAAAGGTGCGCCAGGGATTGACGACGGACACGAGGCAGTCGGCACACGGGTGGCAATGCCTCTTTGACGGTGTCAATATAAAAGTGAGCTTTAGTAGCTTAAATTATATTTGATTCAGCTCTTGAATTGGAGCTCATCAGATTGTTTCGGTGTATCCCATAGCACGGCTAGAAAGTGTATCAATGATGAACTCCGACACTTACTTTGAAAATCTTCTCATGCCACCAAATTCCACCAGTTGTACTTAGGAAAAAAAAAAAGAGACTGCAATTAACACAGAGTGACACAAATAACTTTGAACTGCTTCTTTTTATTTTTGTATGACGCAAACTGTGTCCTATTTCTGCCACTTCCTGCGACAAGAAAGCGCAAACAATCTAGGCTGGTTTGAAATCACCACCTGGTGAGAGGAGCACAGACAAATTTAGAACATACACCAACAAAATACATCGCCTAGGGTGGGAGTCAAACAGGAAAATTCCACCGTTTGACAAAGCGACGCTCGCATACGTTCAATCATGCGCGGCAATCATTGCGTGCTTATTTATGTATTTATTTTTTATTTTAACAACTTCACATAAGAAGGCTCTGGGTGATGGAGACTCGGTTTGTGGAGTTCTCCAGAGCTTCATCACATCTTTGTGTTGGCACGTGAGAATCATTTTCCTGTAACCTTCTGCCATAATGCACGGACAAAAACTCCACCATGGAGGTAAGGATGCACGTTACGATAAGAATTTAGTTGTAAATTGTCCGAATAAAAAAAGGATTATTTTCCAGCTAGGTGAAATTTTCGAAAACTAGTTTTTCAAACCTGAAATTGGCCATTCGGATGACCTCTTTCGTGTTTGAGTATTTAATTTAATGGGACGCACCTGCCGGTTGGCAGTGGCATGGTTCGGTGTGCTGGTGGTGGGCGGAGCCAGACATACTGCTCTCCGAATTGCGACAGATTGATAACGGCGGATTCTCGTTTGACCAAGGCCATAAACCGTAACCGTCCAATTCATGCTACCTCGCTAGTATGTTTTCTGCCACGCTACCGTTTACGTACCTGATGCGGTTATCACCACGCAAGTCTCATTGGAGTGACGTCGCAAGGTGAACTGAACCGAATTTGGTGGAGAGACAACCATTGCGACGAAGAGGGTACTGAAAAGAGGGATGCTTTCAATATTTTGGGATTCTGAGAATCATGATCTATTAGATGGAAAGGCCCCATTTACCGTTGTGGTATCTACCGTGATGCTATTTGTCTGAGCGAAGTCATGAGACAGAATTCGGGGTAGATGAAGGATGGTCCCGGAGACACGGACAGTTTTGCTTGGCTGACAAAATGAGGCGAGAGAGAGAGAGAGAGAGAGAGAGAGAGAGAGAGAGAGAGAGAGAGAGAGAGAGAGAGAGAGAGAGAGAGAGAGGGAGGAAGGTTGGAGGCAGCGTAAAAAGAAGGTGCGAGGGGGTCGGGGTGATGAACGCAGATGGCAGGCAGCGCAGTCGCGGCTCGCCAGAGGACACAATTTCCAGCACCTGTTGACTTTGATTGATCAGAGGCAAAGGAGGCTGGGTAATGGTGTGTGGTCAGACACTGAATGGAGTGATGGCATCGAGGAGATGGTTCCAAGCACAGAAAATGGAGTGTGCGAGGGAGCAAAGGGGGGATTTGGGGGTTGGCGAGTCTAATGAATACAGAGTGAAGCCAGAGAGGGAAGCAAAATACTTTTTTTTTTTTTTCCACATGGACGTTCCAAGGTAAAGCAACATCAGAGAGCTACAGTAACTGTGTGCCTTTCGTTCATTCAACGAAGAGGGGTCATGTCTGTGTACGCTTTCACAGTGATATAGCATCCCACAATCACAATATGGTAGGGCCTCGGTTTTTGTATGTCCTAGTTGGCATACGGTTCGGTATTTGATACCCGTATTTTCCGCATTATAAGGAACTTCGGAGTATAAGGCGCACCTTCAATGAATGGCCCATTTTAAAACTGTTTTCATATATGGGGCGCACTGCATTATAAAGTTGCATAGAGGCTACAATGGTGGCTGCGGTTAGATTATGCGTCCACTAGATGGAGCTACGCTAAAGGACGACAATACAGTTATTTATATAGCCCTTTCACAACCGCTGGAGCTGTAACCAAGCACTTTACAGAACATTCAAAATACTGCGACCAAGAATTCGTAATATTGAGCCATATATAAGGCGCATCGGATTATAAGGCACCACTGTTGGCTTTTGAGAACATTGAATGCTTTTAGGTGTGCCTTATAGTGCGGAAAATATGGTACTTTTTTGGTAGAAATTTCGTACCAATTTTCAAACATCCCCTTGTATTTATGTACAAACCCACCCCACCTGACTCGTCCAATTATTTCCCAGAACCGTTGCTCCAACACCATGTGCTCGTGATTCAGTCTGCCACTGTTTCTCGTGAAATTCACACATTACACCTTCATCCAAATTATTTCATAAATGGCATGAAAAGGGCAAAACACAGGCTCTCACAAATCAGGGCTTCAAAATAAAAGCATCACTGAAAGTGTGTTGAAATTGTGATTGTATAATGCTGTCCTTTCACATTGAAGACCTGACTTTTGAAAAGACGTGTCGCGCCGATGTGGCGCCGACGTTGCCCCAAATTGCCTGAGTGCTGCCGAGCAGACCGGGAGAGTTATTGTTGCTTTGAATTGGTGTAAAAGCTCGCTTAGACAAATACACCTTGCAATCTGTTGGCCCCCTTTTTTTTTTTTTTTTTTTTTTAAAACACGATAGCACAGAAAGTTAGATTGTTAAGAACATGTTTGAATTCAAGAAAGAAGTTGGAATAAAGTACAAAAATGGCTCCTTCATTCCTCTTCTGTGTCATTTTCTCTGTTAAGGTAAAGATGATGTTAAATGCTCATTGATTCGTAAATTATATTGATGATACACTGTTTTCTGTCTGTGAAATTTGCGTTATTCTCGATAAAATGTATTTATTGCTCATGTTTGTGTCTGAACGGATTAACTGGATTCACATTATTTCCGATTGGTTTTCTGAAGCTTCAATTTTCGTCAGACTTTGTCGAACGGAAAAATAACGAAAACCCAGGGTCCACTGGAAATAGATGACCTACTTTTGGTATATTGAACAGTACAGACAGGCATACGAATACAAAATGAGAACACTCTCAAGCAGCTACAGAAGGCTGAAAATCGAGAGGCACGACTCAATTAGGCCACGCCCCATTTAAAAAACACGCAGCAAAGGTGAATCGATCTTCAATGGCCAGTGTGAAACGGGATGATCAAATAAAACCCAACAAAGTGGGACCGACGCCATTCCGCCTCTGATACTGCCGCTGAGTGCGACAAATTTGCAGGTTGGCTTTAACCCCCCCCGCCCCGCCAATCGGGTATGAGGACCGCACAGAACACGGACAGAGGGAAATAGCAGGCTTTAATGGAGGGAATATGTATTTGTCAGCCGACAGAAGTGTTTTAGGACTCCATCTGTGGCCAAATGAGATCAGTCGCTGACTTTGCTGCCCTGAGGCTTACACACTGACTCTTCACACAACCCGCAGCACGTTTCATCTTCAGGATGGTTCCATGTCGAGGGCATGCAGGTGGAAGCAAGCAAAGTCATATGATCAGGACCGCTGTCCCATCAAATGACTCCGCTCGTCATTTCCACTCATCTCTCCTCCCAATCTCCTACGACCCGTCCTAGCGGGATCCACCGAGGAATCTCCTCACGAAATCACACACTAAATCATCTCCCCAGTGAGCCGACACGTTGGAAAAAAAAACAAACACTTCTTACTGTTTGGAGGTTAGAATGGTAGGGTGGGGAGACTTTCATTTCCGATGGGTGGGCGCACATCTGCGCTTTGAAAGAAAGCCTCACGAGGAAATCAGCATTCCTTTCGCTTTTGTTTTTCAATGATTGCGATCCAAAGCGGATATATACAGAGTGCGTAATAACATTTAGTAATCAGATAGTACGACATAAGAGTTTTGACATTGTATTAGCATTTTTTAGGATTGTTTTAGCGACTGGCATCTATGGTAGATTATGACATTCGCTGGGTTGGTCATTGAAAGACCAGGATGTGCCTGGAGAGAATTGGAGTCGGCAGTGAAAACTGGAGTTTCTGGAGAAGAACAGACTCACCAACAGAAGAGTGAATAAAAAAAAAAAACAGACTCCATGCTGAAAATTGGAGTAAGCAGATAAAACCAGAGTATTCCAAGGAAACCAAAGTACAGAGATAAAACCAGAGTAGGGGAGGTACATGCAGAAAATCCGGGAGGAAACCTCCTTAAAAATATCGGAGGAAATGCATGAAACCGGGGAACCCAGAGAACGTGATGTCCAGGTACATGGAGAAAACCAGAGAAGCCAGGAAACGTGGAGGAGTCGAAGAAATCAGACTCCCCGAAGGAAACTAGAATGTATGGATCAAATCCGAGTCCACGCAGAAAACCGGAGTACCTTGGAGAAAACGACATGAAGAAAATTAGAGGAAATGGAGAAAACTGGAGAACGTGGAGAAAGTTGATCTACAGGAGGTGCAGGGAGCAAAACAGAAACCAAAGGGGAAAACCCCGGGGAAACCAGAATACCCGAAGAAAACCGATTTGCTGCGATAAAACAAACAAAATCAAAAGAAATGGAGAAAACCAGAGTAAACGGAGGAAACTGAAGTACCTGCGGAGTACAAACAAATGACAAAATAGGCCATTCATTGACGGTGCGCCTCATAGTCCAGTGCGCCTTCTAGTGCGAAAATACGGTATTTAAAGAGCTTTCAAGATTACGTAAGGTGTGTGTGTTGCGCCCAAGAAGAGAGACATCAGATGTATTATTGAACTCTCCAAAGCTATCCCTCCCCCTCACTTTCCTATGCTTTCAGTGCAATCAACCCTGGACTTGAGAGAGCGATAGCGCACTCGTTTTCTTCCTCTCCTCATGGAAACTTTCCTCTTGATCTATGTTTTATGTCTACGCCGGGGTGCGCGAGGCCACGTTTCTGTACAAGATGGATAAAGTAACAAAAATCATCCCGGCCGGAGGACGACGGAACGGTGACTTAATCGTTGGTGTCGCGTTGTCTATTCTTCAACACGCCTCATTTAGGGCCGTCGCTCTTCCCTCGCCGCCGACGATCCTTCTTGCTGCAAATGGAGTGTGATGACACTTTGGCGACCTCACACAAATGATCGTCAACTGAATCCCACCCCGCGTTACATGAAAAACTTCACCTCGTTAAAAGTGTGCAGTTTAAACCTGAACAAAGTGTTTCGTCTGGGGAACGAGCGCGTTGGAGATAGAAGGAAATTTGTCAGAGAGCCCGGAGTTGGAGTTTTTCCAAGAGAGGGGAAAAATAGTAAGAGCAGAGGGAATTGTAGTTGTCATCGTTTAAATAATTCGGCATTTCGGAATCGCAATGAAATCATTGGAATCTGGGCTGATTTCCAAATTTTATTCATCGGCCATGAAGAATAAATTAAATTGTCGGTGCTGTCATCCATCCATCCATCCAAACATTAAATTTTCCGATCCGCTTATCCTAACAAATGGTCGCGGGGGGTGCTGGAGCCTATCCCAGCCGTCTTCGGACAGTAGGCGGGGGACCATGCATGTTTTTGGAATGTGGGAGGAAACCGGAGTACCCGGAGAAAACCCACGCAGGCTGTTGTGTGACTTCGATGAGGGGTGCTTTTGTTTTATGAAAAGGTGCCATCTATCCATCCGGGCAAGGATGACTGTGGCGGAGCAACATCCGGCCGATTTCAAGGAAAAGATAAGATAAGATCAGAAAACCTTTATTTATCTCACAATGGAGAAATTCCCAAGCTAGCCATCATCCAACAGATTCAGGGTGTCCCCCGCCTACTGCCCTGGGATCGGCTCCAGCACCCCCCGCGACCCTTGTGAGGGTAAAGCGGATCAGAAAATGGGTGGATGGATGGATGAATAGATGGATGGATGGATGAAGGTTCTCATCTTTTTAATGCATAATTATCTCTAAATGAGAAGAGTCTAAGCAGAGAGGTTGATGAGTCATTTGATCGGAACATCATTTATATCAATATAAGAATAAATAAATACATAAATAAATAAAAAAGCACTGCCGCAGCTCCACCTCATCTCATGATGAATGCTTTATTGGTTGCCGTCCAATCCTGCTTGAATATTCATTACCCGTGTACTGTACTGTACACACGGATTTTACGCTTCCGTGGCTTTCAGCGCCTGTTGAAAATCATTTTGATTTAAGAGAAGCGGTATAATTACACTCGCAGAAAGAAAGTGTCATATTTATGGAAAGTTATGCGCCAGATGTTTCGACAGGAAGGAGTCTAAATGGTGAGCTGGTGGTTATGCTAATGACCATTTCAAGCGACACGGCACGGCCTTTGACTTCACTTATCTTGGATGGAATATGCTAAATGGAGATAATGGGCTACAAAATCATCAAGGTTAGGGTAAAAAAAAAAAAAGGATCATAATCCCTCAAAAGCCACATAACTGTTGCTGCTCGAGCCACCAAATGGAACACCAGGACAAGACCGAAATTCCGTGTCATTTTATCACTTGCTCGGGACTTGCTTGACAGTTGTGACTTATGCAACAGGCTTACTCAAATTTATTTAAGCTATTTTCTTTCACGATTGTCTACAAAAAAAACAAAACAAAAAAAAAAACATCCAAAATTTCAACGAATTACGCTGAACGCAAGAAGAAGCAGAGGTGCAGAAAACTCCCCAGACAGAGTTTAAGCGTTCATAATATTTGTTCTCAAGCTCATTTTCAACACTTTGAACTAATGTTAAAAACGTACAAATATCAGATGCGGGGGACAGCCCAAGAGTAAAGCAACCTGCCTCCAATGTGGCCTGCGATGACCACCGCAGGTTTCAATGTACGCAACTGCCGCTGGCTAGCTAAACAACAACAAAAAAATGCACACAAGAAACACACACCTTGGCAAAAACAACAAAAACCAACCTCCCGCAACAATCGTGCCAAAAACCAAAATCATTTGAGAATTGTTCCTGCTCGAGCGCAGAATAGAAACGCCCGAGGATGTGAAGGCCCGACTTGGATGTCGTTCTATCAGCTGCTTCTCCGCCAGAGACAAAAAGTTGAAAAGAGCAACATGTCCAGACTACAGCTGAGAAATTAGCAGCCGAAAATGAATCTTGCTCCCCATGTCTCAGGTCTCGATCTCTGCCTCTCAGCTAATGTGTCAGGTATCACCAATGGAGACAGGTAATGCATCAGATCCTCAGCCTTCAACGACACGGCCCGCGGGACTCGCCGTGTGACGCCTCCCGCCGTGTTTCGGGCCTGATGATGGCCGATGGAACAGAGTCACATCTCCAATTAAATACGGCGGTACCTTGACTTACGAATCTAAATTATTCCGTTAACAAACTTGTAACTCCCTTTACTCCTATATGAAGTCAAATTTCCTGATTAATCCGATCCCGCTGCTTTCCTCGTTATTTTAGGAGCGATCAAAATAGCTGAAGCTAGCGAGGCTAATCAGCTAGTCTGATCCACCAACCATCTTAATTTTGTACTCTCTGACCGACGCGGGCATATGAAGACAGTGTTGTCTTGATAGCCGGAGATTTCGCCACTCCGTAAATTATTTCAGCGCAACGGATTATTGAAAGAATTGAAAGTTTTCTGAAATCGGTCGAGAGGAAAACGAGATTCCACCCAAAAATGCGATGAGCTATTCACTAATTTCAAACTTAAAACTGAGTTTGACTCTTTGCCCCTTTCAATTATGCGTCACTATAATTTTTGAATACAGCATCTGAAGCTCAACCAATCAACCAAGCGAAGGCTCGTTAAGTGGAAAAAGCTCATAAACTGGGGAGCTGGCGTACTTGTAAGCCAAGGTACCACTGCAGAAGCAAGTGGACGGGAGCCAGTCAGTCGTAAGTCACGAAACGCGCCTGCGAGATAATCAACGGCCGAAATCAATTTGTTCAACGTCTAAGAGGAGTGGGCGGACTACAGAGAAGAAACGTGCGGGGCGGGCGGCGAGCGTCCATATCTCAGCCAAACACACGACAACAAGCGGAGAGCCTGCTGGAGTTTGCAAAGAGAGATGGCCGCGAGGGCCGGGACACACGCGTTGCACAGCGCTTCATCCTCTCTCTGCCAGACACTTTTTGGAATTACTTTGGACTTTGAGGAAGGGGGTGGGGGGTGTCAATATTTACTCTGTGTATTTTACATGGTAAACAGGATGAAAATTCAGAAGTGAGAGAGTATCCGCACAGTCTGATTGATGTGTGGGTCGATATTAGAGTAAATTGCAGTTTGCACAAAGGCTGAATAACAATTTCTGCTTCCTTGCATTGGTGCCAATTGTCATCGTGTTCACTAAAAAAAAAAAAAAAAAATGTCACAGGAAACGAGGAAATTGAAGGCACTCCTGGAAAAATATTTTCTTATTTCCAATTGAAAAATAAGAAAAATGTATGAATGGGTTTCCATGATGTGAACTGAATTTGTTGAATTTGCTAAGTTTCCAAAACATAGAAAAAAAAAATACAGATGAACCTCAGTTGAACAGATTCTAAACAACGGATCCTGGATTCAGCTTTAAAGAGTATCTGTTGAAGTCTGTGACTTCTAAAATTCAGCACAATGAGTGCACTTCACCACAGGGCAGCCAACAGCACTATGTTGTCATCATCGGACGGACTGGTTTGCGGCTTGCGCTACTCTCTCATAAATAAACAGACTCAGAGTAGACTAGAGCAGGCTAAAACACACATCAATGTATGGACTATGTTGGTAGTCGCGATGTTATATCAAAGGAAATGCACGGCTGTACGTGGTGGGTTATGCTAGCAAGGATTCATGAACTTTAGCTTAGCATCAACATTAAGCATGTAGCTCAAGGGAGCATGTCTTGTTCATAGCTCCGTTTTTTTTATTTTTTAACACAAAGGAACTAATCGTGTACACTCTTTCCAACATGCTATTTTTAGGACAGTGCATCGATGTTTTTTCTAAAGCTCTTATCTATGACATCTAATCACAACTGAAGTGAAAAAAAAAAAACCAAGCGCTAATTAAGGTGACCAGCTCCAACCAACAAAAAGGTACGTTTGGATCAATGTTCAAATTTTTCAGTTTGAAGCTTTTTAAAAATATTTCTTGACAATAATTTTGCTCTGTATTGGGTGGGTTTAGGACACAAAACAAGTCATTGGATGTAATGGACAATCGGCTCGAATGGACGACCACCGACCCCAATTACTTCATTAAATTGAGGTTCCAATGTACCGTCAACGAATTCAAAATCGTCTTCTTTGCAGCCGCGGACACCCCCGAATAAAATTACGATTACAATACTTCTGTATTGGTCAATACTTTATTCCTCGCGTCGTGGCATACTGTATTTAATTTCATATTAATAAATGTAGTTAGGGAAGTCAACACAATCCTCATTGCGTGGTTGCAATGTCCTGTGTCTTCACTTTCTACTTCAATATCACATGGTAAGAAATGAGTGGCAGCAAAACGCTGGCTAAACAGATTCGTAAGTATCCTGTTTCCCACTTTGACAAATTAATTTCCGTACAAATGAAATGAAGGAACTCTCCCCAGAGAATTCGCCAGGAAATTAAAAATGTGTTTTTTTTTTTGTTGTTGTTGCTGTTGTTGTTTAATGAAATAAAAGAACAACACAACAAAGATAAATTGAATCAAAACCAAATAAAACACATAATTAGCATTTGAGCAACGCGGAGAAAGGATGGGCTAAGAGAGCTTTTTTTTTTTTTAAACTGCAGGCAAAGTCAATAAGAGAAGGCCATGGTCGGAAGAGTCAACATCATTTCGTCTGACAAAAACAGATGGATAAAGACGGAATGAGCGTGAGTGGCGGGCGGAGGCGTGAGACGATAGCATCCCCGTGACATTTACAGCGGGCCATCAGTCTCGGCGCACGCTTCTTTTGAAAAGTTCACACGGCGGCCGCACATGACGCCCAGGACATTTGCTTTGCCGTGTGAATGAACGCGCAGCACCCTCGCATCCATTGGCACACAATGGCATGCGGCTCGGGCAGCTGAACAAAGTCAAAGTCGGACGTTACGGGATCGGCTGACAAGACGGTCATTCACGCAAAACACTCTCTTTTGAGTTGTTTTTGTGCTCTTTCAAAGATGCTGCCAAATCCTTCTTCAAATAGGAATTGAGGTCAAGAAAGTAAATGTAGAAGGGGTTGATTTTGGCTGAGAGACGAGCTTTGGGAGACGTTAATTTTAGCCTGGGTTGTTCATGGAATTTAAGAGTCTTCTCCACATGGACTCCCTGCGTTTTTTTTTTTTTCTGACTCAAATCATTTGTCATTTACTTTTAAGATTGTTGGAAGATAACTTGGATGATTATACATACTGCTACGGGGCAATGGGCTTACGTTACCATGACGACCAGAAGAGGCGCGATAACTGCATTGGCTTTTACATGTCCGGGGTGAAAAACCCAATAAAGACAAAGCACATATTTTGGCATCCAACATTCACATGCAATTTCTACGGACATCCATTTTTATCACACTAAAAAAAGTTGTTGTTTTTTTAATGAGAACGGAGACCTACTATGCTCTTGTCCTTCAACGTTGGTCATTCCGATGGCCTTTGGAGAGCTGAGTACTTCTTGTTGTGAAAAGTTTGAGACAGAGTTTTTTACGCATCATTCTCCGAGGCCCAGGGCGACGTTTATGACAAATGATTAGGCGAGCTCTTGACCACAGGTAAATCAGACGCGCTGATTGGATTCGATTGCTGCAAGGCTGTAGTGTAAACAACAGTGATTGCACGTTATTAGGAATGTAATGTCCAGGATTAAAATGCGTGTGTGTGTGTGTGTGTGTGTGTGTGTTTGCAAACACGACAAAATCAACTTGTCGCCAAGGTTAATGAAGTGCTGATCGACTGATTAGGTCAATGTAATATAGATTTGCAAATAACAAAACAAATCAATACATTCATCCCGTGACTCTTGTTGTCAGACTGTCTACATACGCTGAAGAGTACTCGTTAACTAATTACTGCATTGTTACATACTGTACAACGCTGCTGACTATTCTTGCTGCTTTCGGGACCATTCTCCCTCTCTCTCTTTTATGAGTGGATTCTTGTGCGACAGTGACTGAAGCTCACGTAATTAAAATGAGAAGGTATAAGTGAGGCAAAAAAAAAAAAAAAAAGAAAAAAAAGTGTCTTTCATTTTTCTCCACGCCTGTCAGTTTGAGAGTCTCTGCTGTTGCCGGATGACATCGAGGACGTCAACACCTTGTCAGGTGTGTACCATTCAACTCTTTGGTTCCGCTCGGTTGCCTCGCACGAGCACGCAAACACACACGCGGGCGCATGTACACATACATGCACGCAAACATCAGGCCTCCGTTTTGTTTCTGTTCCCTTTGACCACATTTTCTTTCTACAAATGACTGATTTGTATTGATGGCATTTTTATGGCCCTGTGCAAATAAGTACAAGTCACCAGAAAATGAAAAATGCCAATGAACAACTGGCACAGCCTAATTTCCATTGAGCTTTTTGCGACTTGACAAAATCCATCCATCCATCCATCCATCCATTTTCTGATCCGCTTTATCCTCAGAAGGGTCGCGGGGGGTGCTGGAGCCTATCCCAGCCGTCTTCGGGCAGTAGGCGGGGGACACCCTGAACCGGTTGCCAGCCAATCGCAGGGTACCCAGAGACGAACAACCAACCGCGCTCACACTCACACCAAGGGACAGGTTGCCTAACCACTGGACCACCGGGCTGCCCTTTACAAAATCCATCATGAGCTATTTTATAATTTACAATGAAATGCATGAGCCAGGTGGTTAAAAAAAAAAAAAAATCAACTCCGATCACAGCAACGTCTTCTGTTGCTGAGTTACAACACTCACCTCACCGCCCGACAATCCCTGATGTGGTCATTTCATTAGCAACTTGACTACTGTGTGTGTGTGTGTGTGTGTGTGTGTGTGTGTGTGTGTGTGTGTGTGTGTGTGTGTGTGTGTGTGTGTGTGTGTGTATTTTTTTTTCTTCATATAATTGGGGTTGAAACCTTGAGCACTGCAATGGGGGGCAGGGGGGGGGCGCTTTCCGCAACAATCGCTTATCCCCGAATGACAGCCTGCTATGCTTGTCGACTGCAAGTTGTGCTGCTGCAATCAAACTAATCACCACTCGCTTGCATGAGAATAAAAGCAACCCCCTCACAAAAAAAAAAAAAAAAAAAAAAAAAAAACCCTCTTTTCGTCACTATCTCGCACATCAAAGACACTTTCTTTGTTGGAGAGATGCACGCTTTGAGATGTTCTGCTTATTTTATTCCCAAATTGAAGGTTTGTTCAGAATTCGCCTTATCTTGACTTCATTTTAATCTTTTTCTTTTTTTTTTCATGTCGCTTTCACGCTTTTCAATCTTAATGATGCCTTACAGTTTCTGCGGTGCCGTGATAAGATGCATGTGCACGAACCAGATTAGAATGTCAATAGCTTTAAAAAAAAAAAAAAGCGCCTAAAAGCAAGCAGTAAATAATGGGTTTGTTCTATCTCAAAAATGAAATATTAAGACATGACCAAAGTTTCATGCATTAAATGAGAGGCTGTGCTGCATCAGGCAATTTCAAAGAATCAAGGCAGGTAAAAGTATTTAAAAATACCGTATATTTTGATTCATATAATATTTGAAGTTGCTTGAACAGCTGTGTTTTTATTAAGATGCAGTCAAAGTATTCTCGATCTGTACTTTACAGTAATTTTTGATTCATTTATTTTTTTGTCCAATCATATTACAGGTTCTATTTGTTGTCATATAAATTAGATTTTTTTTCCCCCTTCACAGTCCAGATGGCTGGCGTCGGACAAATACCATAGAAATTAGTGTTTTGTATACACACACATAAAACCCAACTGTTTGATTGCAACTGATGTGGCAGCTAAGCAGTTCTGCCGCGTCACAACTGTAAAATACTGTTCAATTTCAAGTGGAGATGTCCCATTTTTTTAATCAACACCTAATTGATCATCATTAATCGTTTGCAGTCATTGTTTAACTTCGAATTGTACAAATCCTCTCATTTCAGCCTCTCACCAGGAAATGTTTATTTTTAACAGGGGGAGGCTGGAACTAATTAATGGCATCTCCATTCATTTCAATGAGGAAAGATGACTTGAGACACGACTGTATGTGTATTTCTGGTGACTACCTCACCCTAAAGTCTGTGGGCATACTGTACGCAGTCAAACACTCCAGAGGCCAATCAGTGAAGGAAGGCAGGCAGATGAGATGCTGCACCCGCCAATCGATTCCTCTGCTGTTTTTCAAACAACCAGGGAGGGATGAGAAGGAGAAGGAGGAAGCAAATGTGGCGGCCGGGAGTGGAGTGAAAAATGACAAACGCTGACCGGAATCCAATTAAGTGTCACGACACACACAAACGTACACAAAGCTTCCAAGCAAACATCACATACAAAAAGCTCGTTAAGAATTCGCAGGGGCATGACAGTACACTGCATGGCTGCGCAATTCCAGAATTGTACACAAGGAATGCACGAGTACAAAGTGGGCATGAGCATACGTGTGGCATAATGATCGATGTCCACAATGGTGCAAAGCTTCTGGGAGGCTCTGCCTGTCCAGACACTAAATGATGCCCAAGACGGTTGCCGCCAATCGGGTCCTAATGTTTGAGTGTGTGCCAGGGCAGCACACACTTCACAGACCAGTCACACATTTTTCCCACGGGATGTTTGAAAACACTTTTTTTCCCGTAAATGTGATTATTTTGGAGGTCATACATTATTCTATTGCATTATTTTTCTGGCCATCCTGATGCATGCATTAAACCACAAAGAGCCCATTGATTCTCATGCTGGTGAGTGACTGTGGCTTAATGCTTTGCTCAAGGGTACCTTCGGGAAGCTAACGCGACGGCCGTTGGAATGAAGCAGAGTAGAGTCGAGAGTGAGAGTATTCACTGGGATTAGAGGGGATGCTTCATGTTGACACAGAGCAAAGTGCCATGCTCACATCGCCGGGGAGGAAGGCAGGGAGGGAGGAAACACCAAATGGTGGAGAATAACAGAGGTGCGGGGGTGGGGTCACCACTCAGCACAAAGTCCAGGACCCACCGTGCAATGCGACAAGTACAAGAAATTAAAAAAAAAGGCGTCGAAACCAGGTCAAAAATTTCTTGGGCCGCTTTCTCATTTAATCCGAGCCAGGATGCAAACAAATGAAGGCGTGTGCATGTGCGTGCACGCGTGTGGCTGAAGGATTGGTTGCAAAGGAGATTGTGATACATCAGGACCTTCATTTGAGCCTCACAAGTCAGCAACGACGACGAATTGCCTCCGCCAAGGACAGTGACACCTTGACTTTCAAGTTTTACGTTCTTTCGTAACACAGCTCGAAATGGAATTTACTCGCATACCAAATCCATTTCTCCAATGAAATGAATTGAAATGGCATTGCCCCATTCCAGCATTTTTTATAAAAGAAAAATATCTGTACTGTATACAAACGTTGTAAAACGCCATCATAGAGATTCTGAATAAACAAACTTGTTTTATCAAGTCTGCATGGTGGAATAAGACAGAAATCACAACAACGGTAGGCGCATTACGCTATCGTGAAGATGTCTACTCTTTTTCTATATTCCTGACAACTTACTTTCAACCGTAACATGGTTTCTAGTTGACATTCGTTTAAAGCTTGTCAGCCAAGAATTTACACCTTCTTGGATCTCGACACTGTTGTCATAGAATCGCAGCTAGCTCCCGAGCTGCTAGCGGCTAGCAGCTAGAGGGCCTTGGAGCTACCAGCACAACACCGGCAAAATCAACCATTCAGGAGCGACTAAGAATAATTGCTATAATTGCTGATAATCAATTAGACATCTGGCAATTGGGCTCGCTTTGATCAAAAGTTGGGGGAGTCCTCATATTTGACACCATGAACAGCACGAGGGTACCCTGCTTAAGCTAGTTTTCGGCGATCTTAAAGTGATTATAACGGATTTTGTGAACAGCTTTGAGTTAAATATTGTTGAAATTCTGTCTTGTTTTACTGCTTCCTCCACAATTGTTCCACTTTGTTTGTTTTTAACTTTCCTTGACGTGGTTTGCTTTCTCTTTCATTTGAACCCCACCCCCAAATCCCCTTTGATCTCTGGTGGGCCCATGCACCCAAGACCTGTTCCTTTTTATGTGGCGAAGGCCCAAAAGACGTCCCGTCATAATTAGCGTGGAATTCTAAATGAGCTAATCAGGTCAAAAAGCAGCTTCGTCCTTCAGGACCCTTAGCGAGCTGGAAATTAGCCATGCGCGCTAGCAGACATAACGCAGACGCTCCCGAATGCGGCACACGCCGGAGCACTTTACCGAGCCGCCTTCAAGAGCAAACACGTACAAATAGGATTAACCCACTTTGTATCAGACAGTTAGGAGGGGAAAGAAAATTATTCATGTGAGTGACAAAGAAGGAAACAGAAGTGATGTGTAAGGATGTCAGGGTGATGAATGAGCAAGTTGCTGGAGGGAGGAAAGGGAAAGAAGTAAACAAACGAGTAAGCAAATAAGGCAGTTCAGTTCGGTTTGTCAGGGTAAAGTTCCCAATGGAAGATCGAGATCCAAAACTAAAGCCGACCATCCACAGGAAAGCTGATGCAGCCAATAAAAATATCCAAGCAAGCGTGGTGATGCAATAATCCAAACAGGAGGAATGCGCGTTAAAACATGGAACTGCTCATGCAACAAAAATAAACTGCTGGTAAATATCCTGAGAAATCTTGAGAGGACTTCAATTGAAGAGCTCGTCGGGCGGGGGTTTAGAAATCAACCAATTTCTTTGAATAACGACACATATCACGAAAGGCTAATTCTATCACATGACACCAAGTTGTCGCCTTTTTAAAAAGTTAAAAACTGCACCGAAGTCAGTGGTTTATTTCTTCCGTAGCAACGCTCACGGTAGAAAGATAATTAGGTCATGTGTCTTTATGGAAGAGATATTTGAAGAGATATTTGCATATCAACTCCGGAGCGAATTCGATTTGTTCATTGATAAGCTCACAATAGTTCGTAAAGCAGCTTAATTGTTTCCGCGATTGACTTTCCAAATGCAACTAAGATACTCGCTGTTGTTAATGAGCTTTTTCAGATGCAGGACTTTGGAGGAGCACACGTTGACTTAAATGCTTGGAGGCCCTAAAGGAAAATTTGTTTCCATTAAGGTTTATGCAAACATCCATACAAGCACAACGTACGGCCCATACAGAGCCTGCAGCTCCACGGCAGCCTTTCAAGTTGCCAATTGTGATTTACAAACACCTCAGGCGCCTTTCACTTGATTCTGGCTGCTACTACTCGGCCATCCTGGGTGGGTTGGAGCGCATGCCAGCTGACTTTGGACCCTGGACTGCTTTGTCAGTCAATTGCAGGGTACTGGAGAGATGAATGACCATGCACACTCACAACTGTGGAAAATTCTGAATCTTAAAGGGAACCAATGCAGGATGCACGTTTTTGGAATGTGGGAGGAAGCCCGTAGAATGGCTACAAACCGCCATACTAGAAGAGTTGCGTGGCTAATGTGCTAACCCCTCATCCCGACGTACCGACATCTCTGATATTGTTGTAATATCAATTTGGAACTTGAACAGCTGTCATCTCCCATTTTTATCAACCCCCATTGTAGAACGGCATTCCTGGTGACTGTGCTAAATGAATGTGGCCGGGTTCGTTTCATCTTTTGTGGCATGCGGCTGGGCGACATGCCGAATGGGATGTGTAATTTCTTTGCAAAACTTGGATTAAAATTACATAAATTTGAGAGAAAGCACCATCCACTAGGGCTGAGCCATTTATCAAATTGATCCTTCATTTCTTTTTTTTTTTTTGGGGGGGGGGCAGTCACATAGATTTTTTTTTTCATAAAATAAAAATAAAATAAAAAATAGTTTTCTCCATTGCAGCTTCCCGCAGCCTGCTGACCTGCTTCGTCTACACTGACGGCATATGGCGGCAAGCAGAGGAGCTTGTTTCCTCAGGAGACTTCATTTTGTCAGTCATTTTGAATTGGTCTGGGTTAGCAGCGTCAGACAATGAGTAACACACACACACGCACACACACCCACACACACACACACACACACACACGTGAGAAAAAAAAAAAAAAGAGTGCTGAAACCAAGCGTGGAGCACACAATGGAAAAACGTCCGCTAAGAAAATAGACATGAGCGGAATGTTTTCACATTGTTTTACACATGACAAAGGAGCCTGGTGGAAGGCAAATCACAGAGTCACCTGTTTCAACAGTGATTTATCTGCAGCAGCTGTTTTTATCGAGTGGGGGAGAAAAAAAAAATCGAATAAAATCGTAAATCTTTTTATTGTGGGCGGGCTTGTGGGAGGGGGTTGATTTTATTTTCGAGCACCCAACCCCACTGTACATATTGTCGGGTCTGTGTGTGTTCGGTGACGCATGACATTGGCGAATCTGCATGTTAGTGTCTGGGCGTGAGCTGTGGCTGATATCAGCTCCTGTTTAAGTGTGGCCATTGTGATTGTTTTTTTTTACTGTTCTTTTAGGGTCAATAAACAGCTGATAAGTGCATTGACAATGGTGTACTTCACCACATGTGAGGACATTACAGTAAGACGTTTTCTGCTCGTGATTACAGTGCATCATTTTTTGTTAACCTGAAATCTTACCATAATTTTCGGATGATTCAAAGGCGCATGAGTCACAAAAATTTACGACGCTAATCGGGCCAGTGTCTTCCTCTTCTTCTTGAGCAGGGATCAATGTGTGAACTTCAATACGTCACAGTGCACAAGATTTTGCATTTTCATTCGTGAAGGGCATCAAAATAATGGCCAGAGTCCCATTTTGTTCAGTTTAAATTTTTTTCCCCCAGTGATGAACGACGATATAGTGGGGGAACACTGTATCCCAGAATATTACGATTGACAGTATGTCAAGTAAAAGTTTAGTTTTTGTTTTGTTTGTTAGTTTTTGTCGTAACATCACAACATCCGACCTGACACCCAAAACATTAATCGTCAATGTTCGCTTTAGCATCAAAATGTCCGATTAATCCGTTTTTATGTTAACTGACGCCCAACTGACTGTCAGTTCATGTGTGACATGTTCAAAGCCAGGAATAAGCTCAATTTCACAAAATCACAGCTCCTGTCTGGACGCCTGCCTGTCGAGAAGATTTCAATCTTTAATGCGGCTAATGTCAGACACACAGGGCGAGAGAAAGAGAGAGAGCGCATCAGACACGATGGGGAGAAAAAAAAATCGACAGTGACTGGATTTCAGGCGGCAAGCATGAGAAGCGAGGCGGGAGAGGAGAAATGTCACGGCCAATCTTTAATGAAGGGCCTATAGTTAGATAAATTATTTAAAGGCTTTCATTTAGCCCCCCCCCGAAAAAAAATTGTGCTGCTGCGATGATGTGCGCACAGGCTGGGGAAAGGTCAACTGTGTGTTGGGAGCTCTTCATTAACCTCCTAGCAACTCCCGGTCTCAATTATTTCTGTCAAAGATCACCTAAAGGAGGGTTGTGGGCATGAGGCGATAGAGGGTTGCTGCTGTGGTTTGCGTTGATACGGCCGCTCAGGACAGAAGAGCTTGGGGGGGGGGAGACTTCGCTAACCTAATCTGGGCGCCCGACGGCGTTCCGGAGCAGGTGTTGTGTTTGGGAGACTCGAGTCAAGTCAAAATCCCTGGAGGTGAAGCAACTGCATGACTGAATCGGGCAGAGGGGAAGACGGTGGATGCCAAGGCCTGGGGGGTGCTCAGCACTTTGATCCTCTGAAATGTTTTCTGCCGCTATCAAGGCAAAGAGATGGAAGGAAGTTAGTCTCTCTAGTGACCATGGAAGCCACCCACTCCGGCCCCCCCTTCATAAATTGCATCTAACCCGTCTCTTTTCTTATCGCACACGGATGCATAGCTAGCTAGATTGATTGCTAGCTAGCTAGATAGATAGATAGATAGATAGATAGATAGATAGATAGATAGATAGATAGATAGATATTGCACACTGCTAAATAGATATATGAATAGATAGAGAGAGAGAGAGAGAGAGAGAGAGAGAGAGAGAGAGAGAGAGAGAGAGA
>NW_017805377.1:214309-217665 GCF_001891065.2 Hippocampus comes
GAGAGATCAGGAGAGAGAGAGAGAGAGAGAGAGAGAGAGAGAGAGAGAGAGAGAGAGATAGCTAGCTTGAGATAGATATGATATGTCTCAAAATTATGAGCTTCGGTGGTCTTGTGAGAATTTTGCAAACTAATTTAGACATATGCATCATTGGGGGAGACACATTATGCATTTTTTTTTCTTTTTTTGAAACAGTTTTCGCGGCCAGCCCTGTCTAATGCTGGTTAACTAGCCCTCAAAACTAGTCTGCAGCTATTCTCTTGCTCGACCTCACCTACTGTCATCTGAATTTTGGCCTGTCTTACTGCCGCTTCTCTTGTCTCCTCCCTAACCCTTGTCGCTAGGTAGCAACAAGCGAAGTGAGGTTGTCACCGTTGTTGAGGAGGATTCTGCCTCAACTGACCAGTCCAGGACCTGAGGAGGTTAATGTGAATCTCTTTGAAACCCGTTTGTGATTAAGGGCTATAGAATTAAACTTGACTTGAAATGGGCACATAACTAAAGATTTACGTAGCGGTTTGCATTTCACACTTGATGAGTGGACATGCCTTCCAGCGACCAAACTGCTTATATAGCGTCGTTAAAAGTCAATTTTCCATTTTCAATTGTTTCTTTGAGTGTCTCCTGGTTTTGTTTGCGATTGCAGTCGAGTGAGCAAAGAGACATTAGTGGATTCATTATCCCAGCAGGGCATTTGCTGACTAATTTGTCTGCTCATTTCTGGGTTAAGGGGCAGTTATCAACACATCCTTGAGCTTGTAAAGGAAGTACAAGTGGTAGCCAGGGATGCACTCTGATGTGCAAGCATGCATACTGGGTCAGTGTTATTTATCTCAACCGGCTACCGTTCCACGGGCAAGTGTCAAATCTGTCTCCGGCCAGCAAACAAATCATGGAGCTTACTAATCACACTGATGTAAAAAGGTGTCACACCATGTCAACCTTCTGGGCCCTTGCCTATCTGTTACTTGAGAGACGCACTTCTTAAGCGCTGACCTCAGATCACCGCCCCCCCCCCCCTGCAAGTAGCCTGTGTTCCCATGACAACTATTTACAAAACTGTACCAAAAGATAAGAGATACACTTTGTTCGGTGGGATGGTGGTGGCATTTCTGAAAGCTATATTTAGCCACAAAAATAGCAGATTTTGATATAAGGGGCTCTCATGACACAGAAATTATGCAAACTGCAACCTTTTTTTTCTCCAATAAAATTCTACTTTTTTTATTTGTATAAAAAAAAAAGTGAATTCAGTAGAAAGTGTCATTAACTGTACAAGTTTGTCATATTGAGGGGAGGAAATTATCTTCTTTAGGAACTGTACTGCAGTTTTCCAAAATCATGTTCTCACACTGTACATTCTTTTTTGTAATGTCAGTAAATTCCGCTTAATTTTTCTATTTTGCCTTCAAATGCATCAAATATTCTGTTTATTTGAACGGGTTAAATTCTTCTGAATATAAATGTTGCCTTTCGATGTTGACTTTCAATATTGTTTTGGAACTGTGGGAAGCACATTGAGTTACCTTGTGTATAAATTACGCTATACAAATAAAGCTGCCGACTAATTAATTCAACCCTGGATATGGGCTGCATATAAAAAAAAGACAAAAACTTTCGGGTTGCCGAAAAAATTCTAAAAAAAAAAAAATCCAGACAAAATTAATCAACTGTATTTTCCGCACTATAAGGCGCACCTAAAAGCATAAAATTTTCTCAAAAACCGACAGTGCGCCTTGTAATCCGACGCGCCTTATATATGGATCAATATTCGGATTTCTTGGATGTAGTATTTTAAATGTTCTGTAAAGTGCTCTGGTACAGCTGCAGAGGTTGTGAAAGCACTACATAAATAAAGCTGTATTGTATTGTATTATTTTCGCGTAGCTCCATCTAGTGGATGCATAATGCCACTGCAGCCACTTTTCAAGCTTTGATTCTATGCGCCTTATAAGGCACTGCGCCCTATATATGAAAACGGTTTTAAAATAGGCCATTCTTTGAAGGTGCGTCTTATTCTCCGAAGCGCCTTATAGTGCGGAAAATACGGTCCATTTATACAACACATAAGTCTGGAGCCACCTATGAAGGCATCCTAATTTCTCCAGTAACAAACGGTAATTATGCACGTCAGCCCAATGGAGCGTACCAAGATGATGTGTTTCAGTGGGATGTCTGTGCTGTGAGATGATTTGAGTGTGACAAAGCGGGGCGGGGGATAAAGTGAAAAGTGATCTTGATGTATTTAGGTCAATTTCACGTCCACGGCTATTACTTGGCAGAGCCTATTTCGAGTGGTGGCGCTAATTAGAGGGTGACAACGGGCACCTTTAATTGCCGTAATCAAGTCCATGAAGTGAGGAGAAACCCCCCCTTTTCATGAGGACAACTGAAGAATTGAGTAACGATGAAACTTTGGCGAGGTCCCCAGTAGTGCGTGTAACAGTATGGCGATCCCACAACACTAATTTCCATTGAAATGAAGTGTCTTAACCACATGTATGAAGTGCTTTGGAGCATTTTGTTTGTCGGCGGACCTGAAGGGGAGGCTCCCTACACTCAAGGTCTTCACTCTCCTTACACATCGCGTTTATTTTCATAGTCTACATTTATAGATTTGCTGTGACACTTCCCCGTTGCCTCCAAGTTTTACAAGCTATACAGTAATTCCAGTTCCAACTATATACCGCCAACTATCACCCCCAAATACTTTTATCTCAGGGCAACCTTGTTCTACATTAACCTTAAAAATAAATGACTTACACATAATTGGACTTCCATAAAATGCACCGGAAGTGTGTGTGTGTGTGTGTCCCTTTGACGAGTCTATTTGATAGAGGCATTTAGTTCTCTTAACGGGATAACGCACCAAGCAATAATAGAGCAGCGTCCACTTTTCTGAGGTAAGACGGTATTCCCAATTCCAGAAAATGAAAGCTGTTTAATGTGACGTGACAGCGCTGGTTCAAGTCAGCATTCTCTGATCATTCCCATCCGCAAAGGCTGACCGGGCTGCGAAAGAGCCATTACACCAAGTGACACAAGATCTATGCCGTACGGCTCGACAAAACCTGAGAGGTGGCGGCAGCGAGGCTTAGCCGAGCTTTGGCGTGCAAAGCATTATCTATGGATCATGGCGCGTCTCCACTGAGTGCTCTTTATAGGTAATCAATAGGCAAGCTGGCTCCTGATGGCGCTCACTCATTACAACTCTTTAATAAAAGCCCACCCCGCGGGTACTGCCGCTTGGGTTAGAATCAACACACGCATCCACGTACGGACGCCTCCATATTGGAAACCAAATCTCTTACACACACACACACACACACACACACACACACGCACACACACACACA
>NW_017805377.1:219752-225652 GCF_001891065.2 Hippocampus comes
GGCGTACGGCTCGACAAAACCTGAGAGGTGGCGGCAGCGAGGCTTAGCCGAGCTTTGGCGTGCAAAGCATTATCTATGGATCATGGCGCGTCTCCACTGAGTGCTCTTTATAGGTAATCAATAGGCAAGCTGGCTCCTGATGGCGCTCACTCATTACAACTCTTTAATAAAAGCCCACCCCGCGGGTACTGCCGCTTGGGTTAGAATCAACACACGCATCCACGTACGGACGCCTCCATATTGGAAACCAAATCTCTTACACACACACACACACACACACACACACACACACACACACACATTATGGTGGAGTGTGCGTCATCGCTCCCGAGCATGTCGCTCAATACTTATCATTTATATCTGATGCAATAACATTATTCAATCACCCGTGAGCACTCTGACACGTCCCGGCAACGAGGAGACTTTTTCAGCGGGGGTTGGGTGCGATCGATATGCGTATCAGCTTTTTTCGATGAAATGTTGAGCTGAAAATGTGCACAGGGTTGGAGTAAAGGTGACACGCGCGGAAACGCCGCGATCAATGCTCAATGCGGCTTGTACTTCACAGCAACTCCCAAGTCCGAAATGCCTTTGTTGAAGTTTTGCCGGTTGAAATGATCTAATTGCATTAGCTCGTGGCCATGACTGCGAACATGTTTTTGGTGGTACCGGTACATCAAACTCATTTGAAATGGCAACAGGCCAATGTGAATATCGGCAAGGTGTTCTTTTTTTCCTTTCTCTCTTTAGAAAATTCCACAATGATGGCAGGCACTTGTCACATTGCTACCGTTATGGCCTTACTTGTTTATCCTAATCCAATTACCATTTTTGATACACAGCGCAAAATGCTTAACCCGCCATCATTGTTGTTTTCACAGCCGTCATTTTGACAAACACTGAGTAGAATTATGCAAATAATACAAAAACAATTTTCAACGTTAAAAATGGGAGGCACGGGGGCTGAGCAAGTGCCCATAAAAATCCAATCATAATCTGGATAAAGCCGCTGATCAAAGTTATGTTGACTGTTTGTGTGACAAAAGAATTCATGAAACTGTGCAGAATTCATCCTTATGTCTGCGCGCAACATTCATTCAAGTCCAAAGTTGTAAACAAGCATTAGCAAACTCGTTCAGTGATTTTCATGCTGCAACAGCATCAACAATGGCGCCAGATGTGGCAGCTACATTTTGGATATGATGCACTCCGGTGCAACACTCACCTCTGTCACGAATTTAAAATACCCACTCAAAATGTAAAATACTGTAATAAAGTGGTTTATCATGTAGAAATGTACCAAAACACCACCTCCTTCAAAAGTATCAGGCTGAAAGGAAAAAAAAGGATCATGGGTGTATACTTTATAGGCTCTTTTCCGTTGTACCGGTTCAACACTCTCAGTGTTCCACGTTCCATTACAATTTTTTGGGCCCCTGTGGTTACAATAGATCCACTTTTCAGAAACTCCTATGACATGGTTTCAATCACAGGCCAAGCATGGCTCATTTTCTCGTTTAAGCAACAGAGTTGCCTGCAGTCACCGCCAAATCATTAAAATACAATATAAACAGTGCACCTATAGTATATTGTGTTTTGCAACAACGCTTAACCATATTTACAATCCCATGTGTACCAAAGGACAAAATACTGAAGCTTATGGGGAAAAATAATAGCCAGTCTTTCCAAGTTGCTCCCAGTAGTGGCTCGTTGTTGTCACCCTCTGATGTTCCAAAGCTTCACTTGGCTGCCTGTCCGAGTTTCTGCCACCAGCGGCTCATCGTGGTCTCCCACCGGCATCCAAAGTCGCAGCCTGGAGCCTCGAGCCGCCGCAGGGCTTGGGACACCGGAGGGTGACGACGACGAGCAGCAACTCCCAGAGACGGCCGAGTCAATGGGAGCTCGCTGTCACTGAGGTGAAATGACCTGGCGAGCGGCACACATGCGAACATTTTTTACCACTCCTTTCACTGGAAAATGGGAAACTGGAACTTGCGACTGCTATACGGACATACTTTTGCATTCAGGACATTGCCAAAGTGTTCTTTAGCGAGGCACCTAATCCCCACAGTTGTTGTAAGGACCTAGCCCGGATGCAAAGCTTCCTGACCATATTTCCTTAATTCATTCACTCCCAAAGACGTTTTTAAACGTCTTTTTAGACTTGGTCCAGAATTGGCTGGTACTGAATGAGTTTTAAAAGACTGATTCCAACTGGGCAACATAGGAGGGACATGTTAATGTTGACCAAACAATGGATAGCAGTTCATCCTAAAAAGCAATACCATACTACTGCAACGATTAACCCAACTGAATATAGCACAACAGGTTGGATATAGAATGAGATTTAAAAATAAGACCGGACATGGGATGTGGGATTGAAGTTGTCCCAGCAATGTTCTGACGAGTACCAGAAAACAAGGGTGTGACCCCAAGTTTGATGTCAACATCCAATTCCGTGTTGGTACCATTCAAACAGAACAACAAAAAGGGGAAAAAGCTGGACCGAGATCAGTCGCGGGAAAGCTGCTGTACTCATAACCGCTTGACACAACATCACGACTGACAGCCAAAGTGAGCACCATCCAAATTCCGAGACACTTGAAACACTTCAAGAGAGAGAGAGAGTGTTCTCGTATTTCAGACAAATGCGTGTTGGCATGTATCCTTGCAGTCGTCTCTCCTGCGGGTCACTGAGCTGTTATTAGAAACTATGAAAGGAAATGTCAGATCTGGTTTCTAAACATCGTATTTTTTTCCAAGACAGATTTAAAACAAGATAACTGCTCCGTCGTTGCAGCAGCCCACTTGGGGAGGAGTGGGGTGGCTGTATATGTGTTGGGAGGGGTGCGGGGGTTACCTAAATGTTTCAAGAGATCCTCGCCTTGAAGACAGATTTAGCAAGAAATGCCCGTCGTAGCATTTGAAAGGAGAGGCTGGCCATGTGCGACTCCCCATCCTCGCCGGCTAAATATTTGATAGGAGGTGAGAGGGACCGAATGCCGGTGGAAGCTCCTTGTGGTGTGTGTAAAGTGTCCATCCAGGCATCGGCGGGAGGGCTGAAGGTCGGGATGTTACAAGAGGTGGCACAATGCGCCGGGTGAATTATTCATGCCGCCGAGGTCAACAAGAGAGCCGCTTTATGGGTGGTCTGCAGTGGAGAACAAAGAGGCCGAGGCTTTGAGCGCTACCAGCTAAGGCGAAAAGTGGAAAGAAGGTAGGCTGCGCTTATGTAGGATGGAACAAAAGAGGGAGGAGGCAGAAACCAGTCAAAGTGAAGACAAAATAGAAAGGAAAGAGATGACGTAAGAAGTATTTTTAGCCAAATGGATCTCTGTTGAGGAGCACACTGTTAGCGACATTGAGGCCTAAAAATCATGTTTCCATTGGATGGAATGGCAAACTTTGATCTGGATTAAGGGGCCGACATTTCTCAAAACCGTTTTGATGTGTACCCGCGTGCGGTATCAAGCAACGATTGTACAGTGACTTCAATCCAGGTAGCGTGAGTTCAGTTTCGATGTCTGTCTCGATATGTGTCATACAAGTTGAAGCAGAGGTCAAACAAAGGAAATCACACACAAAATTAGACGCAAAAACATTTTTTTTTTTTTTAACAATAACACACAATAATAATATTTTTAAAAGTCATCTGAGCGAATGTGTTCTTTCACAAGCGTGTATCAAACTGGTGTCCTTCGCATGAATCAGCACCCAACAAGGAGCTCTCCGCTTCAAAAAGGTTGGTGACCGCTGCCTTAAGGCATCAGTGGTCTGAAGCCTATTCCAGCTGACTTTGGGCAGGATGGAGGCTACACCCCGGAGCGGTGACCAGTCAAACACAGAGTGACTGCGGTGCAACACAAATGTAGTGTGTACGACCACCCTCCCAAAGACTTTTAAGGCCAGAGAATGACATTTTGAGCCAGTGTTTCAGTTTCATTTACAGGATGCGTAAGAGGGTGCAAGGCTTAAAAAACTTGGGAACGTCTCCTCTCGATTTCCCATAGTCACGTGAAGTGGATACACTGATGTCTACACCCGTGAAAAGGGACCCAGGATGATTTCTTTTCTTTTATTTTTTTTTCAGAAATAAAATGAAGGCTTCCTGGGCTATTTGTATTTCGAAGTGACGGCTAAGAAACAGCACTGGCTTTGGTACAAACACCAAATGCAATCTCAATTAACAACACCCTTTTAAATATTAACGATGTTAAAATAAAATCTGTGCAATGCACAGTGATTTATTTCACTTCTAAACGCACTGACCAGCCTTTTTTTTTTCCTTGTTAACTTTCCATGTGTTTGCCACGTAGATTTTATTACAGATGACTTTCCTTTTGTTGAGCACCATTTAAAGGCGACCTGTAATTATGCTTTTCTTTCCTTAACACGTCACATTTTTGCAGCTCCACAATAGATCCAGTCATCCGCTCAAGGTGCAGGGATCTACTGACTGCCTATTGAACAGAAAATAGCTCGTTGAAGAACGCAGAGCATCAGATAAATGCCCCTGCAGCCGTTCAATGCTGCTAGGGGTCCCGGAAAATAGCGATTGAAAAATTAGGACAATAAGTCCTCTAAAAAGCAGCCAGGAGATACTTGTTGAATCACGCCTGTATTATTGATTCGCGACCAACGTATCCTAAAGCGAGACATGCATCGTGCCGCAATATGAGGTTTAACCGTGATGAAAATAAAGGACAACCTTACATACTTGTGACCCCTCTAAGTCAGGGTCCTGACAAGGTCCGGGGTGGTCCAGCACTACATCCGGATGAATAAACTGCCTTCGATTTGGTGCCAAATATTCAATTCATGGTCACTAAATACAACTGTAGCCGTGACCTTTTGGCTACAACAGCGAAATTGTAGCAAGGTTGCGTGCTTTGAATGCAAAGGGATCGTCTTTGTCTTTCGAATGAATAATGCCAAATCAATAGATACAAGGACTTTATGATTATATGCTCTATTCAGCTTGTCAGCACAGGCTACTACACAATCGAGAGGATTCTACAGTGACGAGATGATATGTAAAGTAGATTTAGTGATGACTCGAGGAATCTGAGACGGACATTGGACGAGACTCATGAGGATTTACTTGTATGTGCATTAAGGGGCTTTTCAGAGGAAGCAGAGGGTGGTCTTGAGAACGAAATGGGTTCGAGTTACATTCATCGTATAAAGTGAGGACCGTGACAGACTTTTGACGACAAGGCGACATATGAGGGGAAGGAGTTACGACTATGCGAGTTACAGTTGCAAGAAAAAAAACGGATGTGAACCCTTTGGAAATACTTGGATGTCTGTATAAATTGGTCATAAAATGTGACAATAACAGACAAACAGTTTGCTCAAGGCACATATGTCAAAGTGCCGGCCCGCGGGCCACATCCGGCCCGCGAGAATGTTTTCAGTGGCCCCTGGGATGATAGTGATTTATTATTAGAACCGGCCCGCGGACCGCAGCAAGCCGAGAGCCCGCAGATCTTTTAAACGCACCAATACTACATTTCCCACAATGCAACGGTGACGCGCCAAGCAGTCGGCCGCTTTATTTAAATATTTATTAGTCTAGCAGTCGTTCCCATAACAGTGACATTAGCTTTCAGATACCCATCAAAAATGGCAAAACGGAAGGTGGACACTGAGAACCGGGGATTTCAAACAAGGTGGGAGTCGAAGTACATGTTCATGGAGGTAGCTGGAAAACCTGGGTGTCTTCTGTGCGGAGAAAGTGTGGCGCGATTGAAATAGTGTAATCTGAGATGACATCATGAAACGAAACACGCGAACAAAAACAAGAACATGGACATGGAGGGGGAAGGGGGATTTCATTAAAAACGGTATACTTAAAGTTTGTGACGAAGTTTACCCCGAAAAAAAGCAACTCTTTTTAA
>NW_017805377.1:226092-237626 GCF_001891065.2 Hippocampus comes
TGATAGTGCCTTGAATAATATCGGCTTCTTTCATTCATGTTATGGGTATTTTTATACAAAGGAAATTTTTTTGTGCCTGTTGAAAATTTAAGTTTACTGACATAGCCATAAGAAACGTTGCTTTATTTATCTGACCATATTGGAATGTATTTGTTAGGTTTTCAGTCAATTAAATGTGGTTCAATAAACAATATGTAGTCATTTTTAAAATTTTCAATGAACATTCGATCAGTCCGGCCCTCGGCTTGCAGCAAAATTTTTTATCTGGCCCTCCGTCCATTTGACTTTGACACCCCTGGCTTAAGGTAATACGACATAAAAAATCTTTTTTTTTTTTCATTTTCCACCATATGAACATTCACAGTGCAGGGCAGAAAAGGTATGTGAACCCCATCGGCTAATCACTTCTCCAAGAGTTAATCAATCAGGAGATTGGAGGTGCCGGTTCAAGTTGCGCTGCCCAATTAAAAACACTCACACTGATTTTGAGTTCTCTATTGTCAAGACTAATATGAATCATGCGTCGTACAAATGTCCTCTCAAAACACCTCCACTTAGGAATTGTAAACTTCCGTGAAGCTGGACCACCTCAAATTGATTCCTCCCTGTCCTATATCATGAAAAACACAGCTAGTCACAGTACAGGAAATAACTCGCTTCATAGAGGCAACGGTCATTAAAGTCCCTGCTTAAGTGGATTCAGAGATTTGTTTCTCCAAACATTATACTTGATTGACGGTTAGGTGATGAAAATGTGCAAAGACCGATAACGATGTAGTACTCAATTGTGGGGATATATCATCTTGAACTGTTTCCCCGCATTTCAGTTTTTCAGATTTGTTTTTTTTTCTTAGTTAAGAACTTTTTATCAGAACTTGAGCTGCCCAGTGACATAGTTGCTGTGGAGACTTTCACCTCTGTTGGTATGCTAAGGGGACCATTACCAGTTTTTCATGAGCACCTCGATGGCTAGCTAGCTCCAGAGTAGCTAGCTCCCCTCTTGTCAACTCTGCCATGTTGTCATTATCGTGCTTCACATTTCTACTCTTTTCCATCTGCCATGCAGTGATTAATTCTTCTCCACTGTTTCCCATTCATCTGTCGTCTCCGACGTCCACGTCCAGCGTTGATTTATTTCCAGACATCAGTTTCGATCATGCGGATCCTCGGGTTTGGCTACCGGACGCTTTCAGCGTGTATCCACTGAAGCTCCCGCCAGGAAGTTATTTATTTTAAGGTTAAAGTCCACAGCAACTATTGAATTTTGAATTATAAGCCTTTTCACATGATTTTGACATAATCTCGGGTAGCGTCAATCACTGAGACATTTTTCAGAAATGCTAACCATAAAGATTGCCTTCCACTCTTGAGTCGGGACTATTTGCCTACTAGCCATTAAAAAGCATATTTTCCATAATCCATCCCTTTTATATGCACTAAATTAGGCATGGGACTTTGTGACACTGACGATCAGTATCAAATTCTCTTGTTGGGAGCCCATATGGGACGACGATAAGTCACTCGCACATGGGCCAGTGTGCGGAGGTGTGTCCCTTTATGGAAGCTGACAAGGCAACCTGGCACACCAGACACACACACACACACACACACACGCCACAGCACAATTGCTAGCTGCCTGCAAAGATGTCAAACACGATGATGTGCTGGGGAAGCACACCGATTCATAAATAAACATGGACACACACGCGCACGTTGGTGTCCAACGCTCAACAGACGAATGGATGTCTGCTCAAAGTGTCAGAGTAGCCTCCAAGGATTAGTGACGAACTGCGTTGTCCTAAAGGAGATTAAAGCCAATGAAGAGAGGAAAAGCACCCTCTTAATTCTTCCACTTCAGTAATAGACCACTTCTGGGATCAGAAGGAGCCCCACTGAGACAAAAGTGGAAACTATACCTCCAAAAGAAATTCCCAGACCTCGGTTAGAGCAAGTATTAAATGGAGTCACTTTCACAGCCAATTCTTCTGAAAAACTGTTTCTTGTTGTTGTTTTTATATTTTACAATGGTTTAATGTCTTGTTTTTTTACTTTTATGTGCAATCCATTTGAATTTAATCATTATTTCAGGACATATTTTGTTCATTTTCTGATTTTAAAATTGATCAAACTGCGCAAAATTAGGGTTCAACATTAACAGCAGCCTGGTGGCCCGAGGCCACGACATGGCTGTCGGGCCACCCGAAGTTCACTGACCCTGAACCCAAAAAGGCTTAATGTGGGACCCTGATAATGTCACAGGAGTTTACAAAAAATATTCACTATACTTTTTAGTGAGAAAACCCCCTGCCATGTTTTTGATGAATACTTGGGCGTACTACTGTTGTTGTTGACTGTGTTTTAACGTTGGTCATTATTTAGAGAGACAAGTTTCTTTTTCAAGTGGCTCTTGGTGTAAATCACTGTTTGACTTGATTTTGCCTTTTAACAAATTTTACATCTTTAACCCTTTCATGCACCCTGTAACCTGATAACATAATAAGTCGTCCACTGTAGTAACCGCTGTCCCTGAAAGGGGTAAGAAAAACAAATGCATTGAGTTTCGTGATGAGTGTGTGTTCAGGCTGTGTCTCAACTCAACTTCGCAACATTATTTCCATTCATCCATTCATCCATCCATTTTCCGATCCGCTTATCCTCACAAGGGTCGCGGGGGGTTGCTGGAGCCTATATCGGCCGTCTTGGGGCAGTAGGCGGGGGACACCCTGAACCAGTTGCAAGCCAATCGCCATGCGTGTTTTTGGAATGTGGGCGGAAACTGGAGTACCCGTAGAAAACCCACGCAGGCCCGGGGAGAGCATGCAAACTCCACACAGGAAGGCCGGAGCCAGGATCGAACCCGGTACCTCTGCACTGTGAGATCGACGTGCTAACCACCGGGCCACCATATTATTTCCTAAGATGTATTCTATGAAAAAGAAAAAATGAAAAGATGACAATGAACTGAAAGTGAATTGCCAGGAAAAAAAAAAAATGCATAAATCCAACAGTCCCAAGGTTGTCCAGCATTTGTCCGTTGACTGAGGGGCGATTTAATTGCGCTGCTGGCCTGCATCCACCCGCTGCAGCAAGCAATCAAAGTAGTGCTTTGTCGGGCTTTCAAAGCGTCCGCACCCAGACACCACATTCTATTTCATTTCAAGTCTGCTCGCTGCCAGCCTCGGGGCTCTGCCCCCCCACCCCCACCCCACCCCCCCCTGTTGCCATCCGCTCTCTCCACGAGTGCGGATGTACAACTTAATGAGCGTGGCGTTTAAAAAAAAAAAAAAAAAACAGCCAAGTGCTTATCCTAAAGAATGGGCTAAAGTAATTATACAACTTGACAAACAACAACAACAAGAAAAATGTTTTTATTTGGAAATAGGCGACAAAATGAGGCACATCGTCAAAGTTAGCCCAGGAGTGAAACGTTTAAGAGGGTCAACAGAGCCAGAGTGTCTGCGCTCGGATTATGCATGAATCTGCCCGCTTATCGTATGACCTTTAAATTGAAGCCGGAAAGGCCCGAGGGCCGCCGCTCGTACCTGATTGGACGCGGCAGACCTGTTGACCAAAGAAATTAACAGAATCGGTCGGTGTGCCGAGCCGCAAGGCAGCGGGAGTGAAGGGAGATAGTTGAGGGAGGATTGATAAGAGCGCGCAACTTATTTCTGTCTCTCCCGGGCTCGTAGCTACAAGAGTTACTGGCACATCCCTCACCCCTGTTGTCTTTTGTTGTTGCTTTTCCTCCTATTTTCTCATTGTTTATCCCCGGCTTCAAGCGCATATTGTTACTTTCTGGTCTTTTTGCCCATTGTTTGCCCCCAGGGATGCCAACTAAATTCCAAAAGGGACTGTTGTTGTCTTTTGTCATTCCTTTTTGCTCTCTTCTCTCATGGTTAATCCTCAGGTTGCCCAACCAGGTTACAGCAGGCGTTGTATTTTGTATGACTTAGTTGGTTTCTGTGAGGTTTGACTCAATACAACCTATTCTTATTATTATATGATCACAATTTGGTCGCACGCTTTAGCTTAGCACAAGCTATAGCCTAGCATAAGGCTAATGCTAGGTTCAGACTGAACACAAAATATCACTGTCGGCCGGCGTGTTTTGCGCGGTTTTGTTCGAGACCGGGGTTGCTTCGAGCCGACAAGAGGGGTGGCGCCTCGTTCAAGCTCGGATGGAAAACAAAAAACTTTGAACGTAGCTTGTCAGTCTTGTGTCCAGTGGTTGTGTTACAACTTTGGCTGCGAAATGCTGTCTTGGTTGACAGTTCAACATCCGTAAACAAGTCAATTGTCTTACATTGTTTTTATTTAACCAAGCTGTGCGTGTCTGTTTTTCTTTCTTTGTTTTGTTTTTTTAACTTCATTTGGCTTCATGTCTGTGCTGGTGTGGCTGCTGCCTGTGGCACACACAGTACATTCTCAACACTATGAAAAGTTCACATTAGCAAACCCCGGGTGACATAGAGCATGTGTGCATTTGTTGCTCTTTTATCATTTTTATCCTTCTTTTTTTATCCTTTTTTCGCCACAGTTTGGGTTACAACAGTTGTTGATGGGGTCTTTTGTTGCTGTTCACTTTTGTCCGAGTGTATCAAGAGGCTCTTCAACTGTTTCACAACAGGTGTTCTGTATCGCTATTCCCGCACTCTCTTTAATCCATGGTTGCGTGCTGCTGCTTTTGCTTTTTACTCTCTTTTTTTTCCTCTTTGTTTGCCAACGGGTTCCCCCAACCATTTTTCCGACATACGTTATTGTTGTTGCTATCTCCTCACTCTTTAACACCACATGGTATTCAAATAAATGAAAACGTTTCCGATAAAAGACACAAAGACAACCAGAGGACTACTCGTGACATGACTACGTTGCCAACAAGAACAGGTTAAAAAAAAAAAAAAAAACAACACAAGGATTGATACCAAAAATATATTCTCTAAAGCTTGAGAAGAGATGGAGAAAGTCATTATGTTCCACCAAGCATGCTAATGTAGAGTTGGGGGGGGGGGGGGGCAGCGAAGAAGCAACGCACAATGTATTACGTGGATCTCTCCAGACGTCTCTGGCCTTATGGCTCTGGGCTTCTTGCTGTTTTGTTTGTTTTTTTTGTTTTGTTTTTTTAACAGTGGAGGGGGGATTTTGCGGGCCATGATTGGCTGATAGATATCTCCTATTGGAGAGGGGGCGAGGTGGAAGAGGCGACAGTGGTTGAGGATGAGGTGTGTGTTTTGTCATCCGCGGAGACAGCGGGGGCTGTGTCCGTCTGCGGAAGATGATGGATTACATGTAGGGTTACGGGGGTTTACGTGTGTGTTTTGCACGCCGATGTGTGTCCGCTTTCCCTCGCGTCCACTACGCACACAAAAAGAAAGCACGCAGGCGAATTCATTTTTCACAACGGCAACTGGAAAAGGAGATTAAATAAAGCAAATGTTTGCTAACGAGAATCTTTGGGAACTATTCAGTGCAGAGCTCAGGCTTACTTAAGGCTGAAAGCGAGGTATCTGCGGGTTTAAGGAGGCCAGACTAATGACTTTTTAAGACCACTTTGAACAGATTTCAGAGATTTGAATGTAGCCTCACTTCACAAGGGCCTTGCCCGCAAGGGTACGCGACAACAACAATGTCCCTCAAATTGCACAATCGTGATAAATAGTCCCATAAAATGCATAAAAAGTGTCAACAAAAAAAGCAACTCAACGCCAATTTTTTATATTAATGCTTCCCCTGTCGAGCACGGTGTATTTGCAGTGCGCCTCCTGTGGATTTGCATATTCAAAGATTTTTGTTCCTTTTTCTTTTCTTTAATATTTTTACACATTTTTGGATTTTGTCTATTTTTTTTACTGGGATTTTTTTTCTCTCCCGAAAAATATATTTAATGTAGATCAATTTTTTAGAAATGTTTTTGAGTCGCAAAAAAAAATAAATAAATAAATAAAAAATCTTTTGTTGTTTTGGTTTTTTTCCAAGCATCGCTGCTTACAGCAAGCAGCATTTCTTAATGCAAACAACCCAAAATCTACCTTATCTATATCAAAGACCATAAAGACTCAACTTTTTTTTTCAGGCAACAATGCAACAATTTACATACCTTTAAGTTTAAGGATAACAGTAATTTTTTTAATGAACATTTCAGACAATCTTAAAGAGTTTTTACGTCACCACTGGCGCCCTTTCAGAGCCGATCTGCCATTTTAACTCATGAAGACATCCAGTGTGGCCTGTGAGCGTGCGGTGCTCTGATAAAAAAAAAAACAAAAAAAAAACACATGGGCGAAGACAGAGTGGCTAACCCCAACGTTGCATCTGTCACCATCGGAGGAAAAAAAAAAAAACTCAAAGTTGGACATGCACAGTGAGCTGCTATCACGAGCTCTGGGTGTGCAGAATGCAAGTGGTTGAGACCTTATCATAGCTGACCACATTCCTACAGCAGGAAGATAAAAGAGGCCAAATGAAACAGATCACCCCCATGTTTCTTTGTGCCTGTGTGTGTGTGTGTGTGAGGCTATGTCAGTGATATTTGGGGGTTTAAGGACCTACACTTTCCAGATAAGCAGAGAAAACCGCCACCGGGACAACACAACAATGCCACAATACCAACTAAAATAAATACCATGGCCATAGACGTTCGCTGTTCAAGCCCAAGTGCCATTTTCTCGACATCATGTTCTCGCTCACAGTCGCTCTTGTCTCAATAGATTTTGGTTTTTCAAGTACTTTTTTTTTTTGTTGTTGTTGTTGTCAAAGTCGTTTTTGACGAGTTTTACGTGAGTCCGTGTGGACTCTTGTCATTTTGTTTGGTGGATTTTCAGTGACCAATTTGACTTTGCCGGTTGCAAGCGCTTTTTGTTCTCGATTGGTTTTCCTGGCTTTGGGTCGCCGGCGAGTTCCGTTTCCATTTGGTCGTGCATTCGCTTTTCCTTGAGAAAAAAAAAAAATTGTATCGCCATTTATCTGAGTCTGCATTTTTTGGGATCCACGACCCACCTGGTCTTTGTTTGGAACCGTGTCAGCAGAATCACTTGGAAAGTGAAAGTGCAAACTTGTAAACACTGGAGGCCCCGGTAGAGATTAGCTGGTCTTAAAATACTTGCCACAAACGACACTGAAGGCTGTTCTTGACCGAAAGAATGTTTTCGCTTTACTCCACAGCAGCTTCAGCAAGAGACACCGGATGCTCATCTTAATGACTTACAGTGCTCTTCTACTTATTGATCTGATCTGAAACACACACCAATCGTCAAGTCACCTTAAAGTTTCGGGTCTTTCCCACACAGTTTCCTTTAGTACTTTCCATCCCGTGACAGACTTATGAAACAAACCATGTGGAGTGGTGTCAGTTGTCCAGACTGTGGCCAGAGGGCAATTTGTGGCCCGCTGTTTGTTTTGAAGTGGCCCGAGGCATATATTAAAATTGACACTGGCTTCTAACAAATGTGTTTTATATACGAAATATCTTTGCTCAATAAGCAAAGATGTAGATGAACTATGTACAACTTAACTAGCAACATTTCTAGTCATAACACTGTAGTGGTAAAAGATAATAGATTTTTTTTTGTTTTCCCCAAGTAAAAAATTTTTCATCGACTTTCTGCTTCTGTGTCAGGGTTAAATTTGGGACCATATCACATGAATGACTCCCAAGTAATTGCTGAAAAAACAAAATTCTCATTTTACAACAGACTGCGCCTGTTTTGGTTTTGATTGTAGAGATGGGATTCGGCTGCCGTTCAGTGTCGGTTTTGGATCCCCAAATCTTGTAAAATCCTAAAGTATTTGTCTTAGAGAAGGCTGTTCAGGGAACAGTTTTTCGGGGGGGGGGGGGACACTGTAATACTCGATTGACTGATTTTGTCATGCTTGCTAAGTTAAGGCCTTGCATCCTTCGATTTTTTTTCTGTATGTGGCCCTTGGAGCAAAAAGTGTGGACATGCCTGTATTAGAAGTTCTCACTAATTCAGTAATACAAGTTCAGAATCCCCAAAATAGAATTATGGATGTACTGGATTTCTGTCTGAAGCAGTTCTTCAACAAGTTTCTCCTTATCCTACATTTTGTGTATCTTTGCTTTAGCCCACAAACTCCCCTTTTCCCTTTCCGGGATGACGTGCAGCAGATGAGTACCTTCTTCGTCTGAGCTCCGAGGAAGAATTTGCCGGATGAGCGAGCACGTCTCTACTTCATAGGAAATGTTGTTGCATTTCATTAGGGCCAAGATTCATCACAGCAAGCAAACAAGAGGAGCGTGCAAATCACACCGGAGGAATTCCTGCGCCGTCCTCGACGCGTTTCTCGCAGCTCACGCAGGGAAAGGCGTAAAGCAGACAAAAGGCGGCGAGAGCTGATTCTGGAGACAACGGGGGTACATCAAGGACGCGGGTGAAATGCGATTGCTTATTATTGTGCTCTTCAAAATGATACATGAGTGTGTCACTCGGCTGGCAGCAGTTAAACAGCCAGAGATTTTTTTTTTTCCCGACCCTCCCTCACAGAACAATAGAGCTGTTCCTGGAAACGAGGGGTCGCGAGTCTGTTCTGCTTATCGGGGGGGGGGGAACTGATTCTCTTGAGTGAAAGGACACTTGAGAGTCTGTTTTTGGCAATGGCTTAGGGTCCAGCTCTGACAGTGGAAAAATAGCAGCGATAAGGCCCGTACACAGGCCAATTTAACGGGACGCAACCTTGTCTCCGAGCGGGGCCGACACTGTCGGAGTGTGTGAACGTGGCCTACGGGGACCTGTCCCGCGATGAGACGCCGGTGATATCTGACTCGAGCCCTGACCCCGCAGCAGTGGGTGTCAGCGTATTGAATCATAGCCTGAACAACAGAGGGGGGAAAATGGAAAGGGTCAGGGCACCGAGCCGTAAACGGAAGGGGACAGAGTACGATTGTACGTCTTTTTTTCTGTCCATGTATAAAAGAATGCAGCCAGTGGATGGTGGGCATTGTACACGACGCCCAGGCCTCATCTGACACCGAAGCCAACAGCTGCATGGCGGGCGGGGGGGAGCACAACAGCTGCATTCATGACAGATGCACAAACACGTCTGTACATACTGGACAGTGGAGCTGTTGTGGCTCGGGAGATTAGAGGGATGCCATGCAAGTTCTGGGAGTCAGAGTGTGGGAGAAGCCCAAGGGATCAGTTGGTCTTCGAGCGTGAACAATGGCTGGGGCTGTTTTTGCGAGAGGTGGCGCACTCTCTTGTTCCGCAACAGCCGTGGGATGGCGATGGGGATGGGCGGGTGTGGAGAAATTAGGTGACATGAGGTCATATAGGGACCTCAAAGGAAGCTTTTAATTTGCATGCGATAGGAGGAAGGCGTGTCCCCCCCCAAAGAAACTATCATAGATATATGCTAAGCCTACAAATCACCAATCCATCGAACGAAGCATTCTTCTTCAAAAAAAAAAAAACGATCCATCGAATGAAGCATTCTTCGAAAAAAAAACAACCATTTCGTCATCCACCCTTCAACACCAAATGTCCGACATGCCATCCACCCTGTAAACCAAAAAATATCCGCTCATCCAGCAAAAGAAGCGATTCGTCAGACCAACAGACCTTTTCACCCACCGAATTTTTAAATGTAGTCATCCATTGAACAGTCAACCCTCCATCGATCATCCATCCAACCAACCAACCTGTCATTTAGCCTCTCAAATCCATCCCTCCATCCATCCATAGGCCATCAAATCCTTACATCCATCAAAGCTACTCATCTGTCATTCATCCAACCCATCAACTAAACCAACCTTTCCTCCATCTAGTCTTTCAAATGCCAGATTCATTCAGCAAAACAACCACATTTTCATCCCCCCTCAAATCAAACAAAGTCATCTCTTCCTCAAACCTCAATTCACCCATCCCGCATCATCTGTTGTTCTCGCAACTGGAGATAACTTTTCCGCACCGTAAACTCGACCAAACGCTCTGACCTTGTTTATCAGATTCGGTTCTGTGCTCTGGCAGCCACACGGGACGCTCTATCATAGATATATGCTAAGCCTACAAATCACCAATCCATCGAACGAAGCATTCTTCTTCAAAAAAAAAAAAACAACCATTTAGTCATCCACCCTTCAACACCAAACGTCCGACATGCCATCCACCCTGTAGACCAAAAAATATCCGCTCATCCAGCAAAAGAAGCAATTCGTCAGACCAACAGACCTTTTCACCCATTGAATTTTTAAATGTAGTCATCCACTGAACAGTCAACCCTCCATCGATCATCCATCCAACGAACCAACCTGTCATTTAGCCTCTCAAATCCATCCCTCCATCCATCCATAGGCCATCAAATCCTTACATCCATCAAAGCTACTCATCTGTCATTCATCCAACCCATCAACTAAACCAACCTTTCCTCCATCTAGTCTTTCAAATGCCAGATTCATTCAGCAAAACAACCACATTTTCATCCCCCCTCAAATCAAACAAAGTCATCTCTTCCTCAAACCTCAATTCACCCATCCCGCATCATCTGTTGTTCTCGCAACTGGAGATAACTTTTCCGCACCGTAAACTCGACCAAACGCTCTGACCTTGTTTATCAGATTCGGTTCTGTGCTCTGGCAGCCACACGGGACGCTCGATTTGACAGCTAATTTACTGAGAGGATTTGCATAAGGCCTTGCGCTAATAAGGCGGGCTCTTCCCCCCCGTCCCTCACCCCCTTTGTCTTTCACAGCTATCTTTGTAGGCTCCTTCCTTTCCTTTCAACAACAGATTAGATACGCGAATTAGGGAGACAACAGATTGAAATTGTATATCGATTAAGGGAATAAAGCCTTGTGTCTTCTCCCGCTAACGCTGCGTTTAAATGATTGATTCACAATGTCACACTTCACATCTGACTGACTGTGCGCCGAGCTGCGTTTGGTGTCGTCGCTGCCTCTGAGGGTTTTTTTTTTTTTTTCCCGCTGCTAAATACGAACATCACCGCCACACAATGAGACCTGCCGATCTGATGACAATCTCTCTGTGAACTCGTGCCGGCCAGGTGGAGGCATTCGGAGAGGACAAATCCTCGACAAACAATGCAGTTGGACTCCTTACAGAGGAGATAAAACTCTGATCCTTATCAGTGAGTGGACAAAAAAAAAGTCTCCCTGCATCATCGTCTCAGTCAACCAAAAGGAATTACCAGAACTGAGCAGTTGTGTGCGAGACATCCGATTTATCATTGTCATGTTTTTCCACTGCTCTTTAATTCCGGCATAAGAGCAGCATGAACATTGTCATATTTTTCCCACTGCTCTTTAATTCCGGCATAAGAGCAGCACGAGCAGAAGTTGTTTACAGTGAACCCCGTCCATTGCAGTGTGTGTGTGTGTGTGTGTGTGTGTGTGTGTGTGTGTGTGTGTGTGTGTGGCACTCAATCAACAACTGAAAAGTGCATATGTAATTGTGGTTCAACTTTACCATGTGCTAGGAAGTAATTATGCTGTAGAAAAAAAAAAGAAGCACGATAAATTGTGAAAAATGTGAACAAAAGTGTGTGTGTGTGTGTGTGTGTGTGTG
>NW_017805377.1:237638-252553 GCF_001891065.2 Hippocampus comes
AACGATGAATTGAAATATCGTGGTGCGCTTAAACATATGAGGAATCCCGGCACGCTTCCATTGGAGTGGGAACGGTCAGCACTCACTGTTCATGTTCTTGAAGATGTTGAGGATGGGAAGGATCTGTCGGTAGTAGGGCACCAGAGTTTCTCCCACCGTGTCGCCGGACATCACCAGATGCTGCAGAACTTTCAGGGTGGTGCAGATCACCTGGCGGTTCCTCGTGTTCAGGGCATCTGGAAGGCAAAAATTGTATCGAGGTCAAAAAGCAAAAGGCTATAAAAGTTGGACCAACATTGGAATGCCAGTTCAGTCGTAAATGTTGGAATTTGATCAAACTGTTTTTTTTTCTTTTTCTTTGACTCCCAAAAGAAGGGCTCGTCCTCGAAAGACCTTACTCAAAGCCATGACACAATTAAGTCTGACAACGAAATAGGCTCACGTAAAGGTTGAGTTTTACTGTTTTTTTGTTGTTTTGTTGTTTGTTTTTTTACATTTATGACTGTATGCACGAGTACACTTCTTATACAAAAAAGAACGTTGGAAGAATGTTCAATGCTCATCTGTGACATGGTTTAAGATTGTAGAAGCACATCATTTGGGAAAAGTGATGCAATGTGAAAAGCAACTAACTGAAACTACATTTTAAGTTTATAAAACGAAATTTTAAATACTCTAATTCGAGTGAATTCTTTTTCATCTTGGGCAATTAATATCATACACGAGCTTTGGGGGTTCAGTTTTTTTCTGTACTCATGTACATCATTTGGGAATTGAAGTTTGCTTGACTTTATTTCACCATACTCAGTGACATTTTTTTTGTCATCCTGCACTCACAAAATATACCATATTTCAAAAAAACCTAAAGTTAAAACTAAAACTAATAAAACCGTAACTAAAACGAAGCATTTTTGAAAAATACAAATTAATAAAAAATTTTATATAATAATTTAAAAAAATAAAATAATAAAAACTACCTATAAAGAAAAATTCAAAACTATTATAAGCCTGTGAAAGACAGAGAAGCATGCTAATAATGTTTAAAAAAAAGCATCTGTACAATTTAGCAGGTTTCCTCTGGAATGAATTTCTATTACTTATGTTAACATTTTTTTTTTTTAAATCACACCCCTAATACTGATTCTTCCTCTAGCTAAAAGACAGAAAACACTCCCTTCCCATTTTCTTTCCATTTAGGAGAACGGCTTGTCTGCAATCACTGATACCAAATCCACTGGGGAAGCCAGAGCTAATAAGAGCCAATCACAAAGCTATTTTGGCCTTCAGCTGCACTTAACTCCATCTCCAGCTACCCTGGAGAACAAAAGGTGGCGGGAGAGTCAAAGGGTAGAAGAGATCACAGACGACCAACTCGGTGAAAGAAAGCAGGGAAAACATGAAAATGTCAGCGGGGGCGGGTTGGCACATAAAAGGATGTGACAGACAGAGAGAGCGACGGGTTGGAAAACAACCTTTAAGTGGCAAAAACTTACTTGCCTTTGTTGCTAAATATGTCCCGGAGTAATTACGATATTGGGCCCCATGTGGTGCAAAGACATTCTTGAAATTGTCTTGGCAGGCGGAATTAATCGCCATTTTGAGGGTTTTCACACACTCAAATATTCATCTTTGTTTTTGCGTACAGTACATCTCGTAAAAATTGAAGCTCAAAGGCTTTAAGCTCCAAAATTTGGTTTGACACTGGTATCTGAAATTCAGCCCCCGAAGCCAGTTTCACTTGGAAACATTTGGTCAGAGGAATGCTGCCATTACGTTTACATTTGGGTCGATTCCAGGGGTCCTTCAAAAGCAAACGTGTTTCAACTGCTACCAAATTTCAAGCGCATACACTCGGCAGACGAGTCGTACTGAATTTCATATCATTTTAGACTTCGTCATGAGGGTTAGTGGAGCAAGGCAGACGAGTTGGATGACTTGACAAAAAAAACAAAAAAAAAACCGAAAATTCAATGAATTCAAATTCCATCCACATAGCCAGAACGTAAATCTCTCTCTCTCTCTCTCTCTCTCTCTCTCTCTCTCTCTCTCTCTCTCTCTCTCTCTCTCTCTATATATATATGTTTTTATCATTGCATCAATTTGCACGGCAGTGGAACTGGATGGCTCATGAAAAACAAATCCATCTTGTCCACTTTAATTAATAATGTAGAGCGTCATCGAGGACAACATATGGCGGGAGACCAAACATTTCTCTTTGGAGAAACATTGCATTGTCATTTCCTGCACACCTCTGTGGAGAGAATCTGCTAGTGCATCAGATTGCTTGTGCATGCGTAAGGTGCACTTGCTGGAAACATATTACGGGAAAAAAAAAAGACAAAATAAACAGTCAGGTCAAAATCAGATAAATAAAACAGTACTAAAGCTAATAAAACATGTGTGTGAACATGGCAGTTGTCTAAAGAGACAATGTGAAATACTGTAGGTGGAAATATGTAGTCCGAGATGGAGTTGAGCGGGTTATAGCTTGCATCAATGGTGGATAATGTTTTGAAATTATTGATCACGTCACAAAAACCTGGCATTTGAACAGGGGGTGTGTATACTTTTTCTGCCAGCTCTGTGTGCCTGTGAGTGATTGCAACCAGTTTATAGTTTAGAGGCTCCAGTTTAACCGTGACCCTAGCGAGGCTAAGCACTACAGAGAATGTCTGGAAAGATTGATAAACGTGATTGTCTCATTTACAGGCGCTGTTTGACGACTCTTTGCAGTCATGGCCCAGCATGCCGACTGTAATCCTCAATGAGTGAAGACGAGCACGTCATTAATTAAGACTTGCAGGCGGGGAGCGTGGTGGCAATAAAGTCGCAAATCTCTGCCGTGCTGAGTCAAAGCCAGTAGATGTGAGGCGGCAAGTGAATGAGCCAAAGGTCAAATAGGTCAAGGTGCTGGAGGTCTACAAACTACTGCAAAGTGGATTTCGGGGGAGTTTATTTACTCAACTTCAGAAGGGAGGGTGCATCCATGATGTGGGAGTCCTTTATTTGTACGCAATGATTGGAATAATATAAAACCGAGTGGGTGGCAAAACCCCGCGGATCCACCATTGAAGTCTGCGAAAGATAATTACATTAATGGTTTCATCTCCCGACGGGAGAAAAAAAAAATTGATAAATGGCTTTTGGTTAAAACCATCTTTAGTACTACGCAGGGAAGTTCTTTACAGATTACATGCAACAAGATAGCTGCTGCTGTTTTGGTTGGCAAAGGGAATCAAATGGGCTTAGCGGTATTCTTTCACAGTGAGTGAATGACATAACTACCGTATTTTCCGCACTATAAGGCGCTTCGGAGTATAAGGCGGACCTTCAATGATTGGCCTATTTTAAAACGGTTTTCATATATTGGGCGCACCGCATTATACGGCGCATAGAATAGCCTTATAATCCGATGCGCCTGACATATGGATCAATATTATGATTTCTTGGCCGTAGTATTTTAAATGTTCTGTCAAGCGCTTTGTTGCAGCTGCAGCGGTTGTGAAAGCTTTATGTAAATAACTGTATTGTATTGTATTCCCTTTAGCGTAGCTCCATCCAGTGGATGCATAACGCAACCGCAGCCACTCTTGTAGCTTCTGCGCACTGTCGGCGGCTTTTGACGAAATTGAATGCTCGTAGGTGCGCCTTATGGAGCGGAAAATACACTCATTGAGAAGTGAAAGACTATCCTCTGTACGTGTCTCAATGGGTGCTGCTGTTTTGGTTAGCAATGGAGATCAACTAGGCTTACAAGTAAGAGCTTAAATGCCCCTGTCTGAACAATGGTGTCTATAAATAGATGTTTTGTTTTGTTTTTTAAGTTGATGACACATCCCCCAAACTAATTAAAGCAGGGCATCTATTTGAACAATGACTACTCTTTGAGGAAGTACACTGTCATCAGGATGCGCACAAAATTGCGGAGGGACCACACGTCATCATACGGGTCAAGGAACTAATCTGTTTTTGCTGGCAACGTATGGGCTCCACAGTTAACTCTTGCCTGCGTCTGAACAAAAATGGAATATTTGAGGGAGGCATTTATTTTCAATCCAGTATTTATTGATGAAACTTGAGGTAGATCTACGCTATTGTTTTTTCAGCTCAACACTGGGCAATTGTGAGTGACTGATTCCACTGCACTCCATGCCATCCCATCACCTCCTCCTCGATACCCCCCGCCCCCATCCCTCCCTCCCCTCCCGCCGGACGGACACGCGTGTAGATATCCGCCGTCACCGTGATAAGGTGGAATGTGCGATGAGAGGAGTTTGAAACCTACGTAACAAACAATAAAATTCTAATTACCAGTCAGCGCAAACAATTTTCCCTGCTGTGACATTTGGACCGCAGAACCGTTCAATTATTCATCAGCATTCTCGCTTTGCTGGAAGAGAGGTGGGGGAAAAAAAAAATGTCGAAAGCAGGGGGTGCAGGAGTGTACTGATGTATTATTGCTGCTATAAAACCTGTGACTGGACAAATCTGAATAGCATAATCGAGCATTCACGCCAGGCCCTGTTTCATATTTAGAATGGAACAAAAGTGTTGACGAACTACCATGAGGAAGGAGAAAAAAAAAAGATTTTCAAAAAAAATCCAAGGTGAATAAATCACCAACAAGAATGATGCTCCAAATTTGGATCAGCGCCAAATTACAACTTTGTAGAAGCACCTGCTACTGTTCACATGCTCGAATTGTGCCTTTAATGCATTATTCACAGTGAGCGTAATTATAACGGGTGAAAAAAAAACAAATAAATCTTGGATCCGCACCAAAATATATTTTCTTCCCATTCTTTACCCTCCAAAAAGTTTTGAGAAATTCGTTTTCGGAGCAAGTTTTTAAACTTGCAAACTAACAAATGGAAAAACAACCTCCTCGGTCGGTGTCCGAAATTGTTTATTTTCTCTCTTAAGGATAAACCCAGCCACTTGCTACATATATACAAATATGTTGAATATCCCATACGGTCACGTCGTGAAGCGACCGGACGTCAGGGTCAACGGGAACGGTATTTGTCATTCATGATGCTGTCTCTGCATCCCACAAGATCGTTCTTTAATATTGTGCATTTGAATTAATCTGCGAGACTCTTTACATGCTTCAGCGCTGCTGTTTTGGTTCGCAACAGAGCTCAAACATCCGTTTGTGAACAACAGATGAAGTGAAAGGGGATGAATTAAAGTTACAACCTAGTTTTACTTTTCACTCAGGAGAAAGGAGGCGTATGTGTGAAGAAGCTGGCTACACGGTAAAACATGTATGCACCTAATATCGTGCAGGGAGGGCAGAAACGTCAGAGTGACACTTTGACTTATACCCCCTAATTATTGCTACTTGGTCGTCCAAAATCAAATCAGTTGAAATTCTTCACCTGTTTAGCAATTTGCTTTTACCTGATTGGAAAAAGGCCCGATTAGAGGGAGGCGTGCATTTGTCTTCCGTAGATGATCTGTTGAGAACGGGGGGGAGGGGATGACTGATGGGATTGTGATTGTCTACCATCTTGCGTTTCAAGATTTGAAGGGAAACTTAACGACATAATCGCTGCTTTAAGGCTCAGGAAGGTGTACGGCGGCAGGGAAAGTGGAGTCTCGGAGAATTCATGATACTGTAACGTGAGGCGAGGAACGCTTCATTGTGTATTCCCACCGGGTGACCTGCATTCATCATCAAAATTCACCAGAGCCTGACACGACTTGGTGGCTGTGCAGATAAGAGTCTGGCAGCCACATTGAAGGTGTATTAACGTCAGCAGAGGAGGAAAAATATATACGTTGCCATTTTGGACTGGAGACAGCCTTTTTTTTTTTTTTTTGCTATCCTCCTTTTCCTCCCTTGTGATTAATCCGCACCAGGCACACGGATTGCTGCCTTGCAGATGGCGAAACAAGGCTTTTTTTTTTTTTTTAATAACCCAAAAGTTAATAAGGAGTGGGTCATTTAAAATTCCATTATCAGGGCAAAGTATAGCTTTTCACCAGCAGCGCTCACCTTTGCTCGGGCTCCCGAAATGTAAACGAGCAAAGCTGCTGAGGGCTTTCAATCCATAGACTAATGTGTGTGCAAAATGGGCGCATCCAGTGATCTGAATGTGTGAAAAAGATGGCACATTAGCTATTTTATGCCACATTAGAGAGCGCCGGGAACACACTGACTGTCACAATTCAGCGTTTCGTAATGGCTGTTGTTGAGTGATTTTTATGCCAGGTTTGTCCCTATCGTCGGTCTGACATCCAAAGATGGGACAAATAATCAACATTTTCTGGGTCTCTCTTTTTTGGAAAACGGCTGACGTTGAAAGTGTTAACCTGGGGAATTTTTGGAAAGGTATTACAGTGAAGCACAAATAGAAACATTTTGTTTTGTCATAAGCAGACATAGGAGCCAAATAATACTGAACCCTTTCTGGGACGGCGGTTACTACAGTGGACATCTTATCGTGTTATCAGATTACAAGGTGCATGGAAGGGTTAAAAGCACGGCATTTCAACAAAATTAAAGTGGAACCTGAGTTTACGAATACAAGCTGTTCCGAAGCTCGGTTCGCAAACCAAAACATACATGAACTGCTGGAACTTAGCATGACATAGCAAAGCTTCTGGCAGCCCAGTACAACCGTTGAATATCAGTGGCATACCCGATGATGCTAACTTAAATAGCATTTGGCCGAAAGCATAGCCGCTACTGGCTGATATGAAAAACCCCCGAAAAGCTCTCCAGTGAACAGCACGCTACTTCACGTGCACATCACAAGCCAACTGGCCGCGACATGAACACTATCCCGGGCTCACGGGGTGCTGCTACTTTACAGGCTGCCACTTTGAGAATGACACACCACTTGGCAGCGGTGTCCTGCAAAAGAAACATTTTGGGAGTGCTAAAAAAAGCTGAACCTCTTTGTCCACCCACGGTTTGTTGCCCGCCCTCCCCACGCGCTGTAGTTCCATAGTCTATTCTGAAGGTTCTCCACCTTGAGATGTGACCTTTCCCTCAGTCGGACGGCTCGAGTGTGTACACGTGGAAACGTGAAACAGGCGCACGCGGCAACGACACAGTTAAAAGAAGTAGGCGGCGCCATTCGCAGCAGATTATCGAGCGTGCTTTTAAAAGCCACTCGTTCCAGCTGACCCTCGTGATTTGCGTAAGAATAGGAAAAGGTACGACCGCTACCCCGTGAAGGGACCTCACGTGGCCGTTAGTGTGGTAAAGATAGAAAGTGTCGCAGTGTGAATGCATGAGACGGGGGAAATTAATTCCAGCCATAGTCGACACCTGCTGTTCGGTATTTGTGGACGAGAGCGCGTCGGCACGCAAATAGCAAAAATGTGCGCATAAGTGGCACACGCTGAAATGCGTTGGAAGAAAAAAACGTTTTTTTCTTTTTTTAACATGATCGGATAACGTCATGGAGGCGTTTAAAACGCTAATTGTGAAGACCACTAATTATGAAGACACTAACTGCTACAAGGAAAACAAAACTACAATGACTCATCATTAAAACAGAGGCGGTGAACAAAGACAAAACGTACCACGTGGCGCTCAACGGAGAGACGATGGTCGCGCAAAGATGATCACTCTGCCAAACAAAATGTTGAATTCGGATCTGCTTCAGACGAGAGCGGCCCGATTAAAGGGTAATGCCACATATCAAAACAGTGAATAATTGAAGAGAGAAATTCTACATTAAAGATGAGGTAAAATCTGTCAATCAGTCATGAAGAAATAATGATATTTACTACACAAAGTCAATTTGTAGCAAGATTCACTTTGAGCTAGGAACTAGGGCTGTATATTTTTGGACTTATAATTTGGTGATGCTTGTGACATCAGAGGAAGAGCACAAAAGTTGCTAATTTTCAGCAGATAGCTGAGAATTGCTTCCAAGGAAAAAGACGCAAATAGGTGAATGCATGAAGAGTGAAACTCAACGAGGTGAGTTAGTTCAGGTATGACAACTGGGAGTGGCCAAAAAGAAAGTACTGTATTTTTCAGACGCATTTTTTTTCATAATTTGGCTAGTCAGGTGATGTACACCAAGAGTATTTTCCAACTGCCAAAATAAATTAAAAGAAGAAATGGAAGAAGAATTAGCATTAGTCATGGCAACTAATGTGTGGGTTATCAATCGTTGAGCATGCGGTTTCCGCCCAAGGATTTTCTTTTTAGGGCACTAAAAGGCGCAAGAACTGAACAGGATTGAAACTTTGGCCACAATGTGACATAGGAGTCGAGCAAAGGTAAGCCATTTTAAATCAAAAGGGAAAACTTGCCCGTCGTTGCAAGCGGAAGTTTCATCCAACCAGAACTTGTTTGGAAATTCATTCTGTGACCCAAACATCACTCTGAGAGTGTGGATGTCGGGAGAAGCGTGCCCTTCTCCCAATTAATTGCCAAACGCAGCCCATGGTATAAACCAATCAGCATTTCATGTTTGAACTGCTTCCATCTCTACTGCCCGATGCATTATGCCCAAGCACTACTTTTTTGGGGCACTTTGTATAACCGAACGAGTTTTCGAATGTTCCGAGTGAAGCAGTGCACATGTGGAGTGTATCGCCAAACTCACCCACAAATAGGGGACGGTGATTTGGGGTGTGAATCCAAGCTATACCTTTTTTCTCCCCCAAATGCGACTTATACTCACGAGCAATATTTTTTTTTCTTTCTCATGTTGCATTTTTTTGACAACTTATACTCCCAGGCGACTTCACGTCCGAAAATTATGTACCTTAGTTCAGGAACCACTGGTGGAAATGGCAAAGTACCAGCCAGAAAAGGACATCCAAACCAAACTGGCTGACTGCCTGTACATTTCCCAGCATTTTTTCTTCTCTCCTCTAGGAGAAGTTTGTTCAGGAAGGAGAATGCCAGAAAATAACACCATTAAACCATAATGACAGACGACCTGTACTTCTTCCAGGGGCAACTTTCATTTCAGACCCCTTAAAATATGTATATTTACACCAGTACACATATAGTTGCGGAATGTAGTTGAACTTTTTTTTTTGAAAGCCTCAACGGGGATTCACTAAAGAGGTCAGGAGTACCTCTGTGCTTAAGCCATATAATAAAACCTCAAAGTATTGCCCCCCTCCCCTCACTCACTCTTGATGGGGATGATGAGCTGCGGAATGACTGGCTGAATCTTTGGTCCGCCGTGCTCCAGTAGGTCATGGATGCCCTGACGGGCAAAGAACTCGTAAGGGTGGGCAGTCTCGCATAAACCGTCGAAGAGCAGTGGTAGGAAATGGTGGTAGTCCAGCTTCTCGATCTCCACCTGGCGGGGTACATTTCGCAATTATAATACAGTACAGCGAAACTCAGTTCATCACAGGCAGTACATATCAGACGCAACGGCAACAAGAAACCGTAGCCATCTTTGAACACACCGAAAAGTGCAAGCATAAGCAAGCACAGATGAATTCAATTGTAAATGTGAGACATTTGTCAAGACCCACTGTTAGTTGCAGGCCACATTACACATAAACATATGTGCGACATATGCATACACTCTGGTTGGGGCCAGCTGTTCAGGATCACCACGCAGAGACATGTGGCCTTGTGTGAGCTGACACGCTAACACCTGCTTACACCATTTTTGCAACAGAGACAGAAAGAAAGGCGCAAGGAATAGAACAGAATAAGCCTTAATTAGCGCAGCGAGGGGGAAAGTCCAGCTTGACACCAGCGAAATGAACTGTTGCCCCACACGAGAATCAAAAATGCAACAATATCTATGTATGTATTCACAACATAAGGCAATAATACGGAGCATTACAAGAGCAGGATTTTATGTCGCAAAAAAAACTGTCAATAAATACTACACATGATGTTGTGAATGACAAACCCCTATATATTAAAAACAATTACAGAGCACATGCAGAGCTAAGTGACAATTTGTACATAAAAATATACAACAAAGTGAACGTGAAAGCAGCAAGAACAGTCGGCATCATTGTATGTAGCAATGAATAGTCTATCTATACACATTTGGTTGTATATTAATCTATAAACAGAATACTATACTATACTATGTGCTTACTTCAGAAATGAATTTGAAGATGACAGCAAGATGTCAGTAGCACTGTATAGGTTAATAAATAGTCCATACATAAGCAATCAGAGCTCCAGACTGAATAAAAATGAACAATAATGCAATAGCTAGCTAGCTAGCTAGATAGATAGATAGATAGATAGATAGATAGAGTATATATGAGGTATGAGCAGTTGAAAATAAAGAATGGCTACACACAATGAAGACAGCCAGCAACAGCTGCACCAAAGTCCTTGAACGCAGCACGAAGAAATAACCCAAAATGTTCAATGTGTCAGTTGGCCGTACAGTGGCTCGAGTTACCAAGTGTGTATTTTTAACGCGGCTTCAGCTGTGGTGCGGCGTCCCAGCGGCACGATTGTTGGGCGTGAGGGTTAGAGGTGGAAGGGCGGATGCTGCTTTTCGTGTGATGAAAGGCAATCCCTCTGCTGCAAAAGCAAATAGCCCCCCCAGCCCCCCCCGCCTCGGAGACCCAGAGGACAGCTGAAACAGCCACGCAGCCACACACACACACACACGCACACAAATACTTGCACATGCACACAAACAAACAAACACAAACACACACGCACACACACACACACACGCACACACACACACACACACACACACACACACACACACACACACACACACACACACACACACACACACACACAGCCTGCAGGTTCACACTGCTCCGTGCTCAAATGTCACCCAGGCAATGATGCTTTCAAGTCATTGGGACTTCAAAAGCAGGGCTAGAAATCCCCCCCCCCCCACCCCTCCCCACAAACCCCCTCCTTCCTTCCCACCGTGAGGGTAAACAAAAGAGATGACGGAAGGAGGCAGGATGGAGAGATGGCAAGATGGCGACACTGGCTGATTGCTTTGAGGCAATTTGCCGGCCAACCTTGACCTTTCCCTGCGCTTGGTCAAGATTGTCGTTGTGAGTCAGGACGAGAACAAAAGCAAACATGAGTCCACGTAGAAGAAGCGGCAAAGAGACGAGGCAAAAGCTGCAGTTCCACATTCCGTGCTACGGGGTGAACCTCCACGGCACGCAGGAAAGAATCTTATTTAGGACTTACTGCAAACAAACCAACAACAAAAACAAACAACACAATCATACGACCTGACTACATGAAACAGAAAGGCAGAATTTGGGGAGCTTTGGAATCTGAGAACACAGATTTGAGTTTCACTACAGACAAAAATGTAAACAATGACAACACGCAGTTTCACTGGGAATCTCTCCATGCATGCATGCGTGTGTGGAATCTGGTTCTTCAGTGTGAGTGGTGTGCAACACAAAGTATACTTCAGAATGCGACTTGAATTTCCTCCTCACCAACGAGGAGGAACAGACCAATTCATTGCCGGACGATTTATTCTATGAGCCACTTATCCTCACTTGGGTCGCCTGAACAATTTAATCAGCGGATATTCGCGTTTTTAAAATTGGCAAACATTTATTATTATTTTTTGCCCGCTGTTTTGTTTTTCACACATTACAGCATAGGGAAAAAAAGAATCGCATTCAATCCCCCGCCCAACCCCCAAAAAATTTAATTGGAAAAAAAAAACAAAAACAAAACATCTAATTACCGCAGGACAAAGTATTGCCAAAAAAATCCCCAAAAACTGTCATGTGTTCTGCCTGTAATTCATAAATGTATTGTTGAAAGCATTAATATGTTTTTAAAAAGTTATTTTAGTCATTGTATATAGATTTTTTTTTTGGTTAATTTGTCAATTAATTGGTTATCAGAATTTTACTCTGGCAAATGTCAGCATCAACAACTGTCTCAAAAAATCCAGATCAGTCTGGTCCTACCAATGAGTGGATCCTTGCTATTTGCCGGGGATTTAGACCAGCTTGCAAACTGCAAAAATGTGTGTAGAATTGACATCCATTGAAATCCAATTGAAAAAAAGAGGAAAAAAAAGAGGAAAAAATAAAAATATGTATTAAAAAATGTTCAGAAATATTGAAATATTTAGATATCTTTTTCTTTCTGTAAATATGAGAATCAGCGGGTGCCACACTGCAAGTATGGGGCGGTCCACTTGACTACATTTCAAAAACAAACAAATAAAAATGTTGTGGGTTTTTTTTGAGTGGCTGGAACAGATTCATGGTAGTTCAACTCATTTCAATGGGGAATGTTGACTGGATGTAGTGAATTATTTCAGAGCTTGGTGACGGAACAAATGAGTGTCATACACTTCTAAGTCAACATGCCACGATAAATTTTGAGTTTATTTTCCCCCGAAAATATTGTTTGAATTCCACTTTTAACGAGCTTGAAGGTGAGCTAGAGTTGGATGTACGAGCTTGTCTCAGCTAGCATGTTGTGAAGCTGCCAACCTATGGCAATAATTGCTCGGGCATCTTCTGAGGACGCCTCTGGAGTCGGCAAGGCTCTTGATCAAAATCACATAAACAATCCAATTAGGGAACACGCGCACATCAGCCCTGGCACGCGGACGCTCGGCAAACACCTTCACACGCGCTTAATCAACGGCGCTTGACGGCCTCGTCTTGTATCAGCTATCGATCGCTCGCTCCGGGTTTGTTTGTCTTCACATGCCTGCGTGTATCCCCCCCATTGGAGTCCAGGGGCGTCAATGGAAACGCCGCAGAGGCAGGTAGCAGCAATTAGCCCTCGGACACACAAACACCTGCAAGTCGACTGTGATCAGCGGGGAAGAATGCGAAGCGAGCCCTCGGCTTCGGGAAGGCAGGCCGTTGGCAGACACTGGAGAGCAGCAGGATGCCACTTTAAATACACAACGGCTTGGCGGGATTGTGTACAGAAGCATGTGCGAATGCGCGCGTGGGCGGGTGAAAATGCATCGCCTCGTCGCGTACTCGTATGTGTGTATGTGCGACCATGCGATAAGATGCCGCGCTGCTTTGCCACGGTGGGCGTGAGTCACGTCTGTTAGCAAGGCAGGCTATAGGGCAGTATTGAAAATGCAAAGAAAAACATGAGAAATGATGTGTGTGTTTGGGTGAGCGTGTTTTATTGGGTTTACTGCGTCTCTCGAGTGACTGCTGTCAAGAGAGCTAACTATTGAACGAGTGAGAACGTAACAGTTTCATATCATTCCAAACTCATTGGACAAAGGTTAGTCTGAAAAATGGCTTAAAAGATGATTTAATTCAAAGACTCTCACTAACCTCCACTAACAACCCAGGCTAAACTTAGCTTAGCTCCCCCCTGAAGTCTAACTCTTGTCTCTCAGTCGAGAGACAAGAGTCTTAAGCCACAAATGTGTCATGAAAAAAAAAAAAAAAAAACACAAATTCCACAGGACATAATGTTTCTATTTCCGTGATTAACTTCTTTTTCTTCTTGTGCTGACCGATGCTGAATGTTAAAAGTTTACCAAAAACATTACTTATGATGGTGACCGTTTGAACTGTTTCATTCACTTTCCATTATTTCCTAAGAAGAAAAAAAAAAACACCCCAACATGAAATCCTAACCCTCATATGCACTCCTACACTCAAGTGTGACATAAAAGGACACCTACAATGCATCGAAATAACACAACTCGGGCGAGGCACTAAAAATAAGACACGGATTCCCATCAGTCATCAGTGATATGTTCTTGAGAAAACACCGATGAGAAGCGCTGACACTTCTCCGAGTCACTTATTCTCTCAGCAAGTTCTCTTCCCGAACAGGGACCTGTGAGAACTAGATTCTACTATCAGTAGTTCTGTACATGTTTGACAGTTGTCGTTTGACGCCCAGCTGGAGCCCTGATTTCGAGTCTCTGCTAGAAGAGTGCACGGTAACTTGATTTGACTGGAAAAAAAAAAGCTTGATTCATGAGAGCCTGAAGAAAACGGTAAATAAAATCCTGATGTAGGTTATTATTATTTGTGCATGAAAGGGTTAAACTGCATTTTATTTTTATTTTTTATCTGCCAGGGAGAGTGAGGTGTATCAACCATGAGAAGTTATCGGGAGTCCAAGCCCTAAATCTTTGGTAAAGACCGTCTTGAAAATGCTTTAGTAAGAAATAAACGGGTGCAGACCGTTCCTGTGCATTGCCAAACAGATGAAACCGAATAGTTTGTGTTCTCTGCTCCCGTTCCTCAAAAAGAAATTCTTCCAGCGTCGGCTGTGTATTAAGCAAGCACTTTTAAGGCTGCATGACTTTGCTGCGGGCTTGATCTTTGCAGACGAGTGCCGCATTTACACAAACTGTCATAAAAACTACGATTAACTGGGTAGTTTCACAGCTTCTATGTCTTGGGAAAAATGGGGAATGGAGTTTGTCCCATTCCATAAACAAGAAGACAAGTACACACATTTCAAACTGTGTCTGCGAGGCACTAAATTGCTGAGTTTTCATCGTGCGGCACATAATCTGCCCGAACCTCGGTGACACGGGACGATTGGAGTCTCGAGCGGGGTCCCGATGGTGACAGTGATTGAAAGGAGCATAAACAAGGGGTGCTTTGGGGAGGGCGAAAACAATGACATGTAATGCTAGGAGGGGAAGCAGATGGATGGATGAATGGATAGGAAGGAAGAAGACAACTGTCAAAAATCCTGCTCCAGTTTTAAAGGTAGAGGAGCCGAATAAAGACAGTGACTGCAGTACAGTTTGTGTTCATTGTGTGGTGCTGTGCATTATTGTACGGTACCTTCTACTGCTGAGATGGAAGTAGGCCAAAATATGTCCTCGAATTTACACATGCCAATTAGAAGGACAAAGAAATTGTGCAATGTACTCGTATTAGCTGTAAAACAATTTTTTTGTAATTTCGTGAATAGAAATCCTAACGTTACGCTACTGGCACGAGGCCAAGTCACTAACGGTGGTGTAACCCGGACTATGACATAAGGC
>NW_017805378.1:0-39213 GCF_001891065.2 Hippocampus comes
CCATGTATAGTAAGGCGTTTTTAGCCCCCCCCCCCAAAAAACGACCATGTTTAGTAAGCCATTTTTTTCTGAAAAAAACGACCATGTATAGTAAGGCGTTTTGAGCCGAAAAAAACGACCATGTTATAGTAAGGCGTTTTTAGCCGAAAAAAACGACCATGTATATATAGTAAGGCGTTTTTAGCCGAAAAAAACGACCATGTATAATAAGGCGTTATTACAGCCCAAAAAAACGACCATGAAAAGTAAGGCGTTTTTAGCCGAAAAAAAACACCATGTATAGTAAGGCGTTTTTACAGCCCAAAAAAATGACCATCAAGAGTAAGGCGTTTTTACAGCCCAAAAAAACGACCATGTATAGTCAGGCGTTTTTAGCCGAAAAAAACGAACATGTATAGTAAGGCGTTTTTGGATGAAATTTTCATTCTAAAAAAATGACCATGTATAGTAAGGCGTTTTTAGCCCAAAAAAAACGACCATGAATAGTCATGCGTTTTTAGTCGAAAAAAACGACCAAGTAGAACAATAAACGATGATCCCTCAAATGGTTTTGCGCTCAGGTTGACCATACAACTACTGAGTCTCTTGGCCATCTCGCATGGAAAGCGACTTAGCGTCAGCTACCCCAATGTACAAAGCGCTTCCATAATGCTGCAGGAATATCAAATCCAATTGTTAGCATGTCCAATGCAAAATAAGCTTGCGCAGGACAGACCAATCCAAGAAAAAAAACAAAGAACAAAGTTAAACAAACAAAGGGATTTAATGTGGTCGAAGGGGGAATCAGAATCTTTTTCGTTTCAACATTTCCGGTTTCCAGTTCACTGGATGGCTCTCTTCCGTCTGTAAGACACAAAGAAATGCTCTCATAAATCAAAGCCATTACGTATGAGAGAAGACGGTTTCCATAGCAACGGCATGTCGAAGCCTGAGATGAACTGAAATGCTGTCGACTTAACTGGTCGAACAAAGGGGTTAGCCTTGCCCATTTCCGACGCAAAAAAAAAAACCCCATCTCAGAAGTGAGAAATGTCGCTCGTGGCTTTGAAAAAGCATTTGCCAGCGCAGCTCATCTTACCATTCTCATCATCAACAGCGTAAAAAGTACCGTGAACGCAAACCGAAACAATCCATACGTACAGCGGTGTCATCCTCTTTGTACACTTTGACCGTCTTGTCCGCTTCGGCCGTGATCAGACGACTTTCCGAGTTGTCGAACGTGCAGGCGAAGATGCCCGACTCGCTATCCAGGGAGCCGGGCTGCACGGCGGCGTGGATCCGCTGGAAGTTGTAGCCGGTCCTCCAGTCCCACATGTGGATGGTCCCGTTGTCGGCTAGACGCGGACACAAGACAGACAAGTGAGCGTGAGGGCGCATCTCGCGACACGGGCTCTCAGCGCTAAACAACCGGGCGGGATCAATACCTCCGGAGACGAGAACGCCGTCGGAGTTGACGGCCAGGGTGTTGATGATGGCGTTGTGCCCCGAGAGGTTCTGGATGAATTTGCCATCGGGGAACATCCACTCTTTGATGTTGTCGGCAGAGCCAGAGGAAAACGTGTACCTGGCGGACACAAGAAACACTTCATGTTGACGCAAGGACGGCGCGGAGCGCGATTGGCTAAACGCTTTCGGTTTCAGGCCGAGTGACTTACTGTCGGGGATGCAGTACGACGCTCCTGACGGACTTCTTGTGGTTTGTCAGCGTCGCTCTGGTTTTGCCGGCAATCAAGTCCCATAACCTGATGGTTGAGTCATGGCTCCCTGCGGGAGGTCACATCAAATTTAGCAGGGCTAACATCTGTGGGTTCGTAGGATTACCTCAGTCGGCTGTTTCTCCAACATTGTCGTACCGGTAATGACTTGCGGCTCTGCAGCTTGGCACTTGACCGTGGCCACCGTGTTGGTATGCCCGGTGAGCGTGTGCGCGTTCGCTTTGGACCTGATGTCCCACACCTAAAATAGGAGGAAAAACGTCGTCGACGCATATGTCGCAAGCATGATCACGAGAGGGCGGCGGCGGCGGAGGAGCACATTACCCTGGCCGTGGCGTCTCTGCTGCACGTCACCAGCACGTCGATGGTGGGGTGCAGATCCAGGCCGTAGACGGCGCTCAGGTGGCCGTGGTAGTGGCGGATCACCTGTCGGGTGGGCCGCAGTTACATTCTGACCACGAAGCGCCAGATTGCGAGGGAACGCTGGGCGTCGACCCACCTTGTTGTACTCCAAATCCCAGCACTTGACTTGCTTGTCCTCGCCGCAGGAGAACAGGTAGGGGCTGCGACTGCTGACCGCCACGCCGCGCACCGTGCTGATGTGTCCGGTGAGCGACAGCTTCAGCTTCCCGCTCGCCAGGTCCCAGATCTGTCCAGGCAAAACCGGCACATTTATTGCCTCCGTCCCAAAAAGGGACATTTGCACCCACACATATTTGTGCCCGGTGATTCTCATATTGACAGTTTTTTTTTTTCAATATTAAAAAAATACATCACCTTTATGGTTCTATCAGCCGAGCCGGTGACAAACCACTGATTGCCGGGCTCCACGGCGATGGAGCGCACCCAGCCGAGGTGACCGCTGATGACCTGCCGCATCATCAACACACGTTGATAACGGTTGGATAAAAACCTGAATGAGCGCATTGGTCCCGTGGGAGGCAGTCACCCGAAAGAGTTTCCATGGCGGGTGCCACTGAGGCTTGGGCATGGTGGGGGCTCGCCTCATGAGCGCAGATGTCCTGGTGCCGCCACTTTCCATGAGTGACTACAAAAAACAAAACACACAAAAAAAAAAAAAAAAAAAAAGCCAAAATACTTTAAAAGGGAGACGGACGGGCGACGGCGTGCCAAAGAAATTCCAATCCACCTCGGGACATACCAACGCGGTCGAAGGTGGGTGAGATCGCTCAGTTGCCCCGGCGTGCCGATGGATCTCCGGAACGCTGGCGGCGGTGCGGCTGGCATCTTGGCTGCAAGGCAGCAGATTTGATGACAAATGATTCATCTGTAGGGCTGATCCATGAACTGAAAATTGCGATGGCTGATTCTGTGTCTTCCGTAGCTCAACGCACATACCGGCTGACCTGCACCGCGTCCACTAACAACGCGGTTGCTCACAGTTAGTTGCCAACTTGGGGAATATTTTAAAGCTTCGTGCATAGAATACGTAGTGTTGTGGGAAAAAGTAAGTGCTGTGACTCCCATTATTTAACGATAAAATACGTGATGGGTAACAGCATGTCATTAAGTTAATAAATAACTAAATGCTCAGTTTTGTCTCTGGTGTGTTTTTTTCCTCTCTATTTCTTAATATCAAAATTAGTTTATGCAATGTTCTTAAAACCGAATTAAGAAAATTATATATTAACCTCACTGAAAAAAAAAAAGTATTTCTTTCCGAGCAAGCGCTAGCTAGCTGTAGCAAGTATTAGCTAGCGCTGGTGCCGTCGCTAAACGCCGCCAACGGGCATCGTACAAACGCATTGTCAGCTTCATGAATTTTTTTTTTCATGCCCTTAATTGGCGACAGTCTGATAACTGATTTAATTACAAATTTCCGAATAGCAAAATACTGCAGCCTCAGTCATTCTGCTATGCTGGCAATACTAACGCTGGACTCACCTGGCCTGTGATGGCGGCAGCGCCAACGCCATGGAGTGGACGCCGGCCTCGCTGGGGTTCCTGTGTATCTTTGTGTCGGCGGTCAGCGCCACTCCTCATCATTTGAACGGAATTGAGTTTCAGTTAGCCAGAGTTGCAAGACCCGCAATACAACAACATTCATAAAAACAGCGGCGCCTTCACTTCTGAGTTGTGTCTGTTTAGGGTCCAAGCTTATAACGAGGAATGGAACGTTCATGCCGATATTAAAACCGCCATGATATTAAAAGCAGAAAAAAAACATGGATTTTGGGCCCGCTTCAACCGCACACAGCATTGTGAACTACATTGAGCAGGATACTTTGCGCTGCTGAGCCAAGCATATAAAGCTACTTTAGAACTTACCAGGTCCAGAAGGGTAAGCATGTGTTCCAGTGATTGTGTACTCTGGCTCATCAGACACTAGATCAGGGAAAAAGTAAGTCAAGTGCTCATTCAAGAAAATACAAACTATCCTCTAAACGTACAGTGCTTGTTGATCTGCGCTCACCTGGCTGCGCGTAGCCGAGCTGAAGCTGCATGCTGCTGGTGGGCTGAGGGACTCGCTCTTTGACTTCCTTCAAGATGGGCATGTGGAGGACAGCGCCGTAGTCTGCTTTCAATTTCACCGCCATCTTCAGCTTGTGACTGCAGGCGCACAACATGATACCGAAAGCAAAGATGATTCCGAGTGCATTTAGCCAAACTGCATAACAGTTTAAACATTTCTTTCTTTCGTTATGACAAATCAGGGTTTGAACTCCAAATCACCAATGACGATTTGAAATGGGCAGTGGTGTGGTCAATAATTACTCCCTCAAAATTGTCCCACAAAACCTGTGTCAAAAGCCATGGCTACAGTGCAAAGGGCAAAGGTCCATAAGCAAATTCTGTAAAGATTCTCACAAATTTCTTCACGGCCAGTGACGCATGTAATTGGTTACGGCAACACAAGATTGCTTGCCAAATAACTTTTGCAACTAACGTTTATTTTAATAATCGATTACTTGGTGAATTGGATGAATATAGCAATATACACAAACATTACAGTTCAGATTGACAGTGTTGAAAATGTCCAAACAACTGATTAAGATTCACTTATTAGTTTGGTCCCTAACAGAAAATTGGCAGGAAGCTTGAGTACCGTATTATTTTTCAACGTAAAAGTAGACGTCTGCAAAGGTTTTGACAATCAAAATAATAATCGGTTCATCTGATAACTGATTTACGCGTTGCACCTGTAGAAGTTTTATTTTGTAATCGTTTGTTTTGTGTATTCATTTAAACGTGGCTTTTTACCTTTGTTCGTCCAATGGAATGTACTTGGCTTGGTCCGACACAAACATGTCATGAGTCCTCTTGAGCGAGCGAAAGACCAGCGTGTGGACCGAGTGCTTCTGGACGTCCTGTGAACACATAAAACAAGTTGAAATCTTTATCAAAACACAGCAAATATGAAGAGTCCATAAATCGGAAAACGGCGAATAGCGGGCAGCTGATTCTCCCCAGGCATTAGTCGGGTCCCGATTTCTGGACGGGAACGACCTAAAAAAAGTCAATAAAAGTATGAAATGTTCGTCTTACCTCCGTCATTGTCTTAATAAAAAATGTCGTACAAAAGTATCACTGCGCTAAAATCTGAAAAAGGGGGAAAACGAAGTGTATTATTCGAAGGTCCGAGACGTAATATGCACGCTAGATCCAAGCAAGACCACAACAGAACGAGGACCCTTCGTCAACCGGAAGTAATCAGACGCAAAGCACAAGGCTCGGTTTGCTTGAGCGCCATTTAGAGGCAAGGGGTGGCGCTTCACTTCCGTTTTATTTTACTTCACTTTTATTTTACTTCACTTTAACAGCCGCAGCTGTAACAATGTCGTTCTCTTGTACAAAAGACTGAATATAACACATAAAAAAATAAGAAATAAAATAAGATAAGAATTTCAAATTTTTATCCTATCTAACCAAGTCACTTCTAAAGACAACCTCACCATCTTCATTTTGGTATTTTCCAGCTCTGCCTCTTTCTGTCTCTTCACAGCCACTTCAAATCCGTACATTGTACAGTCGAACCTCTTTTCAATGTACCCCGTTGACAACGTTTCCACCCCTATTTGTAATTGACATGTTTATACTGTATTACGTGTTCATGTTGTAACATCTGGTATGTAACCTTATATGATGCTTTTCTATTATTTGCAATAAATTATTCAATGAGAGAAAGTGAAACAAAACGTCATTACCAATTTCAGAAAGGCTAAATTATTGCTAACAGGATCAGGTTTAAAATGATTGACAGAAATGGAACAGACGATTTTTATGGATGTATGCAAAATTGCTTTATTTCCATATTTTTTTCCCCAAACATGTTCATACATTTGTCATGTAATAAATAGACATGAGGAACGGGCTGATTGTTCAGTCCTCTTCCTATACGCTGATTTTTTTTTCATCATCCTCACTTTCTCCACACCGCAAAACAACTTTTCATTTCATAGAATTTACAACACAAAAATGAATACAAAGAAAAGAAAACCAAAGCTTGACACAAGCTGAAATGTGGTGCTACAAGCTCACCGCTCGCATCATATGTTACACAGCTCTCGGAGCTCGGATGGTGTAGCAAATCCTTGGGGGAACAAAAAAATATATATATTCATATCATATTCACAGTTAGCTTATGTACATGTTTGAGACAGGCAAGAGGAATGAAGACGTTTCTACAAGAAACAATCTTTCCAAAAAGGGGGCGATGGAAGGTGACTTCCTGTACACAGTGGACCTTCTTTTTTTTGTTTTTTTCTTCTTGAAATAAACAACTTGTCATTCCATTTACAGATCCCTGAAAATACTTTTTTTTTCAATAGGCAGTCTTATTTTCTAGAAAACATCTTAAAAGTGAGACCCCGTGACGAAGTATAAAAAAAGGTTGCAGATTTTCTGTACAAGTTTACAATATAAACAGAAAGCAAGTCTCCAGTATTGTGACACCGAGCCAATGAGAAGTTGTGTCTGCCTGGCAAAGCGGAAGTGCATTCAACAATTATTTTTCCTTTTTTTGTTGTTGTTGTCGCAGGAACCGTTTGAACACTGACGGAATAATACATGAGAAGCTCACCGATACTGCGAAAGGAGTCAATTAATTCTTAATTGATGTACAGAAGCTTCAAGTTGAGCCTTTAAGTTATTTGGATGTTTCTTTAGCTTTTTTTGTGCAGTGAACATGTAAGTCCTACAAGGGCTATACAAAATAAAAAGATGGTGAAAAATGCTGTATTATTGTGGTCATTACAATAGTTTGAGGTTTTTTTTTTTTGCAGTATTAGCGCTCGTAAGCTGCAGGATCTCTATGCCCATTTCGACAAATACTGTTGAAGAGTACACCGTTGTTATGCCAAAAGTGTCAACTTTTGCCAGTGACATGACACGCAATGGGCATCCTTTTTAAAAAGGCCACATTTGTTTGTTACTATCATAACTCTGGTTGAATTTGGGTGGATTTTTTTTTTTTTTTAAATGATCCCAAAGAGTGTTAAGAGATATCCCGATCCCAGTCACGTTTGTTTTCCCCTGGCAGGGGTCCTTCTCGCTGATCAGTGTTTAAAAAAATAAAAAATAAAATCCTGAAATTTCACCCCAAAGCTTTTCCAAATTGTGTAATTAATCAAGCCAAGAAAACAACGGGGCGAGTGGGGGACCCAAAAGCGGACAAGTCGAATGGATGGAACAGCACCATAAATCGTAAACCATCAAACGTTGGCAGTTTTGCTCAGTTGAGCGTCCCCCGGCAGTTCTCGGCGCCGCACAAGCAAGGGATCTTCTCATCCTCAATGGGGAACTTGTAGTCGTACGTGATCTCCTCGTTGACGTTGATGGGCTGCCGCGAGTAGATGACGATCTTCTTCTGCGACTCTACTGTGATCACCTTCGCGTAACAGTTAGGCTGGGGAGGGTAGTGGGGGGAAATCACACAAGTGAGAAGAAGATGAACGTCAACAACACAATATATCACACTGACATTGTGCAATTTCAAAAGACGGTGGTCCAAAAGTAGGTAGACACTTCTAAAATTAATTTATTCAAGGGATGGATGGAGGTCAGTAAAGTAGAAAGGAAGGAAGAGCGGCCGGTTAGAATGAAGGTGGCGAGGATGGTATGAAAGGAAGGTAGGAAGGACGGGAGGAGGAAGGGAAGTTAAAAAGACAGAATGAATGGAAGGAGAGATATCTGGAGGAGGGGTCAAAAGATGGAAGGAAGGTTCTCGTCCGGGTCAAGGAAGAAATGGAGGAAGGGAGTGAGTGAGTGAGAACGGCGGGATGTAATCTGGCGCTTTGTCGAGGCGCGGCCCTTACGTTGCAGCTGTGGTTGATGAAGCGAGCAAAGTTTCCGCACTTGGTGGCGTCAATGATGGTGTCGTGGTCCACGCGGAACATGTAGCTGCTGCCGATGCCCTCATCCTCGTAACGCTTCTCCCGCATGTCCGCGATCACCTACGGACAAAACCCGAAGGACACCAAAACACACAACTTGATTGTGGGCCAAAAAAACAAAAAGACATCACATTTTTGCTCAAAAGGAACAACTCTCAAAAATACCCAACTTGATTGTCAGGGTATAACTGGATATATGAATATTAAAATGATAACTTGAGTCTTCAACCAAACTTTTACTGAAAGAATTCAAACAAATTTAAAAAATGACTTCGTACCCTGAACCCAAATTTAAAAAAGAAAGGGACTATATGACTAATCTACAAAACATATAGGCCCACAACTTAATTCAGAAAATAAGACCAATCTGAAATTATTTTTTTAAAAATTACAACCTTAAAAAAAAAATGCAACTTTTTAACTTTGGAATACAACTTCACTCTCGCAAAACAATCAAAAATATACACGTCTGATTTAAAAAAAATATGCAACCTAATTTGTAGAAAAGTACAACTTTAATGAGAAAATACAATATAAAGCCTTTCACTTTAAAATACACAAACATTATCTTTTTCACCACTCTCATTTCAAAAATAAAAACTTTTGCCACAAAACTAGCCAACTTTATACTTTATTCTCCTAAAAGTAAGACTAACGGCGAAAATGTTTTACTTCAATCTCCAAATGTACCGTACTTTTGTTATTTTACAAACAGCTGTTGCCATCGTCTCACCTGTCTGATATTTTGTCCCACGTACTCAATGACCATCTCGTCAGCAGCGATGGGCTCCAAAGCGAACAGACCCCAGTCGTGGATGTGCGACTTGCAGAATCGGATTTTCTTCTTACGGAACTGGAAGCGTGCATATTTGTCGGCGACCGTCAGTCAATTTGGTCCCCGGAAAGACAAAGCGGGCGCATGCGTGCTCACCTTCAGCTGGTTGAACTTGAGGAGGTCGCTGTCACACGCGAACGACGACAACAAGCGGCGCTGCTCAGACCGCCGCTCGGATCCCGCCCTGGTGGAGGCGTGCACTTGCGCAGGAATACTCATCCCCTGAGCGAGAAAGAAAGCGATAGAAAACATGCATTTGAGTGTTGTTTGTACAGTTTGCTTGCATGCGTTGCTGCTCCGTGTATGTTCAAGTCAAAGTTGTTTGGAGGGTTCGAATTACCGGAACGTCTAACTCTATGACATTTCACATTATCCTTCTGCATACCCAAGCACGATAATTCGGCTACTAAAAGTCACCCGGGTGTAGAGGTGCAACGATTAATCAACAACTAATTTGTTAGCAAATTAATTGATCATCAAATGACTCTATAATTTTAATTTAGAATAATTAATAATTTGATGATCAATTGTCGTTTAGACACCTTGTTTATAAAGATAGACCGATATGTTCCCGCCCCAGAGCCGATTTGATATCGATTATTCATAGTCAAGGATGGAGGTAATTTGATACTTGGAGCAGTAAAGGGGAAAATCTTTCGAGGTGATTAACAACTACGATCGTTGTTTATGAAATTAATATTTTGATCATCCATTGTTTAAATACTTGTCTTAATCCTCAAAGTGACAAAGTTCCAGCAATTTCAATGCAAACCACATTTCAAGTTTTGGCACATCCAGAGCAACCAGTACATAATGGCAGTCATTTGTGCATTTTTTGGGGGAAATAATGTTCCGTTTTTAACTGTAGTGATGGATTTTTTTTTTGTTTATTCCCAAAGCAGATTTACCAACAAAAGAATCAGACGAAAATTAAAATAATGGTTCGTAGCCTCCCTACCTGAGTGTCAACGGGTGGCTCCTCCGACTGCAGCCGCGTGCTCAGCAGGTACTTGATCTTGTCCTTCTTGTCAATTTTGTAGTAACCTTCGCTTCGGGCACAGCCGGTCATGTGATCCCTCATGCCGTCATCTCGTCTCTTTTTCTTCACTCGCGGGATGTTGGTTTGTGCAGGGCCGTCAAGGGCGGGAACTATTTGGGCTTTGGAGCTCAGGGAACCAAAAGGTTCTCCGTTGCTGCAAACAGAGGGCGCTGCGAACTCATAAAATTACAGAACTCCGCGAAATATACTATTATGGTATTTGGAAAAACGTGACTTCAAAATTTAGCTGTATAAAATATATTCTAGCGAAATTACGACAGAATGTCCAAAAGTTTTCGATGTTTGAGGTCGATGCGAGGATGTAAGACCAATGCTTGGCGGTCACGCAAAAAAGGATATGCGGATGATTAACCCAAAGCGTGTCGTTGAGCCAGTCGTTGCCGTTGTCCTGCTGCAGCATCTCGTCGTAGGTGACCTGCAGGAGCCGGATGTCCTCCTCGTCGATGCCCTCATTCCAAATGTCGTACAAGATGGTCATCTCCTCAAAGTCACTGCGTCTGGAGAAGTAAGCTCGAGGCGGCGTGGTGACAGGGGATAGGCTGTCCAGCAGAAGCTCCTCCCAACCTCGCCGCGCCCGCCGCGGCGGCTTTATGACCACGGGCGTATCCTCTTCGTAGGAAAGGAAGCCATCTTCCGTTTCGGGCAGCAGAGTCGTCTGAGGTTGCGCTGCCCCAAAGTCGGGGCTCGGGCCATCAGGGGACTTGGCGGAGATTTTCCGCGCATCGACGTCTCGCAAAGGAGTCGAGTCAGGTGACAGCTCAGAAGACTCTGAGAGGAGGGTAATCTTTTTCCCTTTGCGTCGCGCGGGTTTGCGCTTGGACGTGACGCTGTCTGATTCTTCGGATCTCACGTCTCCGGAGAGGCTGGCCGGATGCTCCGTACCTGTTAATGAGGCTTGGTTAGGTAAGGCGCTGACGGGGGGCTCCTTAAACACGGGACGTTCGTCCAGGCTCTCGGAGGAGACCTTCCGATTAAGTGCGGAGGGGTCAGGGAAGACAGGGGTGAAAGTTAAGTCTCGCCCCGGAGTGCGAGGGACTCCGGCGCTGAGGACAGGAGACTGAGCAGGGTAAGAGAAAGGGCTACCGGGAATATGCGGAGAGCTGAGCATCAGGCTGCTGCTCCCCGTGAGCGGAGCGTCACTACCTGGGGTGTTAGGCAACGTGTCCGTGCTCTGGGACTTGCCCAGAAGGCGGGCTCGTTCCGCCAAGTCTCGGCCAGGCGTCCGGGGAATGTCTTCGTCCGTGGGCTGACGAGCCCATTGGGAGGGATCTGAGGGCGGGTGGAGGATGGAGCGACCTTCTACTGTGGGGCGAGGCGGGAGAGGGAGGTGCATTAAGGAGGCGGAAGCGGACGGGGGCGCGAGGCCTTGGGAATGGAGGTGGGGCGGGGCTAATCCACCTGACATCGTGGCCGCTCCCTCGGGCTCCGCTTTACCTTTGGCTTTGCTCTCCTGATCGCTGTCGGAAGGAAGGGCGCCCGTTGGCGTGGGCGGCCGCAAGTTCTCCCGAGGTTCTGACTTCACAGTGCCGCTTTCATCGCCGCTGACGTCTTCTTTGGCTGCAAAATCACAAGCATTGTCCCCTTGAACATACACAAAAGGCCACATCGGAACTGGATAAATATAAGAAATATTCTAAGACTGTCGATAATTAAAATGCTCCAGGTAAAACAAAAGAGCGAGCCATCATATTTCCTCTGTGCCAAATGCAATTATTGGTTGAGAGATCCTACCTGGAACAAGTTTGGGCGACGGTGGCTTCACTTCCTCCGTTAGCGCCTCCTCGGGACTTGGAGGTCTGAATTTCGGTTTGCTGCTCAGCTCTTCCGTAACATCCCTGATCGGGACTGGAGAAGGACTGGGTGGCCTGGAGTCCGTCTCTCCCTCTTCATCCGATGATGAAGATGACGACGACGAAGAGGATGAGGAGGTCCTGGGTGCTTTGCCCGCATCGTTGTCTTCCATCTCCACCTCGGAGACCTCGTCTTCCGAGCTCAACTCGTACTCGGAGGAATCCGAGCTGGCCGATGAGGAGTCCGAGCTGCTCTTGGATGACGCGGAACTCTCCGACTCTGCGGGAGATGACGTCGTGAGATGCCAAACTGCAGCGGACGTCAAGACGCAAACGTGTCATTCTCAGGCAAATAACGTACCGTCGTCAGAAGAATCTGAGGATGCACTCTCACTGGACGACTCTCTGTCAGCGTCCTCATCAACACTCTGCCAAAACAAATTACAGGGGGTCAGCAAAGTCTCTTTACAATTTGAAAAGAAATCTATCTATCCCTCTATCCATCAGGGGTGCAATAAAAAAAAAATGCTTTTAATCATACATAATAGAAATTTCACTGTACTTTGCTCGGTGATAGCCTTTCAGTGGGCGCCGTCCCGTCGGGTTCCTCCTCTCGGTCGCACAGCGACTCCTCCTTCTCCGATGTGTCCGCATCCTCCTCGCCCTCGCTGTCTAAGTCAATTGGGCGCGAGTGTCTCCGCTTGGTCGAAATGCCGTCACCGTCCATTTTGGAGTCGTCCGATGGGAGCTCCGTCAGATCCCGATCGCGCTCTACCCGAGATAAATGGTAAGTCATGATCCACATTTTTAAATCGTATTATTTCAAAATAATTTACCTGTTATTTCAGAATATAATTTAGTTTCGATTTCATTGTGTACAAAACAAAAAATAATTCAGTCAGATGGCCCAGGTTATTCATAAATGAGGTTACAAAGTTTAATGTGTATATGAAAGATGAATAAGACTTTGAATCATCTAATTCACATTTTCAAATCACATTGTGATTTGATCAAAATGTATATTATATTTAAGTTGCTTGTTTAATTTACCATGTTTTTTTTCTTTATTTAAAAATTTTTACATGTATAGAGGAAACTGAAGTTGAAAAGATTATTCTTCACTTTGCAATTTCAGGAATAAAATGTTAGCCAAGGCCAACGAATATTACAAGACACTTGAAAATGTAAATGCTCAGTGGGGAAGCGCGTTGCCTTTACCTTCATCTTCCAGCTCGTCATCCACAGGAGTCGAGGGCCGCACTCGTTTGTTCTCCCCTGCGGTGATGGCCTCTGGTGGGTCTTTCCTTTTCACCTGAGTGCCACATTCCAACGCTTAACACCAAACGCTGCGGACGAGGTTAGCAATAAGAATAGAAAAGAAAACAAGCTTTTGCTACCTTAAAGGAGGGCAAGCGGATGGCTCCTCGCAAGCCGATTCCGAGCCCCATGCCTTCGTAACCCAGACCCTCGCCTTTGTTCCAGTTCTCAAGGAGACTTGAACCGATGGTCTCTTTCGGTTTAGGTCGCTCCTCTTCCTTACCCTCCGCACCTTTGATTGGAGTCAAGGATGCCTGGCACGAGAACATTTGGAATTTGAACATTTTGGGGGGGCAAAGCTCCACAAAATGAATCATGCAGGAAATTAAAATACAATTCTGCAAATTGCCCAGAGCTGATTTCAGCAACCGCCAAAGGACCATGTGTCTTGCTTTTTTTCTTAGGCTTGCTAATGTTCCACATTCTATTGCAATTCATTACGCAACCTCTTTTAATGGGGTTCTACAGTATACAGTAGGGAAGGTGCAAACAGGAGAAACAGCAGGTATTTATTTATTTATTTATTTTAATTGTTGTGACTTGAATATATCTTGACTTTAATTTATACCAATTTATTGTCTAGCTGTTCATTTAAGTTATATTCAAAGCTTTGTTTTGACAGTAAGTCAAAGTTGTGTTTATTAATCGCGATGGCAGCATCAGTCAAAATAATTGTGATATTTTTTTCCCCATAATTCCATTGCAGGGATGATACAATACAGATGAACAAAAGCATATTTGAAAGCGCTAAAAAGCAACTTACCTTTGCCGAGCGTTCCTTCTTCTCCCACCACTCATCAAAGGCCCTAAAAGCCACCACTTCCACCATTTTGCGATTAAGGTCCCTCTTCATGATGGCCTTCAGTTCTTTGACGATGACCTGCAGCACACCTTCGACGGTGGCTTTGTGGGGGTCCTCCTTCTTTGTCTCATATCCAGGAGGGGGAACCGTCGGGTTGAACTTGGGCATGCTGGGATGTTGCCACTGTTGCCCTGGCGCCCCCGCACCACTGGCGTGTGTGCCGCCCATGGAGAGATGTTGGTACGGTGCGGCGAACTGCCCGGAGGCGGCGCTGTCCAAGAAATGCGGGTAAGGATAAGGGCCACGCGTTTGCGCCATGCGGCTCAGCATCTGCTGCTGCATCTGGAAGGACATGGGAACTGTGCTCCACTGTTGCCACTGCGAACAGTTCATCAGCTCCATTTGGACCATCGGGATCATGCCGGGTGCGTAGTGAGCCATGTGGGGCAGCAGGTGCGGGTGCACGGCGGGATGAGCGGCCAGGTGAGTCGGATGCCCCGGCACGGCGCCAAGGTGGTGGTGGGGCATGGCGAACCCAGCCTGGTGGGCCAGGTGGGAGAAGCCGGGCGGAGGGAGCGCCAGGGTTTGGATGGGGGACACGGCGGAGTTGACGACAATGCCTTTGCTACAGTCGCCGCCGGCGATTGGCGTGCCAGGCATCTCGTCGTCAGAGATCTCCATGTCTTCTCCGGACGAATGATGACTCTGGGGTGGGGGGAATGGAAAAGATGGCATCTCAAACGGGGCTTTCACCATCACAGTGCGGTGAGAGATCATCACAATAAACTATCTTGGTCCGAAAACATAGAAAAGATCATCCAAAGAATAGACGACTGTGAATATTGTCCTGTGTGTTGTTGATCAGTTTGTGTTATGTAGCAGTTGTTTTGACGATCTCTAATGAGCATGGTGACCAAGATTAGTTTACTTAGCCCATCTATGGCCTCTTTCATTACATGTTAATTATGCTAGTACACAGTTGTGATCATATCGTTCTTCTGTAAACTTCAAGTGGGAGTGACAAACAGCTTGAAGCAAGAACGTGTCGACTCTCGTTTGAACTGGACAAGCGAAAGCACTCTTATCGGTTCTTCAAAAAGGATGTCATACGATAGGCTCCCATTTCTTGACAACATGAAGCGTGACAGTGCTACACAAATGATGTGTTTGCATTGTAATAACTGAAATGTGAGAACACCTACAGCGGCACAGCCAATCCTGCCTGCCAGGATGAGAGCAAAAGCAGGAAGTGTGCCACTGAATGGGGCCAACAGCCAAACTTGTGTTTTCCTCTTTTTTCCTGCAGTAGTAGTAGTATTAGAAAGAGGAAACCAGCCTAGCTTTAAGTGGAGACTAGAAAGCCCTTTGAGCGAGCACCGTGTTACACTTACTCGTCCACACACCACATGTAATAATGTAAACACAGCTTTGTTTTGTTGTGAAACCCAAGATTCCTTTACGAGAAACAACAAAGTGTGAAACAAAAAGGAAAGCTTTCGATGAGAACTCGAAACTCGACCTCACTTCCTGCGCTCTGGTTAACAGCTGTGCTGAAACATCGCTAACACACGACCTCCGTCTACTGGAGCGCATCTGACAGATTCACCGCAACTGAATTCTTGTCATTATAAAGGTGGTGCTTACCGTCTCGATTTTTTCTGTTGCCGTGTGTGCTCGAGAATGTTCCTCATTGACTTTGCTGTTGCTCTCGTGGTCGAGGGGAGAGCTGTTCTTCTTGACCAGCGAGGCCGTTACGGGGATAGGCTCGTCATCCGAGTCCGAGTCCGGCAGCGGCGTGGGACTGATGTCCTCCAAGCCTGTGCTACACGGTCGGGAGTTTGGTGCTCCACCGCCCAGGTACGGCGGTATCGGGGAGAGCTGCGAGGACGAGGAGGAAATGGGACTCCCTTCCATTCGCACCTCAGTGTCCGAGTCTCGCTCCGCCAGGAAAGGCAGTTTAGTCCTTTTCTCCTTGAGCAACATCTCAATACGTGAGTCCAGGCTATTGCGCTCAGGGTCAGCGGCGGGCGAGCCGGGTGACGGACAGTGTTCGGGCGTCTTGGGAGGAGGCGTGCTAGGATGGGGTGCCGGTTCCGGCGGAGGCTCGGGGGCGGGAGGGGTTTCCGGTCTATCCTTCAAAGGCAAAAGGTCAGTGGGTGCGGCCAGAGGCGGCTGAGGGGGTCGCTGGCACTCGCCCTCCCTTTGGGACGGGTGATGAAATGTTGGTTCCGACGGGGGGAAAGCGGGAGGCAAGGGAGTCTGGTAGGGCGAGAAAGCAGACTTGAAGTTGGGCGTAGCAGGGGGAGGTGCCGTATAGGAGAAAGAGGGGGGCGTAGGTGGAGGTTCAGGGGGAGTGAGGTGATGCTGCTTAAAGGGCGCTTGCTCAGATGTGGTGTTGCGGTACATATTGCTGCGGTACTGAGGCCTCTCCGGTCTGCGATTGTAAGCATCCTGGAACTTGCTCTCGTGTCTCCGCGACTTGTAGCCTCCGGAACTCTCCACACGGCTGGTGCCGGACTGGTACGCGGGGGTGGACTGGCGACTGGAGTAGCTGGAGTCTTGTGAGAAGGGGGTGCCCACTTGGCGTGGCGTTCCCTGGGACTGGGGCGTGTCCTGCCTCAGGCTGGAGTAGCCCGTCTCCAGGGACAGCGGTGTGGTAGAGGTGCTGCCGCTCGGCGGGATCGAGCCTGCCGCAGCCGACAAGTTGCTCTCCGACAACCTGCGGATGGGCTCGCATGCCTATGGAAGGGACAATCAATATGTCAAATATTTCAAGAACAGGCACATTTGATCCAGGGCACAGCACTGAACCCAGAAATGCTCACAAAAGAAAAAGGTTCATCTCAATAAAATAGGACATCACAAAAAAGTTCATTCCATGTTGTTCAGTTCAAAGAGTGAAACTCTTGGATTACACAGTTTAACATTTCAGGGGTTTTAGGAGCCAAATTTTAAAAGAAACAGTAAGGACGATCTCATTTTCTTCTTTATTTATGTACTTAGTCTATACGAGTTTTCAATTTAACTAGTCAAATAAGTTACGTTTTATTTGATTATTCTAAATGTTGTGGATTCTAATGTAAACATCCTCAATGTCAACTTTAAAGTGTGCATGCTGACCTCAAGTTTCATGCTGCAACAGGTAACTAAGAGTCTTCTTACCAGTAAAGCTTCAGCCAGGCTACGAGGGGAAACTTCTCTCGCTTCCTCCCCACCAACAGGCAGCGTCCGCGGCGTGTAGCTTCCATTCATCAGGAGCTGGAAGTACCTAATGCGATTTTCACCTGAGGAGCAGTTGACACGGGGGATGTGAGGCCGGGTTCATAAATACACCTTTGTTACAATTTGTTTGGAAGTGTTCAAACTATGCTAACAGCTGAGCACCAAACTCAACATAATGTGGAGGCACTGAAAAGACTTGAAAGCAAGTATGGATTTTGGAACCAATATTGAATATTTATGACTGCCTGTTTATTATTGATGATTGTTTTACACTGCAAAGCAACTCTGAAAGGATCCAAAACAAAAATTGCCCGAAACAAAATTGGGTTCATCATTGAATATCCCCTTGAGAAATGATGAGTACAAAGACTAAAACGTTTTTTAAATGACACTTCAAGAACAGACGGTTTGACATTTCAAATGATAAAGCACTGAGTTGTATCCATACATTTAACTACTTTTGTAATTCTGTCCTTGCTCAATACTATTTAAAAATGAATATGCTACTCCTTGGGGCCCCTAGTGTTTGCAAGGCACTACACAGATTTTCCTTCTGCCTTTGGGCAGCTCTGGATCAAATGTTATATCAGGTATACTTGCTTAAATTAAACAAATCCAACACAAGCTTGTCTTGACAAATACAACAGAGCCCAGGCTGAAACTGTTCAGTGTTTTTTTTTCCCTTCACTCATATCGAAGTGCACTTTATCTTTGGTTGATTCACTTCAAAGTAACACGAAAGAAGTTCAATAATGGAACACTTATAAACCACCACAGAATGCTATTTCTTTAAAAAATACATGTGACAGCTGAAAAGCTGAAGCTAAACTATATTGCTGTGGAATTAATTTAAGTGGCAAAACGGAAATAGTGAGACTTGAATTTGGAATGGTTTACCTCAGTCGATAAATGTGGGAGGAGGTTGTAAATATGCAAACTCTTAATTATGTAATTTTGTCATAATTGGGGATTTTAGGGAACAGAAATACAGTGGTGACAGATGCGCAATGTTTGAACAAGGGAAAAAAAAAATGAGGCTTCAAGCCATCGATTCCTGACAGTGTTGGACTTTCTTTGGGCAAGACGCTGAACCCTAAACTTCCCCCAGTTTGACATTGTAAGCTGTTCTCAAATGCCTCACCGAGTTAACAAAGGAAATTATCATTATGAAAACAAAGAGAATTACACATTAAAGTCCACTAGCTAATTGCTAAAGTGCAATGCAAAACCCCATTGAGGGGCGAACGAAACTAGCATAAATGTTGTGGTATTCGAACCTTTGAAGCAACAGTAATTTCGGCACAGAAACAACAGATGCAGAGAGGCAATATAACATTTGTCTACCCCGTGAAAACCGACTAAGAATCAGTTTACTGAGCAGCTGGGACCGTTTTCTTGTGTATGTACTGATCCCTAGTGGCCAACGTGCGAACACCAGGAGTCGCACAACAAATTAGAACATCAAATCATGATATACAAACTGTTGATTTATAATCTAATTAGGTTACTGCTGTACGTTTTTATAAAATGCAATGCTTTAGTGTGATTTTTCTTCTTAAAAACACATTACAAACATTGTTGTTAGTGCTTTTTTGAAGGGGGGGGGGTTCTGCTGCAAATTAATGGCATTCCGTTCATTTAAATTGGGAATTTGGCCACCGAATGAATTAAACACACAAGGCAAAACTGTAGTTTCTACAATGTTCTAAATGAGCTGAAGCCTATAAAATGATTCAAAACTGTCAAATTGAACCTCACATTTCAAGTAAATGTTGAATCTACCGACAAATGACAGCAGAGTTGATTTGTAGTGGGTGGGGGTGTATTCAGGTCTTTTAGCGTTTGTTTACAGGCTGAAATTAGGCTCACTGGGGAGTAGATGGCGCCCTCAGCCAGGGGCTTGTGGGAGCAGGGATTACATTCAATGAAATTCAATTAGCCCTCAGTTCCCAAGCAATGCAGATGATCACGTGACAGCTGTCGCCCCAAGTAAGACAGACATCACAAGTGAAGACACGGCAGCTACTGGATATGTTTACCTTTGGGGTCCAGCTCCACATGGATGATGTTTCCCATCACGGACGTGTTGTGCAGCATCTGCACGGCCACCTTGGCGGCTTTGACACTCTCGAAGACCACCTTGGCAATCCCAAGGTGCTTCTTATTCTTGGGGTTGTAAAGGATCTCCACCTCCTCGATGTCACCAAACTTCTTGCACATGTCCGTCAGGAAGCCCTCACGTATGTTGTCGTTCAAACGTGCGAACGTCACCTCCTTCGGGGGCACGGGGCCAATGTAATACTCATCGATCTTGGTTGGGGGGGGGGGCTGGGAACCCCATTGAGGGGCGAACGAAACTAGCATAAATGTTGTGGTATTCGAACCTTTGAAGCAACAGTAATTTCGGCACAGAAACAACAGATGCAGAGAGGCAATATAACATTTGTCTACCCCGTGAAAACCGACTAAGAATCAGTTTACTGAGCAGCTGGGACCGTTTTCTTGTGTATGTACTGATCCCTAGTGGCCAACGTGCGAACACCAGGAGTCGCACAACAAATTAGAACATCAAATCATGATATACAAACTGTTGATTTATAATCTAATTAGGTTACTGCTGTACGTTTTTATAAAATGCAATGCTTTAGTGTGATTTTTCTTCTTAAAAACACATTACAAACATTGTTGTTAGTGCTTTTTTGAAGGGGGGGGGGTTCTGCTGCAAATTAATGGCATTCCGTTCATTTAAATTGGGAATTTGGCCACCGAATGAATTAAACACACAAGGCAAAACTGTAGTTTCTACAATGTTCTAAATGAGCTGAAGCCTATAAAATGATTCAAAACTGTCAAATTGAACCTCACATTTCAAGTAAATGTTGAATCTACCGACAAATGACAGCAGAGTTGATTTGTAGTGGGTGGGGGTGTATTCAGGTCTTTTAGCGTTTGTTTACAGGCTGAAATTAGGCTCACTGGGGAGTAGATGGCGCCCTCAGCCAGGGGCTTGTGGGAGCAGGGATTACATTCAATGAAATTCAATTAGCCCTCAGTTCCCAAGCAATGCAGATGATCACGTGACAGCTGTCGCCCCAAGTAAGACAGACATCACAAGTGAAGACACGGCAGCTACTGGATATGTTTACCTTTGGGGTCCAGCTCCACATGGATGATGTTTCCCATCACGGACGTGTTGTGCAGCATCTGCACGGCCACCTTGGCGGCTTTGACACTCTCGAAGACCACCTTGGCAATCCCAAGGTGCTTCTTATTCTTGGGGTTGTAAAGGATCTCCACCTCCTCGATGTCACCAAACTTCTTGCACATGTCCGTCAGGAAGCCCTCACGTATGTTGTCGTTCAAACGTGCGAACGTCACCTCCTTCGGGGGCACGGGGCCAATGTAATACTCATCGATCTTGGTTGGGGGGGGGGGATTGGAAAGGGGATTTTTAGGGGAATCATGAAGTGAGACAGGGGTTGTCTTTACAAAGCCCACAAATGCAGCTAATATGTAGTAGTAATAAACATTTGTTCAACTGATAAGTATAGCATGCCCCTCAGAGCACTTTAGTGTAGTCCACGCATGCAACAGTTGTCCGAGACTCCCTACAAATGCTGCCAAAATGAAATAAACATTTGCTCAATTGATAGTTGAGAAAGGATTCACAAATAAGATAGTCCCCCACTCTTAACACAGCACAACAATTGTCACAGAAAGCTGAAAGATGAGCAGGGCTGTGTGTCTCTAACTTATGACAGCTAATATACATTTTCCTACCCCAAGGAAAATACTTGCTGTGAAGATTACCTTAAACTTGGGCACCGGTAGGTCCGTTTCTTTGTATTTGGTCCATAGGCGACCGATCCTCGGGTCTCGGACGCTGTCCACCGGTGGCATCCCCGGGTTCTGCGGAGGAGGCGGGAGCACATTGCTGACATCCACCTAAGTACTTTCTCACTCCGACGACAAGTAAACAAAGTAACGCAAAGTAGCTTGTGCTTTGAGACAACGGCGATGATGGAGGCTGAGTCCGGGAGAGAGTGCGCTCCGTTGTGGAGCTCGCCTCCTCGGGTACTCTCACCGGCGGCGGTCCACTTACGGGCATGTTGAAAGCATGTCCATCGTAGCGAAACAGCTTGTGCGATCCCTTCTTGAGTGCCGGGTCGATGATCAGCTTGAAACTTCTCCAGTGGTGACTCCGCTTCTCCGCCGAGCCGGGGTGACCGTCCGTGCCGTTGGCCAACGCTGAAAGCACACACACGGGAAGGCAAAGCCGAGCTAACGTGAGGCATCGGTGGCGGCTAAAGCACAGACGCTCGCTCGCTCCCGTTACCACCAGTTACCCACCACCAGCACCTTCCTCGTCCGCGACACTTCTACCAAAACGTTCCACATGCGTGACTTTGTGGTGCTCCGCAAGACAATTGACAGAAAGGTGGAGAAGAGAGGGGGAAGCTTACTTGAACTCTGCTTTCTGCCATGGTCCTCGCACAATTTGTTTCTCTCCCCCGGCTTGGACATGATTCGCCCCGATCGAGGGATTCTTTCTTGTTGAATCGGTGAGATAAATGGGGAATCGCTTTTCGCCCCGCTCACATTACATGATTTCGCTGGGTGAAGGGTGTAAGTGGCTCCTTTTTGAGCGAGAGCCCGCACATATTGTGTGGCTGCTGCTCGTGTCTGTGCTGCTGTGTGGAGCTTTGGCAGGGTACGGTAGCTTCTTTCTGTCTGTCTCTCCCACAATACACCGCTTAGCTTAGCTTAGTTTAGCTGAGGCTTTGGCTGCACGTCGAAACGACGGGCGCACTTTCGCCACGACAACTACCAGCTGTTCGTGGAATAAAGACAAAGGCGTCGTATAACGTGATAGGCTAAGAACGCCCCGTTAAAAAAGATATACGGTGCACGTGTACGTAACTTATTTTTGAAAATGTTTCTATATTTTTCCGTGTCGGGTTGACTGTCTCAACACGCTTGTGACGAATCTGCCTCGACTCGCATTGACCAAACAAGACAAACGTTCGATAAAAACTCGTTAGAATCGCAACCGAAATGTGAGTAACATCCAACGGCTATTTTTAATAAAGCAACAATAATCTAAATATGAGTATATATTTTAAATACAAGAGGGATTCGAGCTGGTAGCCGCATCACAGCAAATAAATACTGTAGTGTCTTTTCCCATCGCGAACGTCACCTGACGCCGTGTTTACGTTTAATTTAAACATTATGTTACTTGCTTTTGGTTGGTTTTAGGGCAAGCAGAGAGTTTTGTTTGACACTGCCTGCCAAACCTCATCAGAATCGCCAATGTAATGTGAATACATACACATGGTAGCCCTTGATGTAAGAAAACAAATGTGATTTTAAAACAACAGATTTGAGCTGGTGCCTTTTAAATTCACGAGTGAATGAATTTACGTGACTTGAGAATGATTTTCCTTAATTTTAGTGTCTATGCTAACTCAATATTTGGCTTGGATATGAATCATTTTACTGTAATAATTAGAGTAACTGGTTTAAGAATTTTGCTTAATTTCCTTCACAGAATTACTAAACTAAAAACATCTACCTGTCCTTCTATCAATCCATTCAGTGGACATCGAATGTCTACTCATCTCTGTTTGAATTTTGCCATTTGAATTTTTTGCCATGTAAAAAAAGACACCCTAAACGGGAGTTAGCACACACCTGCCATCATTTGAACTGCTGCAGTTCAACTCCAAATAAAGTCCCACTGCTCACATTTTTGTCTTTTCTGATTTTTTTCCCTGCTAACTTGCAGAACCAGGAAGGTGTTTTTGCTAGCACTGACTGCTAATTGGAACTGTTCATAACTAAATCCAACTGGTCTATGGTCCCAGTTCTCGCTGAAAAAAACAGCACCACGGCATGACGTTGCCAGTGCCATGCTATGCTTCACTTTAGGTTCAGTGTCCTTTTGGTGATGAGCGGCATTGCAAAGTTTGACTAGACCGTAACATATTTTACCACATATGTTTGGGAGGTTTCAAGTTTTTTTTTCTTTGTCAAGTATGATTCCTGTTTATCCACCTTACCGAACAGCCGAGACATATGATTACAGGTTGTTGCCACACATTAAACAGGCAGCATTTGCAGAAATCCTGCAGCACCTTCAATGTTACTGTTACCCTCTTGGCTCGCCCACCTGACATCTATTGCATTTGACATAATTTTTGTTGTTGGTTGGTTTTTTGGGTAAGAATGGAGTTTTGTTCATATTGCATGCCTTTTTTTCAGTGCTCAAGCAAACCACAAAAAATCTGAATGAAAATAATCAAGTAGCACTTCACAGAAAGACAATAACGACCTCATTGTTTTTCAACAAGAAAAATACTACGAGTATTCTCATGCAAAACAGATTTCTTTCTTGTAGCTGATGCCTCAAAAATGCACCACTCACGGTAAACACAAGAGAGTACTTTGCTCCTCACGACGTGACTCTGTGTTTGTATTTAGTTTTACAGCATTTTATTTATTTATTTTAACATTATTTTTTTAGGGCAAGCAAATGGTTCTGGTTGACATTGCCTGCTGTTTTTTTCTCCCCAGCGCTTGGGCAATTGGCTGGTTAACAGCAGGCAGCCTGGCCAGCCAATCAGCGTGCAGCTGAAAGAGGCGCTGTCTGCTATTAGAGGGAGGCACAAGAAGTCCTTCAACACACAGCAGAGAGAGGGGGCCTGAAAGCTCTCTCTCAGCAGCCATTTTCCTAAAAAAACACAGGGACTTCATGGCCTACATGGGTTTCCTTTGTTCCAAAAAGGGATCTTACACTTGATTTCCTCACCTCTCATGGACTATGATAAGATCCTATGATTGCTTCCTTTGAAAGGGACTGAGAAGAAGGAAGAGAATGTACTGGATGTAATTACCCTGTGAACATTTTCAGCCTTTTTTCCTCTGCTTGGAATCATCCATCTTTGTCTTAAGCCAGGCCACGTGGCACACCCAAATAATACTAGTTTTCTCTTTTTGAAATACATGTAAATAAACTGCTTTATGACTTTGAAGAGGGGCAGGAAAACAGTTTAAATATCTAAATGTGTAGTTGAGGCCTTGAATGAGTAGCCATGAGTAAGTCCAATTTTCTGATAATCTACCCTGTTTGTAATGTGAATAAGGCATGCACGTTATTGCTCATTAAACTATTCTTGTCCTAAAACCAAGTAAGCTTTTGTAGCGTCATTAGTCAATATGCTAGCCTCTACATGAATGCCAACGGTGGACATTGGTGGCCTTATGATGTTGGTGACAATTTCACCATTTAATTCAGCACCCAACTGTTTTGATTAATGTCTGAACATTTTCTCCCAAAACAGAAACTGATGGGATTTTGGAGGCTGCTCTGCGTAGGATTGCTTTGTGATGCTCCCCATGGCCATTTAAAACAACCAAATGACCTTGCGGCAAGGGCACATTTAATTTCCCCAAACAGGTCTACTCGTCCCAAGCCAGAGAAGAAGGGACCACGCTTGAAGATATTTACCTCAAATGCAGTGAGCAGGCCTACATGACACAAGTGCAGGAGGAACGATTTCAGCTCCATCTTCGGATCCTCCAACAATGTCATTAATAAGGGATGGGGAAACGTCTCCTGAAAAGGAAGGAATCCATTAGCACGAAAGACGGAGCTCTTTCAAAAAGAAAAAAGATCAAATGAAATCATGAGTGCTTCTTGCCAGTGCCTCCCACCCTTCGAATAACGCATCTTCAACCATCATCTGTTTGGGCAATATGCAAACCATCTCTCTCTCTCCTTGAAGACAGGATAAGAGCAAACTTAAAAACCTCTTCCACATCCACCACTCACTAAGCATCACCACATTAAAACCACAAGGAAATATTGTTTGTGAAGGTAATTGATTTTTACACTTTTTCACTCACTTTTGCTTGTTTTCTAAAAATGAATCTACATTTAAGGCATTCTCATAAGAGGACGGTGAACACTTGTCAAGTGAGATTCATCAACAATTTTCCATAGCAATTTATGTAACATCGTACTTTTGTATTTGTCAATATTGTAGACTTACAGCTGGTATTCAAAATATGTAATCCAAGCCTGTAAAAAGGAAACGAGTCTTAATGGGGAGAAATCTTGGGACTTTTCACTGCTTTCCCTTTGTCCAATAGTCATTTAGGTGGCGTGTAGATTTAAAAATGACGAGCAGTTTCTCAGCTGTGCTCGCTCTCAAAATGGCTTCTCGAGCGCACGCACACACAATGCAGCGCGCTTGTGCTTCAGATTTGGTGGGTGAGCTCCTATCTCATTCGGGAGGAAGGAAGGGAAATTCTCGACGTTTCCACACTCCAAACGGGGCGTTTTTAGCTAAACGTGTCATTTTGACAGGAATGGACTGAAACAACCGAAGTAAATTGACGAAGAATCGAGGTAAGAAAGAAATAAAAGATGGCGACGGTTGCAGCTCACTGACTCACTCCCTAAGCGGAAGGCGGTAATCTGAGATCTGTGGCGGGGGTTGCCATAGCAACACGCGGGCTCAGCAAACCCCCTCTGTGTTTCCATATTAGGTCATGGGAAGTCTACAGCGGCTCCGTTGTGGGCCAAGGTGGAAAAAACAACCTCGAAAATAATGTCAGCGGAGGCCAGAAAACACAAGTAAAACGCGATTAAAACAAAATGTATGCGCTCGTTTGGCGTGTCTGGGCGCGACTTAAAAGTTCTTGTCTATTGTATTTGTGTGACTTTCCGAGCATGTGTCAGGGGCCTGTTTTTCCAGCTCGCCGTGTTTATTTTGGGCATTCCGCCATGAAGCAGGTCACGGGGCTGTCGTTTCTCCGAGCTTTGAACGACCCTCCCCCCGTCATCTTTCTCCTGACTTGCGCGCACGCGCACACACACACACACACACACACACACACACACACACACACACACAGCTAGCCAAGAAGAAGCTTGTGTACCCAAGGTGAACGTTTTATTATAGGAGCGAGCAGTTGTTAGACACTTATTGTCCGTAGGCTTTGAAAAAAAAAACGCCCATTAGTGCTGCGCCATTCAACATTGTGGAATGTTCTAGTGCGGATTGGGCTGCAGCCCTGCCCCACTATATCGACTTGGACAGTTGCCTCCCTGCGCGGTGAACAAAAGCTGGTCTCTGTTCACCATTTTGACAAAAAAGACCCGTGGACTACCACTCCCTTTTTATCGATAAGTAGTTGGTCACAGAGATGTTATCATTTGTTACCCCCCCCCACCCCCCTTTTGATTGTTAAGCCTTTTCGACGGTTTGTCATTTGAATTTCTTAGCCTTAAAATTGCTTTTGAAGAAATGCAGATTGCTATTCTATAGTTTGTTTCTTGTAGCTTTTATATGCTAGCTTTTGCGAATGTAATTGTATTGCAGTACTGTATCGGACTGATATTTGAAATAAACTTGTGGGAGGACCAGTAAGTACTCGTTGCTCTTTTTATTCCACTTTTACTTGTTATGTTTGCTCCATATAAACAGACTTCACTAATGTTCGATCATTTTTTATTTAAACCTACCAAACTGGTTGAATTTCAGTACCTAAGCATGACCGCTAAGGACAAGAAAATAGCTTGTCAAATTCGTCTCTTCCTTAAAGGGACAGCTTGACAAAATATGAACAACCCTTACTCCCATGGAAAAACCTCCTATCCCACTAGTATTCCAAAAATCTATTCAGATAGCTTGATGGGGCACCACACAGGATTGCAATTTTTTTTAAAACAAGAAAAAGCACGACAAAGTCAACGAGGTGTTCAAATGCCTTGATTCGACTTTTCTGGATTACCGTGACCTGGATGATTTGAGAAACAACACTGACATAAAGAAAAACCACATTTCAGCAAAACAATAGGGTAACGTGACAGTAAGTTTAGTCACTTCTGCCATTAGAGTCATGATGTGAAAACTCACAATGTCCAGAGGCAGACAGTGATACTAGCACTGTATTTAGAAGATCACAATGTCCAGTAATTTGGTTTTGCTATCTTATCTGTAAAAAACAAACTAAAATTAGCTTTATCTTAAACGTACTCCTCCAGCCGTCTTGCTCCTGTCAGAGGCTTTACAAACAGTGCTGACAGGTTAATGTCATCACACGCTGCTGTTCTCACACACTGCTGAAAAAAAGATTATATTAGATGTGCTGCTCATGTCAAATCACAAGACAGTCTTAGAAATCGATTATTTAGATACAGGAGTTGCATTTTCTCACCATGAGCCCCATGTACCTTTAAATGGTTTAAATGGTGCTCACATTAGAAAAGCAATATGGAAACAAATACTGCGAGTGTGTATTGAACCCAAATTTAGAGGCCACGGATGGTCGCATTTTTGTGCCTTAGGGCCAGGTTTCATTTTTAGAAGGGACTTGATGGGTCAGACCTGATGTAAACTGGTTTGTAAAACAGTTAATTTTAACAAAACAATTCATGATCGTTCTAAGATTATTGAAATTGCTGTCTTTACTCACGACTGTTTTTAAAAGAACTGCCGCTATTACAAAGTACACAAAAGATCAAATATCAACAGAACTATTCATATAAATATTGAAAATTAAACATAAATCACTCAATAAAATCTTCATAAATAAAATGTACTAGATTCATTGCTTTAATCTCTCAAAATAAAAAAGGAACAATTTAATTACTATTAAGTAACCCATTATGTAATAAAATATATATTTTTTAAATCTGTTCACTCTTAGGCGGCATGGTGGGCAACTGGTTAGCATGTCTAAGTCACAGTGCAGAGGTGCAGGGTTCGATTCCGGTTCCCCCCTTGCCTGTGTGGGTTTTCTCCGGGTACTTCGGTTTCCTCCCACATTCCAAAAACATGCATGGCAGACTATTGGAGCACTCTAAATTGTCCCTAGGTGTGATTGTGAGCGCAAATGGTTGTTCGTCTTTGTATGCCCTGCGATTGGCTGGCAACCAGTTCAGGGTGTCCCCCGCCTACTGCCCGAAGACAGCTGGGATAGACTCCAGCACGCCCGCGACCCTCGTGAGGATAAGCGGATTAGAAAATGGAAGGATGGACGTTCGCTATGAACCTTCGTGATGATAAGTGGCTTAGATAATGGAGGGATGTACGCTATTATATCATTAGTTCATGAATAAAGCATCTGTCATTACATTATTGACAACAAATAAATGATTTAATGATATAAATTAATTAAAAACTATATCAACTTTAGGAGGCAAAATGGCTAATTAAATGCTAAAACTATTACAGGACTGGAAGAAAGAACGGAGTAGACCCTATGTGGCCCACCGGCCCTGTTCGCATATACACTTGCGCTAATTTCCTTAATTTATTAATGAAAAAAAAGCTTATAGATTAAGCAAATACACTTCATGTATAATTACATGTTTTGGAACTTTTCACAAGAGTTGTTTTTACTAAACGCATGTGAGGTTGGTTGTGAGCATTTGTACAAAAAGCTCAAACAGAGCCAAATGGTTGAATGCGATATAAGATTGTGTTCTTGGGAAACATTGTTGTGTTTCTCGACTGCATGTAAAAACAGGCATCTGGCAGAAAGTAAGAAACTCAGTACAAAAAAAAAAAAAAAAAAAAGGCGTTCCCGCCCAATGCAATCAAAGAAGGAGGCGCAGCGTGCGCTTGCCGGTCATATGCACAAGTCGCTGTACACCGGCACGCAGGGTAAAATTGCGAGGGGTCATCTGTAGTCGGGTAGACAGGAACGGGAAGTGGTAAGCAGTCACAAGTGCTCAAAGATGAGACTCGCATTGAAATCAAGCTGAGACCTGTCCATGTGTTGATTTCGCAGCCTTTCTTTGCCATGCATGCTTTTGAATGAGGGAGTAGCCAGGTCCTGTGAGAATCTTTTTTTACAAGCAGGATGACACAAAATAAAGATGCCGGCGGTTGTAACGGCAGCGGCGGGGAGGGCGAGGAACTCAAGATAGTCATTGTGGGAGATGGAGGCTGTGGGAAAACGTCTCTTCTCATGGTGTATGCCAAAGATTACTTTCCGGAGGTAAGAGGCTCATAGCGTGTTTGCCCTATCTGGTCACTGACAAATAGTGACAATTTTCATCTCATGACGGGCATTTAAGTCCCCAAATCTGATCATGATGTCAATAGTAATGGTTCTCCATTTGCAATAGAAATATGCTCCCACGGTGTTTGAAAAATACACCACCTCTGTGGTCCTTCGAGGAAAAGAAGTGAAGCTCACCGTGTGTGACACAGCAGGTAAGACATTTTCAAGACATTTTGGAACATGGTTTCGTTCCCTGGAAAACAGCACTCCGTCATACTGTACATTACAAAAACATACAGTAAAGACATGAATAGAATCTAAAATCAATTCAACAGTTTTGACTCTTGTTTTTGGCCTTGTTTGGCCACCTCAAGAATAACAGACAAGAATAATAATTGGAGACGGTCACTCCAAAGTAAGATGCAGTAATATTAGTCATTCTTTGCGGTGGATAAAGAATCTATAATTTTACGCATTGTAAAATTATGTCTGCATGTGTTGCTCTACCATTTGTGTTTACCCTTTCATGCACCAATAATGATAACCTGTAACCGGTCCACTGCAGTAACCGCTGTCCCCGAAAGGGTTAAACTATCCACCCATCAATACGTACATAATTATTACGTTGATGCTAATTTCTAGTAGCCTGTCTATGGCGTTTCACAATATATGATAGCAGTTAAGCAAGCAGGCTTTCATTACTCAGCTCAATTTTATTCATAGAGCACTTTAAAAACAAACTGCAGCCATGTATCATAAATCTGCTGATTTTTTTCCCCCCCCTCCATTTTATAAACGGTAATATCGATGGATTAAATTGGCCGGCCAATTAATTAGTTGGTCCGATCGCATATAAGGGAGAGAAGTGGCGTCAAAGTTGGCGTCACAGCATCATTTGCGTAATAGGATCAGTTACGTCCACTATGACTTTTTCTGAGCTGAATCATACCAGAATTAAGAAGGGTTCGTCGAAGAAGAAATCTTTTCGGCCAAGATCTTAAAAATAAATAAATAAAACCATTGAAACATTTATAAGAATGAATATAATTATAGTGAAAATATGCTTCAATTTGCCTTTGTCAATTATTTTCCCTACATGAGCTTTTTTCAAAAAAAATTATTTTTGGTATTACTGTTATAATAAAATACTAAATTAAAACAAAAGCATTTTCCCAAAAAATAATACATTTAATAAAAACTCACAAACTCGCACTGAAAACGAATTGAAAAACAAACAAAAAAAAAGACAATTCAAGACAAATAAAAAACTCCCTGTAATGTGAAAAACTAAAAACAATTCCAACCCTGCTTGGATATTAACCATTCCCACTCGTAGATTCTGTTATATTGGTCGTCCTGACAGAAACATAGAACAGAAAGAGAAACGAGACGAGACATTGTTTTGTACGAAGGCAATCCGATCGCCTTTTGGTGACCTTATGTGAAGTGTTATTGGCTTCACACCATAAAGGCAAATGGGCAATAGACCTTCAGTCAATTTTCTGTAAGACAATACGAGTGGACATCTTATCTGCCTGTTGTAAATTGTCATGCACAGAGGGCCTTACATCATTGCAAAGAGGAAGTCGAAGCCAGGATGTGGTTTTCGTCTGCATCTATAGTACGTAACGTTCTAACATGTGCGCCCGGCCTGCCTGCCTGTCATCCGATCTCCGCGTGTGGTCTGCTGGTTTCCGAGCTCGCTTGCATCCCTTTTGGGCAATTCGCTGTCACGTTTGTGCTTCCAGGCCAGGAGGACTACGACCGTCTGCGACCGCTTTCGTACCAGCAGGCCCATCTCATTCTGGTCTGCTTTGACGTGACCAACCCCACCAGTTTTGACAATGTGACCATCAAGGTAAAAGATGCAAATCACGGCATGACAATGGGAAAAGTATGTTTGCGTGCTTGTGTTTACTCTTCAAACGGGAATTGCAAGTTTGGAGTGCCACGCATTCTTTTGACTCATGATTAACTTAACGGTGTGCTGCTTTTGGTGCGGACTTTGAGCTGAAAACCAGATTGGGAAGCCACTTCCTCCTCTCGTGTCTGGATGCACTGTCGGAAAAAAAAAAGGTGCTAAATTTGTAACTTTGCTCGTCACTGGGGCTGTGCCATCTCAAATCAGGGGGAGCATTATTCATGTGTGTTAATATGACACAAAAAAAAAAGGTCACCTTGTTTAGAAGTTTACTAGTACCCAGGCACCTCGATAACAATAGTTTATGCTATGCATCATGCCGCCAATGCATTAGGAAGGCCAACTTCAAAATCAAGCATACCCAATCAAATACAATATTTTATGGACATCAATGCTTCGGCAAGCTTTTATTTTGGAGTTGTTCCCAGTAGCGTGTCGCGGCACAATGGCTGACTTGACTCATCTTCTAAACCCTGAGGCATTCCCATCACAAACTGGCGGTACTTACGAACAACATGAACGACAAGACGGAATTCTGAAATAACGTTCATTTGCCGATTAAGGGCGCTAAAAAAAAAAACGCAACATAACTACGCTGCGATTAAGGGTGCTAAAAAACCTGATTTAAATACGCTGACACTGTATTCTACGGCGCCTGTTGCCACCGTTTCGCTACGGTCGCACTAGCGGCTAGCGGCGCTCGGGAGAGCCGTCGGATTACTTTTCAAAGGCACTTTATTCGGCGTGCATGACTCTGCGCACTTTGTTGCTAACAGTATGACACAGATCCCGTTCCTACTGATCACTTTTGAACAAATCTAGCTTACTCAAATGTGCTGTTTTAGCCGGTGAAGTCGCTACTGTGATTGTGACGTCATTTCGCAAGCAAGTGGCACGTTCGCGAGCTAGCACAATGCAGTGGTTAGCTTGGCATGCTCATTTCAACACCTCAACAGCAACACTCAACACAATAAAATAAAAGTATTACTGTGAAGCTACACCTATTGGCACCATGCAACTCACAAATTCATCTCCAGCGGTGCCTTGAGATAAAAATATTTTTTGAGATACAACATGTCTTTCGGATGAGTTTTGCTTTGACTTGCGGGCGTAAATTTGCGATACGAGCCCTATTTGTTGGCAGTCCAGGCAACACAACTCACTTGAATAATTCTTCAAAAAAGAGGCTTCAAGCTGTTTATTACCACTTGCAACAGAAGTTTACTGTCAAACTAAACACAAATGAAAGAGAATCACACTTTGTATTGAAACCAACCCAATAGCTTTACCTTATGTATGTTGCACATAGAGCATATTTGACAATAAAGTTGACTTGAATTGACTAAATAAGTCTGTTTAGCTTAATGCTAACAAAATGCCATAGAATGACTTACAAATAACATCGGCATAGCAGGGAGAGACAATAGAAGGATACTCACAGGCATATGTTCTTTGTCCTCTGCGAAGAACGTCAAATTACCGCAGCTTATTGAGAAACTGACTGTCTCCGGCCAAGGTGCTCATAGCAGATGGAGCAGCACACTATCAATTGAATCGAAACAAACAAACAAACAAAAAAAAAAAGTCACCGAAACTGTTGAATCATTTCCATTCTATTTAGTTATGCCATTATTATGTATTTTTATAAAGTACAATACGGCAGAGTGCTATTTTTCTTTAAAAAGACAACACACACACACACACACACACACACACACACACACACGGAATCTAAAACCGTTGTCGGATTTTTGGGTAAAGACCATTGTATTGAGCATACTTTTCTTCCATTCCCTTACAACAGGAATGGAAGAACATACCTTAGGGATTACTGCCATCTAGGGGTCGTCCTAGCATCCATCACTGCTAATCACTATGGATCAGCGAACCCGTGTTTATCATGGGGGGATACGTACGATACAACTGCGAATGGCGAAAATCCGCAAATAATTGACGCTCGCTTATAACTGCCATAATTAACAAAATCAAAAATTCTGGTATCACAATTTTTTTAAACTGTGAATAAGCAGGGTTCCACTGTAAAAACGGATGTCCACTAGCTTAATGCGAACATAATAATGTGAAATGCTATGAATGGACTAAATCTTCCTTTTCTTTTGCATTGAAAAATGATCTATTTATATTATTACACAACAAGGGGTAGGACTAGATAAGTTGTATACTTCTTCCTACTCCTTTGAACATATAACGGTGATGATGTTTGTTTTATTTACTTTTTATTTTTATTCTTATTTTTCCTTTTGTAATTTTGTTTGCCTTTTGTCAATTGTTGTTGTATTTTATGTTCAATAAACAATTAACTAACTAACTAACTAATCAGCATCACTTTTATGCTAATTTTAAACCTAGCAAAAACAGTGACACAGGCATGCATTTATGTTTGCAGTTTCAGTTTCCCAAATATGTTTTAAGTGTGGTTAAGGGGTAAAAAAAAAAAAAAAAATTACGGAAAAATACTGGTGGGTCTGAAACTCGTTCAATGGGGTTCACACTATGCCCCAGAATGCCTGTTGGTGTCATTGAAGACTCAAAATTGTGTGCAGGCATGAATGTGAGTGTCAATCCCGGTTTGTCTACACGCGCCGTGTGATTGAGTTGCACCCAAAAAGTCAAAATGTGCCAATGTGCTCAGTGGCACCCGGAGGTGAAGCACTTCTGTCAGGACGTCCCGGTCATCCTGATTGGCTGCAAGACCGACCTCAGGAAGGACAAAGAGTGCAGCAGGAGGCTGAAGGCCGTCAACCAGGCTCCCGTAACGTACACGCAGGTGAGGACCACATGACAGCCATCTGCACTGGCCAAACATCGGGCTAAATTTACAAGACAAATGACGGAATGTGAAAAGTGAGAGTAGATTGTCAAGCGCCCTGGAATATTTGTTGTATTTTGCTATTTTCTCTCTGAGATGGGTTCATTCAAGTGCATTTATTTGTCTTTTTAAAATGTCGATTGTAAATAATTAAACAGTAATGGTTAAAAAAAAAAGTCAAACAATTAACATTTCTGTATTAATTTATTCAGTAATTGCCAAATTAATTCTAAGAAAATGAGTTTGAAATATGCAAATGAAACTGATTTGTTATTATTCAAATACATTTTTTATTCATACACAATGAAATAATCGTTTAATGGATTTTAAAAAATATAGAATACAAATACCATTTTGTTCAAGCAATTTTACATTTTTATGATGAATTTGATAATCAGTCATAATTGTAATTATATGACAATGAATTATTAATATGAAATAATGTCATTAATATATTTGCATGTATTTTATCCAATTATCTAAATAAATGTTTCATTGTTTTTGTTTTGTTTTGTTTAAAAACTAGTAAAATGAACAACTTGCCACGGACATTAGACATTATTTTATTAACCAAATTATGAATACATTCGTGATCTATTAGACCATTCAAAATGCATTATTTTGTTTAAATGAGTTAGTTTACACATATTAAAAATTAATGAAAAACTTGTTTACTGGAATAATTGTTAAAAAAATCACTTATACATCAACATTTCATCAATTTAGTATTTATTTGATGAAGGAATTGGCGATTAAATTGTTTCACTGAAATAAAGCGTGAATGATTTCAACCCCATTTACAAATGAATCCTAACTAAAATACAAATGCAAATGAATGATGCAAAAAAAAAAACAATTGTATGGGTTCGAACCTGATCTGCGGGAGGAAGGCCCCTGGTGGCCCCAAGTGGGATTGCCTGCCAATCTCCTCGGTTCTAATTTGGTCCTGTTTGCTGGAGGACGCAGGGCATGGCCGCCCGGGAGCGGATGAACGCCGAGCTCTACCTGGAGTGTTCGGCCAAGTACCAGGAGAACGTGGACGACGTGTTCAGGGAGGCCACCAAGAAGGCTTTGGCCTTCCGCCGCAAGCAAAACCACTACAAACGCAAGAGGAATTGTGCCCTCCTATGACCGCGACACATTTTGGTTGGTTAGTCAGACGTGGTTTTGTCTTAAGCTTAAAACTTAATTTAAATGTACAAATACAACCAAACTGTACCTAGAAAATGCACTGCGCCACATGTTTGAAAAAATGTTGGAGCCACGTTGTTACGCAGTTGGGAGATTTGAATGTTTCTTTTGCATACCACTAGAGGGAGCAGCGTACCACACTTCGAGTATCACTCGAAGCCTTTGAATCCATTATGTCCGACTGTAATTTAAATATTCGTCTCGGGCTTTATTCTTGGTAAATTACGTATTTCTTCGTGAAGTGTTACAATGTTAGGGTCTTTCTGTTTTTTGATAAATATTTCAGCCAACACGCTCCTTTTAGTATTGTGGTACACGGTCTACAAAATTGAAATTCACCGACTAATGGCGACCACACTTGTTGATGGCTTCAAGCTAAGTGCTAAGCTAACGGAGAGGGGCGTGGCCACTCAGCATGCAGTCGGGTCATCAGCAGTTGCTACGGAAAGACTGATAGAGTGACAGAAATACATACAGTTGGATGTCCTTATAAATCTTAACGGATTGAACACCCTTTGGGATTTTTGCCGTTCAGCTCCTTGTTGTCAAACAGCAAATTGTGATCCAAGTACTGAAAAATTGAACAACTGGAAATGTCCAATCAAAACCACGTCAAATTAAGTTCACCCTAAGATGTTAACGTGCATTTTAGGTTTATCCTGAAATTTCATCCCAAATCGCGGTATGCTGAACTTGAGTACTGTTGTGTATATGTTGCTTCTCATTATGAAAAATATTTTCATTTTCTGTTTTTTTTTAAATTAAAAATGATTGTGGTATTTTGACCCCGCTACTGAAGCACAATGCCAAATAGGACTCACATCCTGAGTTTAGGTGAGTATATGCTCAATATTCTAGCTGGAAATGACTCAAGAAAGTTTCAAAAGATATTAATGTGAGATGATTATGTCAAGAGGTCATTCAAAATACCCACCCCCATTTTTTTTATATTACAACGTTTTTTACGATATGCTATCTTTTGCACCATTCTGAGGGGAAACCGATAAGTCATAATAAGATTGGTTGCACCTGTATTGCGAAAGCACCTCATATTAAAAAATAAATATGTTCTAAGAAATATCATCACGTTTTTTTTTTTTTGTGCTATCCATTCAAACATTTTTGGGGACATTGTATATTGGAAATACCAAGAAAAACTAAAACTAATACTAAAAGTAATTTAAAACTAAACAAAAATGAAGCATTTTTTGAAAAGCAATCAAAAATAAAAACGAATGAAATATATTCTGTATCTGGTGGCGAAATGGGAACAACATGGTCTATCACCAACCTATGAAAATTCAGTGGTAAAGTCATAATTCCAGTACTTACATACAGGTATTTGTAGCAGAGTGACTTTTGAGGCCACGAATATGGAAATAAAACAGCAACTCGTGTGAGAAAAGGTGAACTCCAACCGTCCTTAATTTCCTCCAACCATCCAGGGATAGACAATGGACTGGTCGCCGGACAATGTCTGGGCACATTATGGACAAACAAATGAGTGGCTGCCAATCAGTCACAAATTAAGAAACAAGCATTCACATTCATACCTGAAGAAAATTAAAAGTCTTCAAATGCAAAAATCCACACAAGTAGGCCGCTGTGGAGATTCAAACCCAGAACTTCTGACTGCTGCTGACGTGGTAACGAGGGCAAATGCCACCTCAGTTTGATGATCCCTAAAATGATGTACTTCATCCCAATGAAAAGAGATGGATCCTTGAAGTGATTTTTCAGTTAGAAATGTTTAATTTGTTGATTGCAATTATGAGAATCAATTGCGTCGTCCCTTCCTTGTCCTGGCTGTATGTGACAGCGTTTTACAATACTGCCACTACAAGGGGTGGCGTTTGATACCAAAAAGAAAAACAAAACAAATTGTGCAACACGACAAAATAATAATACGTCCAAAGTGGTGAACCCCTGTGCAGAATTAAAACAGAAACACATGAAAGGTCATTCGTGCCAAGAACATTGAATTGTTAAGTCCGAGATCCTTCATTGCGTCCACAGAAATGAGTTTGATGGAAATGTTTAGGAACAAGTAGAGTACAGTGAACCTCCAAAACATACAAAAATCCGATAGCGAGTGGCAACCCTGAAAAGGGGTTAGAATTACCTACAGTTGCCACAAGATGGCGACAAAGCACAGCTTCACTATAAATGACGTTCCTCAACTTCAACATTCAGTGATACCTTATTTTCCAATTTTTTTTTTCTGGCAGGTCACTCCGCCACGAGATGGCAACAGCAAATTTCACAACATCCGGCCACAGTCAGTTCACAGGGTTATTTCGCAGTAAAAGTACATGTAGGCATCTCTTGTTCTGTGCTATTTATATATTTTTTTAATTGTTTTTGCCAAATTTATTGTTTCTAACCATGGGGTTTAAGCGAGTGCTGAGAAGAGGTAGTGGATATTGTCCCATTAAATTAAAGCTTGAAATCATGCCGAAATTCATTGAGCGACCCCGCAATGACCCGTTGGGATACATTCCAGCCACCAGGCTGCATTTTTCACTTTGCAGAGACATTTATTTAAGTGAAGCTGTCAACGAAATATTTTTTTTTACATTCTATATTGTTATTCAGTACAACATTGAGTCGTGCTATTTTTCTCATAAATAAAAAATTACAAAAAAAAAAAAACGTGGCTATCTTGGTTGCGAGGGTGGGTCGTGGGGTGAAAGAAATTTAAGGCATTTCTAATTAATTCAATAAGGAAAGCTTATCTGAGTATGTTAAAGCGTGACAAGTTATCAGAGTACAACGCGAACTGTTTTAATGTGATAATGATTTTTCCGTTGTGGCAGCAATAAACTTCTATATGATAGGGAGTGAGACCTAGTGCAGAGAGAAAAAATAATAATCCCCAACAAAATTTATAAACAAAAAAAAAAAAAAAACCTAACAAAAAAATGCATCGAGTAAATTAAAAAAAATTGTTAAGGTTTATGCGAGTTATGTCCCCCCCCCAAAAAAAAAGCAAATATGTGGGGGTTCACTGTATTCTCTGGGAAGAGACAGTCTAGTAGATCTAGGTCTAGGTGCGAAATCAGGAACTGCAGTAACACACGAACGAACCACAAAGAGTGGACATGACAAACTTCGTGCGCGCCAAAGGCAAAGTGGATCCCTCTCGTAGTTGCATATGCGTAGATTAGTGCACAACAAACAGTCAATTGTGTGGTTTGCGTGCACAGGATGGAGCAGCAAAGTGGACGTCAGCGAGAACCTGCGCCCGGGACTTGAAATCTCGCGGCGCATGGGCGGGTGCTGCCGTCAACACCTGAGAGAAAGAGCGAGAGAATCCACAGACGCCTGCGTGCTAAATCCGGCCGGCCGTTTGTTGACTTCCCAAAAAGACCAAAAAAAAAAAATCCAAGTGTGTGAGGAGTGTCTCAGTCGCTTCTTTTCACATTGTCCTGCTTGTTGTGCACCTTTTGGTGGACCACTTTTAACGTGGTCAGGAAGTTACCCAGGAACAGGACCAGGAATGTAAGAGCCAGCATGAACACCTGAAACATAAATTCAGGAAGATTGAGGCAAAAACAAAAAACACATCAATTGCGCCCCTTTGTTTGGAAAAACAAATTCGCTGTCCATCCCCTCGACACTGAATTTCATTCAAATTTCTACAATGACACATACACAAAATTGGATGGACACATTCATCCTAAGAAGAAGGGACCCATGGCCCGAAAATTGAACAGGAAGTTGACCATTTTGGTTTGGAGTTAGGAAAATTATGCCATCACGGCTGGTTATCCATCGACACAACATTGGGTCTGTCATCAGACGTCGCATGAAAAAATCTCAAGGACCCGTCCCAAAAATGAAACAAAGTCCGCCATTTTGGTGTGAAGCAGCCATTTTGGGAAACATTTCAGCATCCTTTTGACAAAGTTGGCATAGGAAATTGTCACAAATGAGCCCCAATTGGAAGCGGGCGTGAGCAGTGAAGTGAAAAGTGAGCCTCACCTGCCACTCCTTGCAGTCGTCGTGTCCCGCCAAGGAAAACAAGGTCACCGAATTATACAGCTGCCAAAACTGAAATGGAAAAAAAAGGTGCAAATGTCATGTCCTTTCAGTCAGGTGATTATGGTCTTAAAAAAAAAAAAAAAAAAAAAAAGTGCATACCAGTGGCGAAAAA